>NC_133009.1:27879183-28251683 GCF_048564905.1 Vicugna pacos
GTTGCAAAATGGAACAGTAACTGAGGACAACGTAGGAAAGATCTCAAATATCGTACAAGAGTTTGGACTTTATTATTTATTATGTAGGAATGGGTACCATTGGACATTTTTGAGGTTCCACGTGACATGATCCACACTGGGTGTTTGGAAGCTCACTGGGAGCCTGTGAAGGCAGGGTTGATAAAGGCATCGAGTCTGCTCTGAAATCAAGCCTGAATTTGGAGGGCTTCTCATTTCTCTTTGATACCATTTGGCCAACTGGCCTGTAGACACTGCTCCACAAAAGAAGTTGGGCTATTTTTCATTGTTAAATTGATTCCTTTCTTTAGCATACTATACACCTGTCAAGATTAAACATTTTTGATATATGGTTGTGTTCTTGGTTAGAGTGCTACCATTTTGGAAACTGGTTGCAAAGGGCAGGAGTTTTATTGGGTTTAGATATTCAAGACTAAAGACACTTCTGTAAAGTCCCGTTTATAGAAAACTTGTGGAATGGGTGGGTGGTAACTAGCGCCTACCATCTCCTAGGGCCTAAAATAGTGAACTGTTGTTAAAAGGATTTAACTGTGTTTCCAGAAAGTGGAAATCCATCTTGATCCGGAAAGAACTCTGGAGGGAAGTTAGAAGTTAAGAGCGAATGGGTCCCATCTTTGGAGCTAAACTTCCTAACTTTGGATTCGATCCTTAACCATTTAGGGCCTCAGTTTCTTGTCTGAAAAAATCAGATTATTCAACTAACTTTTTTTTCTCGATAATTCTATGGTATTTTTCAAGAATCCCATATACCTCAAATTCAGTGTAATTATAAGTGCCCACTTACCTGTTCAGTTTTGAGCAATATTAATCAAGGAAGCAAAAAAATACTTTCTTGACTTCCAGGGGTTTACAATCTCATTGTGGAAATAAACCACAAGATGTGTTAAATTGCCACCAAAAAAAAGTGTAATAAGCAATAAAATGCTTAGGTGATAAATGAGCTATTTTCACAATTCTATCAGAACTCTCTGATCTTATTTATGTCTTCAGTTGCTAACGTGTGTTCCATGGTTTCTACTCCAAGGAATTTCCTCTGCAGTGTCCTGCTTCCCATTGTTGTGCTCATCATCTTGATTAGCTGATATTGGTTCTTTTGTTAACATCCTTGTAGGAGAGAGTGCCAGGAAGCCCGCATGTATCCGTAGCATCTGTGAGAAGCCAGTGTTTACCACCAGCCTCTCTAGAGCTGGTGACTGATGAATTCCAGGGTGAAGGACTCAGACAAAACAATATTTGAAAGTAACACTGCTCAAGTCTCAAGTAGATTATAAAGCACCCCTTTTGAGACACTTGTTTTTTCTCTTTGCCTTGAATCTTCATTGATTTATCTGCTAAATTTTTCTGCAGTAATACGTTCTTTTAGTTCTTTCTTGACTGTTTCTCTTCTTTCCTGACCATCCTGAGGTCCATTTGTCAAAGTTTTACCTGGGCCACTTAATGGTTCTTAATACTTCTTTATTACAGAAAGTTGAAATCAGAGTGGCCCAACTTTTTACCCTTTCTAAATGCCAGTTTTCTAATATTTGTTTAATAGGTCTTATGAGTTTCTATAATATTCAGGAAAAATAATAGAGGGGCCCTTAGTATGGGCAGTGGGAGACGCATACTTCTGCAGAATGATAGTTCTCTGCTAAATTGCTGTATTTCAAAACTGATTTTGATGCCAAATCAGAAGAACAGAAAATGTATCTCGTTGACTTAAGGGGTCACACTGGCTCAGAGTGGGCAGCTTTTGGGGGTTAGTGGGCTCACTGGAAAGTGTTTTTACTCATTCTTTACGAAGAAATTATCTGTCTAATTAGGCATAGGTCTTTAACCTTTCTTGCTTGTCCTGCCAGGAATTCTAAGAAGAGCCTAGAAAAATATGATTACATCACAATGTTTGATCAAGTGTAAAATGCATTCAGTAAAAGCAAAATATCCCATTGGTGGAGAGAATTTTACACATATCAGATTAGTTAAGTAAACTACACATCTAAACATATGCACTTTGCCACTTCACTGTTTTTCTTTTTTAAGTTTATATACAGATTTCTAGAAGGCACTTTTTCAAGACAAGATAAAACACGCATCAGCACTTCAAGTTACGGTCTGGATAAAACACAGTGATGTCTAAGCAGTTAGATATTAACTAAGTGGTATTTCCATAGATCTTTTTGGCTCTTTCTTTCATGGTAAACCCTTCATCAATAGATTCAGTGAGAAGTAGAAAGCCTATAATTATACCATCGATCTTTCTCATTCCCATTTTGGAAAAGAGCAGGCTATTTATTATAGATTATAGGCAGAGTTTAATTCCTAGGGGAAATAATCCATAATCTACTCTTTTCATACTAAACTCTGCTCCCTTTCATTATTCATGTATTGAAATACCATAAAAGTATACTTTTGCTTATTGATAAAAATAAGATAGGAACCCAGTAAATTATATAATTATCAGACCAAAGACACACATGCAGATGTCTGATCACCAAATCTCATTGTTAGCCTGTTTCCAGACATGGTGCAATTTCTAGTTGAGATCTTCGTTTTGAAACTACCTATGGTGAATCGAGGGTTCTCTTGACCTCTTTTAAGGATGCAAATGTTAATAAACTAAATCCCACCCCCACCACAAGTAATATGGCCTTAAAATTAAGAATTCTTAAAATAACTAATGAGTTCATGTTTTCTCCTGAAAAAGAGGAAACATAATAAGATAGCATTTATTAGGAAGTATATTTGTGTTGACAACGTAGGTAAAATCTAAAACCCAGCTGCCATTTAACAGATACCTTCACAATTCATTTCATTTGGGAAAAAGATTCAAAAAAAGTGACTTGAAAGAAAATGTCCATTTGGAAGATGCTAATTATTTGGCCACCGACATTTTTAAACTGTGTATATATTTCTATTTGAAATCTCAGTAAATACATTTAGCTCATTATAGACATAATAAAATGTTCTGTAAAATTGGTAAGTTTATCTTCTCTTGTAGAAAGATGCAAAAGAAAGCACATTACCCCTCTCAGAGTCTCATTTATTTAGAATGGAAATTTTGAAGGTATTATTAGAAATATTCATAATAAATTGTCTACCCCAAAAGACACTAAATAAGCTTCTTGCTCTTGAAGAAGGTACCTTCAGCGTGTACAGTTACAAGTCATGCCCTATTTTTAACTCAGGACGTGATCTGGGAAAACTGTAGTGTGGATGGCTCAGCGTTGCTGTCGTTTGTGTGAGCTGCGTTGAAGGAATCCAGACAGCCTTCCAACGGGGAAGACACTGAACATTCGACTGAACCAGCTGACTTTTCTTAATATTGGAGGAACACGGGCCCTTTTATTTTCTTATTAATCTGTTCCCCAAATAATCAGTATCGAAGCTGGTTTCTGAAGCCAGCTATTCCCGATAGCCAGCGCCGGAATGAGGCGGGAAGAAGCCTTTTGATCCCTTGGGAGTAAACACTGCTTGCAGATAATACCCAACAAGAGCATTTCTGTTCACTTGCCATCCAATTTAATGCCAACAAGTGGAATTTGGGTTCAGCAAAAGATAAATAAATAAATAAACGAAAGTCTCATATAGGCTTTTGAACACATACCTTTAAATATCAAACGATAAAGATTTGTATAGCAGTGTTGTATAATGCATTTCTTGTCTTCTGTTGGGTTCATGTGACGAATTCCAGCTGATAAGCCCCAAGTTCTGGAGTCACTTGTCTGGCTAGTTATTAAGATTAAGATAAGTGCTAAGAACGAAAGATACAGTGCTTTGTACTACCTTTGTGGGACTGGGCCACCTAGGATTTCGAGTGTAAACAATGAATTAGTTCACCCTGACTCTCTTTCAAACCTGAGGTGAACACTGTAAATATTGGTGAAATATGATTGAAGCAGGGTATGAAGATTATTTTTAACCAGAAATATTTTTAAAATTACCCCAAATCCTAAAATATGTATAAAGGTAGCAATAAGTTTATAGAAAAGAGATTTACTGTCTAATTTTTCTTGTTATTACTGGTATTCAAAAATAAAGGGCTAATTAATAGGTCATGGGCAGTCGTATCAGAAAGTCATTTTACCCTCATAAAATACACCGAGAGGAACAAATACAAGATATTTAAGTGCATTTAGGGGACTTTAAGATGAAAAATACGTTACTAAAAAATATATTTCTAATGCATATTCAAAGCTAATATTGCCTATTAAATGCTTCCCCATAATTTTTCAAAGAGTGAAAAAAGTGCATGCACTGTTCTCTAAAGCTGATGGAATGTTCCAGAGGCACACCAACGAGAGACAAATATTTCCTGAAGTTCAGTCAATGATTCACACTAAATATAGTAAATATGAGCTTTGCTGTAAATTGGTAGGCAACATTTCCAGCACAGCAAAGTTTAACTGTCTCTGAGATCGCTGGAGGAGAGATAGAAGGGGTAATTTAGCAAGCACACCATAGCAGCCTGCTGCGCGATGCTGCGCGCTGGGTGGCTATTAATTTTTGTTAATGAATTTAAAACTAGATGTATGGAAATAGTTATATGATATGTATACACTGCTAAACAGTTAACTAGTCCTTAGGGCTTAAGTTTAATTATCTGTGTGTAAATCATTTTGAGCAGGGCGATCTAATGAGTCAAAAAAAAAAAAAAAAAGAAAGAAAGAAAACGAAGAAACTTCTGTCTAGCTTTGGAATGACTGTTGAATACAACAAGCCATCTATGCCAACCGGCAGGTCGAGAAACAGTTCTCATGTTCATGGAGGGCTCGGTCCTCTTGGTAGCCCTTGTTAGGGCTGGGGGTTCGCTGCCTTTCCCATCCCAGAACCATGTTTGGTAGCAGAGGTGGCTGAGTGCAGTGTGTGCTTCTGGGCACTTTCCTAACATATGGTTGACACTCTAGGTCCCTCAAATCCAGTGGTTCTCAG
This sequence comes from Vicugna pacos, assembly GCF_048564905.1. Taxonomy (NCBI): domain Eukaryota; kingdom Metazoa; phylum Chordata; class Mammalia; order Artiodactyla; family Camelidae; genus Vicugna; species Vicugna pacos. The sequence continues at coordinate 27,884,131 of NC_133009.1, forward strand.
CTGCAGCGAGTTTGCCTCCCAGGGGACATCTGGCAGGATCTGGAGCCATTTCAGGTTGTCGCAGGTGCATAGCTGCTACTGGCATCTACTGGGTAGAGACCAGGGTGCTGCTAAGCATCTTCCAGTGTGCAGGGCAGCCCCTGCGACACAGAATTATCTGGCCCCAAATCTCAGTGGTGCTAAGGTTGAGAACTGCTGCCCTATTTCAACACTTTGAAACAGCGTTTATTTGTGATACATATTTTTGAAAATATAACTACAGAAGGAGGCAAGGATGGAGTTGTCACCCTTCCACTCCCTAAACGCATTGCTGTTTTAGAGCTTGAGTGGGCAAAGCCACTGCCATGCAGTCTCTTGCCAACCAGATGCCCACTGTCTGTATATGGACCCTTCAGCTCAACAGTTTTGATAAAAAGCCACAAATGAAGAGCGAATTCTTTCTGGGCTTCATTCCACTTAGTTACCTGGTAGAATCGCAGACCTGGACACGCCCAGCTTAGAGAGAAAGGCTGAAATAATGAATAATGAAAACTGCTCTGCCGACAAAGGAGCCTGTGCTGAAATGACTCATGAGATTCATTCCAGCCCCGTTATCCCTGATCGGCTGTGGGGAAACGGATGCATTTGTACAGTTAGGAAGAAAATATGACAAAATCCAAAAAAAAAAAGAGAAAAAAACCCCTAAAAACTAAAGACAGAAACTGCTCTCCATCCCCCGAAGAAACTCATCTTAGGAATTAAAATGCATCTCTTTCTTTTCTACCCCAGTTCAGTCATGGTACCTTTTGAACTCCTTTGAGGCATTTATTGAGATTCTATCTCTACTGAGAATGAAGATAAATAGCAAATAGGCTCTCCGTCTCTGTACAGTTTAATAAGTAAGACTCAGTTTGGAACATAATGCCAGGTTAGAGTAGATTTATAGTGAAAATACTAAGCATTATTTGAAAACTTTAGGTAGAAGACATTTATACCCTCACAGATTTTCAAACTTTAATAATATCGCATCCTAGCCACAGGAATTACGCACAGAAGGCCTCGATGTACAGTAACTCATCGTCAGCTCGGCCTTGTGGCCTAAGCAGTCATCACAATATGTGATTAACAGCACTTTTGTCTCGCTCGTTTAAAAATAAGAAAGCAGTAGTCACTGCTGCTGTGACGGCCGTTGAATTACTTACCTGGAAGGAATACGGAGTAATTGGAGCAGCTCTGTTGCAGGTGCCCAGAAATTTGCCTGTTATACAAGCAAGCCTTTATAAAAGGTCATTATAAAGGTTCAGCCTTCAGGTAGAGCTCAGTGGTAGAGTGCATGTTTAGCATGCATGAGGTCCTGGATTCAATCCCCAGTACCTCCATTGAGGTACTTGCCTTTGAAGGGGGACTGCTAAAGGGATTGCTAAATGAATCTGAAGACCCAAGCTCAGCCTTCTCTGGGACTCAGTTTCATGAAAAATCAAGAGAACAACCATATTTGAGATCACCAGTGGGTACTGAAAAAAACTCGTGACAAGTGTTCACACCCTTTCACTCAGTTATTCCTGAGAAAGCCGTCGGAGGTCTAGATCAGGGGTTGGGATGGAAAGCCACTGTCCTGGGACCAAATCCTGCCCAATGCCTATTTTGTAAATACATTTTTTTTAAAATACAGTCACAGGCCTTTATCTACATATTATCTGTGGCTGTGGTGGAATTAAGTAGTGACCATATGGCTGGAAAAACCTAAAATATTGACTATCTGGCCCTTTACAGAAAAGTGTGCCTGCCCCATGAGACAGAAACATATGTTTATAAGTAAAATATAATTTATTATAGAGCATTGTTAAGTAAATGGCAATACATCTCCCTAATGAAATATTCTTTTCTGCCAAATGTTTCTCAAGAAGATGAAGACATGGAGATATTTTCATGATACAGTAAGTGGGAAAAAGTAGATTTGTAAACTGTATATAAAATGAGATACTGACTACGTAAAGATGTCCAAAGAGGATAGACTAAATGCCGACAAACCAACAAGTAGTTCTTTAGGGATGGTAGGATTATGGGTAATTTTAATTTTCTTCTATGTACACGATCTAAATTTTCTACTGTGGGTTTTTTTTTTATTAGTGTTTTACTGTCAAGATTAAAAAAGGCTAAATGGTTATGGTTAAAAAAGAAGGAAGAGAAGGAGGAGAAGGGGAAGAAAGAACAGGAGGAGGCACTGGGAGTCCTGCACATACGCCCACATACCCGCACCCACACACACACACACACACCCGCACCCACACACACACCCGCACACACACACACCCGCACACACACACACACCCGCACCCACCCCCACACACGCACACACGCACACACACACATACACACTCAAGTGCTATGAAGAAAGCAAGCAGGGTATGACTTGAGGAGATGGGGTACCTGAGTGTTATTTTACAACAGAGTCAGAGAGCACCCTGTAAGTTTGTATTTGAGTAGAAACCTGAAGAAATTTGGGGCAAAGTTGCAAAGAAGAGTGTCCAGGCAGCAGGTTTTACTGGAGGAGAAACTTGGTGTGTTCGGATGATGGCGCAGAGGTCGATGAGGCCAGAGCTCCGTGCACGGCTGGGGAGCGGCATCGGACTGAGCAGGGTAGAGTGTGGCAAGCCTTTTAGACGAAGGTGCGGTGTTCGGATCTCATTCACTTCATCCTAAGTGAGTTAGGAGCGGTTGGAAGCTGGGGAATAATGCCATGCAATTTCCCTTGAGTTGAGGAACTTCATAGAGATGAAGATGGGAAAGCAGGTATATAATTATTTTAGAGTTTAAACTAGGCAGACAAAGCCCAGCCCTTCAGTTCTCCTTCATCAGAACTTTTACTTTAGCTCAGCTCGGCAAGAATGGAAGATTTAGGGAGGATCTGGCTCTTAATTCCCTCGTTTTGTGATGAATTTCAAGTGTTACCCTCTGTGGTATTAAAGCGGTTCCTCTGGCTGGAAGGAAGGAGAAGCAGACGGATTCTTCCTCTGCCTCTTTGCCTCCCCTCATTCCCTTAGTTTTATTAGGAAAAGAATTGTATTTTCATCTCCTAAGCACTGCGTGTTGAGATAACAAGCCAAAGGACAAGGCATCCAAACAGTGCATGAGGTAAATTTAGGACAATACTTGGATTCCTGAGGGCTGTAATTAAAGCTATCTGGATTGAAAAAAGAGAGTTATTTCAATTCAGATTTCTGTTCCAAGGAAACAAAGAAAGAATGGGAAAGTGAGATACTGCAAAGGGAACTCTTAATTCCAACGTATTCGACTCACCCATCAGAAGAAATGGCATTAATTCAGGTACCCAATTACAGTAATGTGGTTCAGAGCACCTCAATAGGTGTTTCAATCTCAAGCCAGGACTAACATTTGTAATCCTTTAAATGCACTTAAGAAATTGATGTTACAGCCCCACAATCTGTTAGGGGCCTTGCTTGCTGGATGATGGCAGAGGATCCCGCCATTAATTGGATCATCAGGATGTGATCCGCGTCCTGGTCCCTGGATTATGGAAGACTGACTCTGCTCTGACGTGTTGAACCAGAAGCTCCTTTCGCTGGAGATTTTGACCCTTAATGTAGATAAGTGGTATTTTTCATCAATCTTAGCTTGCATTAAAAAAGGGGAAATGTCAATTCAATGTGGGGCATTTAACTTAATTCAACATCTTTTAATTTAATACCTTGGAAAAGTTGGTCTCTCCGACCTGCCTCCCACTTCGGCTGATGGAATATTTTGCAAAGCCCTGTTGAAAAAGGTTATCTTCCATGTGTTAATAAAATCACAATTTTGAAACTCCCTGCTTATCATGTTATTGTTATGAAAAAAAAAAACTTCATCAAAGTCAGGAAAAAGAGAATAAAATAAAACTCAATTTTTACTAGCTTCTTTTGTTGGGACAATGTTGAAAAGATGCACGGAGATAAAATTTTTTAAAAGAAGAGGAACCTGTCTCATCTGTTTCCTTTTCATCCTTCTTTGAGCTGTACAGCATCTGGTTGGTCTGACTGTCTAATTATCATGAATTTAGGACAAGGTACAAAGGGTGATTTTATGAATGAAGAATGAATCCATGCTAGTTTTTGTCCAGAGACAGTCACTAATTTTGTGATGGTATCTATTGCTCAGGTATAATGTCTGGATTCCAGGTTAGTGGGTGTTTATGAAATTCCATCGAGTCAAAGAAGAACACCGTCCCTGAATTTCTGTCTGTTAGCTCATGTCCGGTTCATGAGGCGATAAAGCAGTCCTGAGCCACCTTTTAGTTCTTCAAAGATTTGTGGTGTAAATATGCTGTCAAATCCGCAGCACTTCTGCTTCTTGGAGTAGTAGCGGTCCTTTCCCACCAACGGGTCGATAAAGATGGGTGTCTTCCCGTGAAAACCATTTACAACTGGCAACATGTCCAGGTTAGTCTCTGGCTGGGTGTGTAAGCACATCACATGCCATTTAATTGGAGTCCTGGGCGACAGTCAGGTTGATGTTGCATCTCTAGGCAAGAAGTCCCATCTGCCTCTTGCTTTAAGGGTGCTCTGAGTTGGAGAGGGAAGTGGAGTTCATGACAGAGTAGTTTGCTGGCTTCTAATGCTCTGAAGACCAATAAAATCTCCGTCTTGGCTGCCCCAGTGTCCCTTCATGACAGCTTTCAGTTCAGAAATCCATGGGGCCCCCTTTCCTAACAGGGTCCCTTGGCAGTGAGTGCCATGCAAGCGCAGGAGTGCCCTGCTGACCTGCGTCAGACTTCCCTGGTACACAATGTCTTAACAGAACTGTGAGCCAGACTTCTCTTAAGCCACACAAAGTGAGGAGATCATTTCAACGCTGAGACAGAAAAGGGAAGGGAAGTTAAGAGCCTTACATGGAACCGGGCTCTGTGAACAGGCTTACGGCAGAGACTTCCTGAGTGAGACGGTCCTGCGTCAAGAATGAGCTTTGCATGTTGGGCATTTTGCTTTAATCATTCTTGCTGGTATGAATAGCGGAGAGAGATGTCTTCTGGCTTGACGTTTGTTCAGTCTGGCAATGAGCTTCTAGACAAATTAACTTTGTTCTCTTTAATGGCCAGACATCTATTGTATATTAAGAGAGTCACTTCATTTAAGTTTGAAAAATGAAAACCAGATATGAAAACTGGACGTCACTATGAAAGATATGTTCCTTTTAAAAAAATGATCTGTGCCATCCAAAGCCTAGATAGTTTTTTCTTGTTTTTCTTCTATAAACATAGAGATGAAAAAAAATGTTTAGGTTGTATGCACTATTTGCTGAACCTGAATGAAGTAGCATGTACATTTCCCAGAGGTTTGATGTTAGAACCGGACACCTGCTTATTTGTTTTTTTGTTCCAAACTGGGAGCGCCTGTGCCCCTGCAGGGTGGAGGCAGGGGGAGTTAGGAGGTGCGAGGGTGATAATGTAAACCCGCCATAAGCCACTTGTCTTGTTGTTTTAGGTTTCCACCTGGCCTGCCGCTGTCCTGAGGAGGCATTATTCTTAACCACTTTCCAAAGTAGGCAGTAAAATGCTTCTAGACCTTGTTCCTTCTTGTTAAAGTTCCATCCTAAATGAAGTTGGCAGCTGTTTTTGCCCAGGGTTCATGTACCTCTACAGATTCCTTCCTGATTGAATTCCTCTAGAATCCCCCAGGACAGGGGTAGTGTGCAGACCGGGGCTGGCCAGACTGCTCGCCCCTGAGTTGAAGAGTGAGATGTTTACCCCGAAGACAGGACTGTGGGCTCTAAGACTGCTAAAAAGGGGAAAGCGTTGCCGGGAAGCCATTGCTGGGAGTCTACCCTGAGTGTCTGAATGTTCCTCCCTCCTCCTCCCCCTCCCCTCCCCCTCGCCACCCCCATCTCCATCTCTGTCTCTGCCTCTATCTCCGTCTCTCTTTCTATCTCCCCTCCCCACTTCTCCTATTGCTCCCTCCCCAAAAATCAGGGAAAAAAAATTCTGTTTAATTTACAGATTCACAGTACCCTTTAACAAAGAGGATACCCATTCAATTTTGGGTTAGTCGATGATAATCCAAACTGTTTAACTGTTTAACAATTATTTCAGCCTTAAGGAAGAAATGCTTATGCAAATGCCATTGGTTAGAGCACGGTAAATTGAGGCCAAAGTCACATGTTCCATCCCTGTCTAGGCCAGTCATTCGTTTTTAGTAACGTCACTGTTTTCTTCTAAAGTTCATCAACTGTCTTAGCCACCTGTGCCTCTAGTCACTGTGATCAGAAAAGGAAGTGTCGAGATTTCAAAGTCATGATCGAAACTGGGGAGAAAAATAACAAAGGACACATGCACTGCGCTGATTGGCACTTAGTGGTCTGGTCTTCGTAGACTAAAGACAACACTTCTGTAGACTGAAAAGCAAATGAAACCAGTTGTGGATGTCATACCACTGCTTCTGTCATCCATTACCCGGATCAGAACCAATTTCCCTGAGTAAACGGGAAATGATCTCACTTCTTTCTTCTCCTTACCTGGTTTCAGGGGCTCAGCTAGGAGGCAGGTCTAAGGCAGGAGAAAGGTGTTTCTTCTGGTGGATACAGAGAGAACACAACGGCTGGCAGTAAGAGCCACTTTGGTCCCCACTTCATGCCTTCTTGGGCACAGTTAAATCCGTGAAGAGATAATTTGGGGGAAATAGACTACAGAAAAGCTCATCTCCCGAGTCTGGGTGGTAGTTGGGTTTTAGTCATACATTACCTGAAGTCTATTCTCCTCATAAAAAAAAAATAAAATAAAATAAAAAATCCCTGCAATGCAAAGCTTCTGAAAAGCTGGCTGACCTCGGAACCTACTTTATCAGAAGTCTGCACGCCTAACTGTTAGACAGACTTGATCTCAGCACTTTTTAAGTTGTTAACCTGACAAAGGACAGCGCCCAGCCCCACCACGCAGGTCATTTTTCCTCTCGTGGGGTGCGGGCGTGCTGAACTGTGGTCCAGGTTCATGGCTCAGGAGCCCTTGCGGCCTGCCTTCTAGCTCCCTGCTGCCTTTCAAGATGAGTCCTTATCTTCTCCAGCTCACAGGACGGAATTCTCCTGACCACCTGAGGACGTCAGGGAACCCTTGGGTTCTCAGCATGGACCCACCATTGCCTTACCCAAGGATCTGCCAGTCCTGTGTCACTGGTTCCCCACTTCTTCCCCAGCAGGATGATTAGATGTTGGCACATTAATTTAAGTGTGGAAATGTTACAGAAACAGCACGCCAGCCAAGAAGCAAGCACCACTCGGAGGGTTGGAGTACTCAGGTTTATTACGCCGGCGGACTCAGAGGGGCTTGCGCTCCGAGGCTCTGAGCGCCTCTGGGAAGTGTGAGTGAGGGTTTATAGGGTCGCTTACAAGCCTTGGGGGTCCATCAACCAATAGGGTGGGTACAGCTAGGCAGGATCATAAAAGTGGAAGCAAGGTCATTTCCAGTAACCCGAAACCAGTCTGTCAAGGGTGAAACTTAAAATTCATGAGTTAGCCCGGCCCAGTCTTGGCCCAGCCCAACTTTTTCCTTCTCAAAACGACAGTTTTAGCATTCTAAAAATCAGAGTTGTGTCTGGCGAGGCTATCTTTTTAATAATTACATGTATCTTTCCTTGGGAGGGAACTGATGCTTTATCACAGAGGAGTTACTGACATTTCTTCTTATTACGAGGCAGTCTCATGCTTGATCTGCCCAGCATGAAAGCTTGGAAGCATTTGCCTTTTCTTCACTCCGTGCGCGCGCGTGTGTGTCTGTGTACACCTGTGTATCCAGCAGCCTGTGTTATCTGGGATTCTCACTCTTAGTTATGTCTCTTCATTCCCCCTCTTTTGTTCTCTGCCACTCAAACCAGTTTCAGCCATCCACCGGCTCTCATTGGGGATAATAGCCTCTCTTTTTGCCACTGTCTTGTCATGTTTGATGCAGCCGCACGAGGATTTCAGGTCAGCCAAAGCATCTGCATGCCGGGCTACTCTGCCACCACGATGTGTTTCAGAACCTCCACACCGCTTGATGGTGATACTGATGATTGCTCAGAAAAGAATAAGAAATGGTTGGTGGCTGTCATCAACCTCATTCGTGCCAGAGAGGGAAGAGGAGGGCGATCACCTGTTTTCCTGCTGCCTGGCTGGTGGTCCCATTGTGCCGGTGCCAGGCTCCCGCTGGGAGATGACGGTCTTGCTCGGCCTGTGATTGTAGAAATAAAAACAGTAAAAAAGGAAAATAAAATAATAAGAGCTGTGCCATTACATTCAATGACTTACTGCTGATGGGTTCTAACTCATGGGTGAGAGAGGAACCTCATTCTCAGATTTCCTTGTATTCCCCTGTCCTCAAGTTTACTGCTTGGAGAGACTGGCTCACAGGACTGATTCTTGCCAAGAGGAGCTTGCAGGCATAGTCAAAATTAAAGTAGCTAGAAGACAAGAAAGTTTTTGTTTATAGAATGATTCACTGTTAGCAGGTCTGAACTGGGGCTTCAATTTATCTAAATCCTACTGGTTACCTTCAATATTTTTGTTAGGTTTGAAAATCAGTTTGGTGTTAAAAATATATTTCTAATTTACCAATCCAGATTTTTTGTTGTTGTTAAAAAAAAGCAGCATTGGCTTCTCCCTTTACGCTACTAAGGAGAACCTAGAGCTCGCAGAATATTACACTTGTTTGGAGCCAAATACATAATTGAGCATGCACGTAAAAAAAAAATCTGCTGTTTGAGACAATGTGACTATTGAGCAAGGTCCACAGAATTCTAAACAATGGGATAAAAAGTAGAAACTTCAATAAATCAAGCAATTTTGTTTGCAAGACATCAAAGAATTTCTTTAGCTACGTTCTCTCATTAAATGTTGTAATATAAATGTCACTGCCCTGTATTGTTTTGAGCTTTGCTCTTTTACATAAGTCCTGTTACTGGTACCTGGCAATTCTTTTCACAGACTAGAAGTTCTCCTGCTCTTCATCTTGCCACTCTTCTCCTTCGTCAAGTTGAACAGAGTTTTAGGCATCGTCTTGCCTCTTCCGTCTCTGGTGAGTTGCATCCTTCTCCCTGAGCTGATCAGGGACCTTCCCAAGTTCTCGAAGATTCAGGTCCGTCACTTAATCTCTCCAACGTGCTGGATTCCTCTAACTCCAATGACCCCTTTCCCACTGTAGGGAGGAAAAAAAAGCAAGCAAACAAAAGCAACTTCCCCACATCTTGGTAACTGCTCAGATAGCTGCCTTGTTTTTCACATTTCTTTCACCATCATTTTTCTCATACAATGTTTCTTGGACCCAAACCTCCACGGAGTCGTCACAACCTGCTCCTTAACCACTTGTGAGCTGATCCTGTGTCACTGCTGTGCTTCAGTGGCTGCCTCTGTGGTCACCAGTGACCTTCCAATTAAAGTTAGAAGACTATGATCCTTGGTTCTGTTTTCCCAAGTTGCTTCTGCCCTTCACAGGGGTGGACAGCACCCCTTGATCTTTCCTCAATTCTTGTATTCTGGAACTCTCTGCTGCTTTTATCGGCCCTTTCCTTACTGACACGCTCTTGCTCCTCAGCTTACGTGCCCTCGTACACGCATAAATTCCCCCATGTTTCTTTGCTATTATTTGTATCCATTGCCACCCATCCGCTAGCATCTGCCATCATCATTCTTCCACGAGTGGGGCTTCAAAGCTTATGTCTATGCAAATGGTACTTTCCGGTCTCAACCTCTCTTCTAACTTCCAGTAACACTTCAAATTGCTGGTCAGATGTGCTTGCTGGGGCTCAGCATACCCATTTTCAAACACTTTTTCTTCTCTTCCTTTCCAAGTTACTGCCTCCTGACTCCCTGATTTTCTTAATGGCCAACCATTTACTCCAACATCCACATTAAAAAACCTCCTAAGTCATCTTTGACTCGACTTCTTTCTCATCCAGTCTGACAGCTTGGACAGTGCACTAACTGTCCAGTATTTATCTCATCCTCACTGCTGTGCTGTCGGTTGGGCCATGCTGTCCCCATGTTCATTGCATACTTGAGGTGCTGGAGACTTTCGGTCCCATCTCAGCTTTGACATTCAGTGTCCCGTGCCTCCCACTGCGGAGAGAATAGTTCCGTACCGTGACAGCTGGGTCCCTCTCCAAGCCAGCCTCAACGTCTGGGCTACTTGTAATATGATGGTGACACTTGTTTGTTCTGTAGAGCTGTGAATGCCAGCAGGTTTTCCCCATCAGTGTCTCTGTAGAACACTTTTTAGGTGAACAGTGATACACAGTAGCTCGATGGCAACTATACTGAGAGAATTTGGTAACTGAATTAACCACCTTGACTTAGGCAGATAATCTTTCTCTTCCCTAAATTTAGCCTTAAGTGGTGTCTGTGTCTACTGTCCATTCCTATAAAAGGTGGGTTGAAAAAAGAACACCAATTAAGGGTACAAACTGGCCAATTTTGTGTGTTTCGGATTTTTCACAATGAAACAATGAGTCCAGATTATGCAAAGTGACCAAACTACCTAGAAGCAGTCAAGTGTCAACATCCCGTAAAGTCTGCAAATCTACAAACAGCTCTCTTATAATAATTATTAAAACAAATAGCCTAGGAAGTTGTAGCTCAGGCTGGTAATGAATCCCACAGTCTTGGAACAGGCGTCAGATGCTGTGCATCTTATCACTGAATTCTTATGACTCAATAGATTTCTTTACCTGATGTGTTATTTCTAAATTACACATTTTTCCTCTTTTCTTTATTGAAGTATAGTTGATTTACAATGTTGTGTTAGTCTCTTGGGGAACAGCATAGTGATTCCATTTTACATAGTGTGTATATATATATATATACACACACACACACATACATACACATATATACATATATTCTTTCTTCAGCTTCTTTTCCATTATAGTTTATTAGAAAACATTGAATATAGTCCCCTGTGCTATATATATAGTACTTCCTTGTCATTTATCTATTTTACGTATAGCGGTTTGTATCTGATAATCCCAGACTCCTCTAATTTATCCCAACTCCGCCCTTTCCCCTTTGGTAACCATAAGTTTGTCTTCTATGTCTGTGAGTCTGTTTCTGTTTTATAAATAAGTTCATTTGTATCATTTTTAAAGTAATATGTGATCAAATAATTTTTTTTATAAAATTTGAAGTGTTACACTTTTTTTTTGTAGATTATTCAACTTTCCCTGCAAAAGGTCGATCCACAGCTAGTTCTTTTAGCACTTACTGTATGCATATCACATGAGGTTAGTGGAGAGGTCTGGACCAATGAGTTGTGGGGCTTCAGAGCAAAGGGATGAAGAATCGTGCATACATGGAGCCCACAGTCACCCGAGTGTCAGTGCAGTGATGGCCTTTCAGTCATTCAGCACAGCCATTACTCTCTCAATTCTGATGGTTGACCTACAGGGGGAAAGTGAAATTAAACTAAAAAGTGAAGGTGGTGGCCAAGGAACTAGGAAAGAGGGTCTGATGAAATGAAATGGCCTTGTCTCCCCCAGAGTTCGGGATATTGGGTACCCTATCAGATTGGATGATTCATTAGTTAATATGACCCTTTTACCAGGTTAGCTTGTGGACTTTCACTTGCAGAATTGTCAGATGCTCCTCAGGCCTCGGGTGTTTATGAAAAGGTTTGTATATGTGACCCTGAAGCAGGATGACATTTCAGTAGGAAGCGTGTCTCTCTCTCCTGGATTAGGAGAATAATGCTCATGTTTTCCTCCTACGGCAGGAGCCTGGCCAAAACTAATAGTCAGAAAGAACTTTCCATTCAGCTTAGGAGGTTCCGTCAATGTTGAGCAAGAAGAAATTCCCCGAAATGCATATCATGATTGTCCTTTTTGCTTAGAGTGTTTGACGTTTGGCTAAAGGAGCTGCTATTCTTGAGTAGAGATGGTGGTGGCTTTAAAAATGGCGGGGGGGTTGTTAAAGGGAAAAAAGTAACCAAAATGACATTAAATGCACAATGATATCAAATAATTGATTTCACAGTGCTTGCTTGTAGAGAGGAACTCATGGTCTCGTCTTGCGCGAGTCTTTTGCCATTTGTGCAAAGAACCCGAAGGGCCCTGTGGGCACCTACATGTCTCCATGGAGCAAAATTAAGTCTGCAGAATCATTTGCAGACGCTGGCAGCTCCTGGCTATCCACCCCTGAGAAGGGTAGAAGCAACTTGGGAAAAAGAACCATGGATCATAGTCTTCTAACTTTAAAAAAAATGGGGGGTATATGTAGTTTGTAGCTGAGTGCCTAGTGAACAGCAAATATCTGATCCCATCTCTGATCAGGTCCTATATTTAAAAACCCAAGAAGGCCTTAGAAATAATAGTGAGTCCTGGTTTTCTTTAATTCATTGCCCGGAAAATTATCTGTGCATGACCCAGAATTAAATATATCCAAATACGTATCGTGTGTGTACTGGGGGAGAAGGATCTAAATTTGTTATCTAATCGTCTCCCTTAGGTAATTTCAAGAGTATTTACCATTTCTATTAATATTTAGTAATAACATATGAGGCCTTTTTTTTTCTGTCTCTCTGTCTCTGTCTCTCTCTTCAGGGAGAGGGAGGAAAACCCTTGTTTTCCCCAGAGCTCTGTCTCCTCAGGCTCCGTTCTGTCAAAGTGAGTTTAGATTAGATAATTTTAGTTCTTTGTGTGGAGCTATTTTTAAATGTAATTTTTGCTAATAATGCAATTAGTTGTGTCTTTTGCATAATTTGCAATATGGTGTTGAAGTTTAAGAAGCTTCATTTTATTTTAATTAACAACTGATCGGTCATAATAACCAAGCAGCTGCTAACATTACCAGCCTTAACTCTTGGAAGAAAGAAAGAAAGAAAAAAAAAAAAAAAGGCAGCGAACACATAACTCCTCCTCCTCCTCCCCTTCCCGTCTTTGAAATATTTAATAAGAATACCATGTATAAAATTACCCTGTTGCAGAGAGCAGGAGCTGCATCCCAATACAGACGGCAGTGGAAAATCACTGCAGGTTGCGCGATGCGTGCCCTCCCCCAGCCTCCCTTCCCCCCAACTCTTTTCTGATTGTTGGTCTCATAGTTTAGTGGAGGGGGCACACGTGCATGGGAGTTATTGTGACATTTCAGTTTACTGTTCCTAACAGTTCCTTTGCACATTTCATTAGCACATTATTTATAGCTTCATAAAAGGGTCCCTTTTTTTCCCCCTGCTAACAATATCCCTGTATCTCTGATGATGATGCTATCAGAAGATTGAACTGTTATTTTGTAAAAACCTGTTCCATAAGTTGACTCCTCATTGACTCACTCTCTTCAGCATCCTTCCTGTCACACTTGAAAAAGTCTGCCCGCAAATGCTTTTGAGAGACGCGGCTCACATCCAGCAGTTTGAAAAGAGTCCTAGAGAGGCTTGGAGCTGAGAGCCTGTATCTTACAACCTGCGGTTCTGAGGCTGGCGAGAGCCCTGCAGTCCGGATGTTTGGATAAACAAGACTTCCTAGAAGTCGTTACCTCATCACTCCTCAAGCTTACACCTGACAAGCCTCTCAAAGCGAGAGGGCTGTGTTTTCCCTAATAAATTCCTTTTTGAACCCACTTGTTAGTCAGCCTTGCTGCACAGTAACTACAGAAAGGACCCTGTGTCTGGGACATAAATTACTCTTCTGTGCCACTGTCTTCGAGCACACACACCACCCCCCAGTTATGGATGACTTCGTTCTGGACTTGACAGGAACATAATTAGAACTGTTGATGAAATCTACCAAATTGTCCCTCGGTGGCCTCAGTGGTCAGGAAATTTGGCTGAGTCGTATTTGTCACCGAGGTGGCGGCTCTAAACACTTCATATTAACTATGTTATTAATGTGCCCGTGAATGGGGAACACTTGAAGTGAGCCCGGGCCCTAATGGCACCTTGCGATGAATACATTGTAGTGAAATCAGCGTAGTTCAGAGTTTCAGCTAATAAAATTCCTGAGTGTGCGTGCGCACGTGCATATGTGTGTGTATTTGTGTGTATGTATGTTTGCAGTCGGCACACAGAGGCTTTCGTTTCAAAACTTGGCCTTTTTGAGGCCTTTGCTGATACCACAGCACGTACATTTTACTGAGTTTGCTGCTAGTCCAGCCACTGCTTAATCCCAGAAATCCTCTAAAAGGTGCGAAGGCTGTGAAGTAGGGTGGTTAAGAAGGAGGCTTTTTGGAGCGAGGCAGCTCTGTATTCAAATCCTGACTGCCTTGCTCAGGCCTCATTTTCCCCATCAGTAAAATGAGGAATAGTGTAGTTGTAAGAAATTAAATGAAAATATCTCTGAAAGGATTTAGTGCAGTGTCTGGTTAGTGGGCAGTGAATGGTCCTGGGATGGTGATGGTGGTGACGGTGATGATGATGATTGAGGAGGAAGATTAACAATGGAGTAACACTCCATCATCAGACTTTCCCCCATGTGTGCTACACACTCACAGATGTGCTCCCGTGTGGTAGGAGCCCTGCGGCTCTTCGAGTAATGGTTATAGTATTGGAGAAAGAATAAACTTTGCAGGTTCATGATACCAAGAGGCTGTTGATTGCCCATTGAATTCCATAGCCATTCTATCAACACAAAGCACATATACTGAGATGGCTTCATCTTCTAAAATAAAAGAGTGAAATAAGTATCTTTTAAGCTTATCCCTGCATCCGTGCATCCTGTTGTTTTTCTTTCTTTAACAGGATCTGAGCCCCTTCTCTGTGCATCTTCCACAGGATGACCCTTAACGCTGCATTTACACCCCTCACCATGGGGCACTGGGATACTAGCAAAGTGACAGATGTTAACTGTGCTAGTACCAAGATCAACGGTTAGAAAAACCGTGTAGACTAAAGAGGAAGGATAACAGATGTGACCCTGGTGAGAGGACATCATTCTTTACACATGGGGTCCAGCATCCCTGAAAACACAGTAATGAAGTTATTGGTCACTGAAATATAGCCTTTGGCTTTGTCTGTTAATGAGACATGAAAAACAAATTAAATAACTTTTTTATGACTAGTTGTCCTTTTTGGGTTAATGCACCATGCTTGGGTTTTCTACTTATAGAAAATACAAATTCCAATACATGTAGAGACAACAAACAAGCTCTAGAATATTAAGGAAAAAAGCGTCAGGGCTGTGGGGGGGTGTGTGCATGCTCACACCCCAAGAATAATTAGATAATTTCATTGAGCAGTTATGCATTCTGGAAATGTGATTTTTATTTTTCTTTATTTTAAACATCTATGCAGCTTTTACTATTGCTGTATGCTTTGAATGATGAGCCTCTGATGTAGGTACTATTAGCAGCCCCACTTGGCAGATGTGGAAACATAGGTTGGGTACCGTGGTCTCTGTTTACCCCCTGCTTGCCTTCCTTCTGTGAAAACACAACAAAAACAAAAAAAGCACAATTGCTTTCAATCCTTAAATTTGCAGACTACGTATAAGCAGTTGGCTCTATATCAGGACTGCTGTCATGTGTCTCAGGAATCCATTTCCTTCATCACTAAGAGGGCTGTGAAGTTCTCGGTTTCCAGACCCGCTCTCCTCCTTCAGGGAAATAGCCTCCAGATTCAAGCTCTGGTTCTTTTGTGGGCATGAGAGATGTTCAATCATTGCCAGTTTCAACCAGGAAAGCATTATGTTTTAAACAAGAATAATGAACCCCGAAACAGTGGGAAATTATTGGTGTAAGCTAGAGGTGAAAAGATAATTTGAAAGTTCTTAATTTTCCTTCATCACGTCCCCAGTTTCCAGCCTGTGAGATTCTGCTCATCTTTCAAGGCCCTACTCAAACACCACCTTCTGTCTAAAGTCTTTCTTGCTTCTGGTTCTCTTTGGAATGAACCTTCCTCTTTGCCGAAGACCCTTAGCATCGAACTTGAACTGTGGTTACTTATATGGAGCTATTAGGTGTTACTTGATGATTTACCTTTCTTATTCTCCACGCATCCAACCTGACACTGTAGGAAATGAAAATCACCGCCATTCCATTATATACAGAATTATACACTGTTATCATTTCATATGAATAGCTCTTCTGGGCTTTTCCTGTGGTCGGAGTCTGTAGATCTGAGATCTGTTGTCCTGTCAGTTTTGAAGCAGTCGATACTTCAGTGTCAATGTCTGGGACAATATCTGTGACAGGTCACCCTCCTTCTGATTTGGCTGGGGAGGAGACAAGACCCTAAAAAGGGCTCTCATGAGAATTCTGCCTGATTGTCGATAGTATCTGCCTGGTCAGTTGATGAGAGCAGAATTTCCCAAGCCCTTCTAGAACCAAAGCATAAAAAAGTTTGGGGGACCCATTTCAAGTTCCTTTCTGAACTGAAGGTCAGAAGAAATGACAGTGTCATTCTGCTAAAGACTCTGGGATGAAATTAGAATTCATGTATGTATGGCCTCAAATTAAGAGCAAGCCCTTTGGATTCAGAAACATTAGGTCCCTGACCCTCAGTTCCCTTATCCATAATATGTGATCAATAATATCAAACCCAAAGGTTTATTGGTGTAAGGATGAAATTAAATTGGGAAATGTTTATAAAACAATGTTCACGTGATATCCAACAATAGTCTAATAATACGATAGCATTGCTGTCGCTAACCTCCGCTTATCCCTGTCTTGATTTCTGAGCCAGGCAGTCCACTGTGCTTGACGCGGCCGGCGAGCCCAGATCACACAGCTAGCGCTTAGAGCTCAAGGTCAGCAGGTGTGCCAGCACGCGCTCGTCCATGCTGCGCATTTGATTCTGATACTGCATTTCGGTGTACTGTTTGTTTACAATCCAGATAAGCGTATTGTATTAGAATTGTACCTTTAGCCAGTGTGTGTTGACTCACTGATTGCACGTCGTCTGTCTGTCTCTGGGCATGTGTGTGTGTTTCCCTTTAACGTTTCTTGGGTCGTGGTGACTTGAGCACTTTATCATGAGAGCTTTGCTTAAAGTCAAAGTAACTCCATCCACTTTCCCTTTACATCTCAGCATATGAGACTGTTTAGGTAAATCTTGCTGCTTCCCAGTTTTGTTAGCAAGGGAAACGTAAGAAACTTGAGTGGGGGTTTATACTCCCAACTAGAGGCTGCAAAATCGACGTTGATTGCCACTTCAATTCAGTGGGTTGGCTCCACTGGTTGGGAAGTTTTTGCCACCGAAGAGCTTATGGATCCGGCTTCAATCGGGGGACGAAGGAAGTGATGGAAGTCACATCCGCCTACGTCTTTGTACCCGTTCAGCACTGGGCTGACGAAACCATTTCATTACATTTCCAGATGGTTCTTGTTAATATGCTGTTGCCAAGGAGTCTTATGACTTTAGTATCCTTCTCCTTCTAAGATGCTTCATAGGGTGTAGGCGGCCTTGCTGAAGTCACACAGCTGTTCGGTGGCAGGGACTGGATTTGAACCCTGGATTGCTTAGCTCTACCTGCTTTGTACACTGCTAGCATCCGTGGGAACCAAACTAACGTGTCACACTCACTTATTAGCTTATTTGTATTGCAGAATCCACCATCTCCAATTTCCAGGCTGTCCTTTCCTTCTTTGAGTCTCTGAAATGCCGCTCACAAGTTCAGAGGTCTGACTCCCCTTACGGTAACACATTGCTCTTGTAAATCTCCTCATGATCTGCCTTTGCTGCATTACATTATCCTCCTGGACGCTCAGAGCCACCTGATGTGACCATCGTTGTCTACGTGTGACCGTTTTCCTTTCACAAGGAGAACATCTAAGCAATACTCAGGTACAGAAGCGGTAGTGGTGGCGCTCAGTCCCCTAGACCGTCCTCCTGAGCTTCAGGCCAAGGATTTCTCCATCTGAGCGTTGCCCGCAGGGGCAGGAGGGATGTGTAAGAAGGCCTTGTCTCTGGGCCAGGAGCTTTCAGAACTGGCACATAGAGGCAGTGACGCCCGTGCTTTCTGCATCCCTTGTCATGAAGTGGGGAAGCGGGGAGACCGTGACTGTCATGATTGTCGCAGGCTGGGGTCAGAACCTGATGACAAAGAGAGGCAGATGGATCAAGTTATCACGGACAGACCTCTGTAGGACTGTGACAGATTCTAGAGGCTACTGACCTCCTCTTCAAGTACCATCAGCAGAACCACATGCAGACAGACACTGAATATATGTTTTTAAAACATTATTCTTTGACATGTAAGGTGGGGCCGGTAGACCACAATCTCAGTGTGGTTCGTGGTTTCTTACTTTCCCATCTTCGTTTCACAGGCCAAAATGTGCCACAGGCCCGGCGCGAGGAGACCCTGGTTTGTACAGTGGTGTGTGTCTCCAGCATTTCTTATCTGGAGCATATGGTGGTAGATGCTCATGTTTAAAAGGATGACTCACAGTTAATCATTATAAGAAATAGGCTTACCACTTCATAAACTCTAGGAAAGACTGTTTTCTTTTCTAAACATTTAAATTACTCAGCCATTTTATGCATTAAAACCCAATTATAACTTACTGTGTTGGAGAATTTCAAAAGCTCTTCCCTGCAGGATTTGTGCCTAAGTTTTTATCGTTCAGTAGTTCACATCCTCTCTAATACAGACTTTCTGAAAAATAAAAATAAGTGCATTTACAAAGGAGAAGAGGCTTAAAACACAGAGAGGCACTTGACAAGACCCCGGGCATTGCTCCCTAACATGGACGCTCTTGAAGAATGAGGGGGGAAGAATGTCACTTTCCAACTTCTCGGGACTCTGCCCCATCGTTAGAGGTGCACATGGTTTTATCAAAAAAGGGATAAATAAGAGAAACATCTTGTAGGTAGAAACCTGTCCCCATGCCCTGTGGAGCTCCAGCCGGATGCGTGTTTTAAGGTGTGCATACAAAGCAGGCTTATCTTTCATTGTAATGGAGAACAGCTGATTACCAGCAAAGGCTGAGAATATTACTTTAATGCTTTTTGCACTGTATATAAAATCATCGGCCAGTAGCTAGTGAAAGGTTTGGATTTCCCTGAAAATGCCTTCTAGTCTAAGGCCTTGAATTCTGTAAAGAAAGCTTACAGTCCCACCAGAAGCCTGGCAGCTTGAACTCTCTAAACGAGAAGATAAATAAAGTCCGTTGAAATTAGAAAACCTAACAGTTGAGAAGAACTGGGGTTCAACTTATTGGTCTGCCTAGAAAGGAAGTTGGAAATAAGGTTAAATTTCTGAAACATCATGTGTTTTCTTTTGCGTTTTCCTCCTGGTACTAAGACAAAGCTATATCCAAGTAGTAACTAAAGTAAGATTATGGAATTCAAAGGGAACTACAGAGAGTGACTCTCAAGCATCTACAGAGCCATCGCAGTTTTAACATCGCCAAAAATCCCCAGAGAAACACGCAGTTTCTTTCTGGATGTAAAGGAAGCAACGCCGTGAATCCATTGCCCCCCTTTGGGAATATTCTCTGTAGCCTGAAATGCATCGTACTGTGGCACGCTTTCTCTAGCCACCAATACAAATCAATCAATCGATTTTGTCATTGTAAATACATTAAAGAGTAGAATGATTGACTATTAAAGTAGAAAGGGGCCTTTACATCCAGTCCTGCTCCCGCTTTTCACACGTCAGAGACACGGTTCTCAGGGGGGGTTCGTGACTCGGGCACCATCTCTCAGACGATAATGGCTGGGACTGAAATCCAGGTACCCTGATGTTAATCTGAGGTTCTCCTCACAGGATTTCCCTCAGAAATATCCTGGAGTTTATGGAGTGAGGGGTGGGAGGGAATCAAAAAACTGGAAGGCTCAGATGCAGGCTGAAGACCCTCTTCTTTCCCTTCTGTAATGGGGCAGACGCACCTTCAGTCCCAAGGACAGGTAGAGAACGCGAGCCGAGCTGCTAGGTGGCAGCATTATTTTTGAACCTTGTCCCAAATCAGGATGGAGTCTTCGACGTGGAGCCAAAGTTAAGATAAGCGTCTGGGTTGCAGGGCCTTCTCTGTAACTCTGGAAGATTATATTAAGGTTCCAAATGGCACTGAGCTTTGCTAAGCAAGGTCCTGCTTGTCAATAGCTCCTCTTGTTGGATATTTAAAGTTCAAGGGCTTTTGTTTGCTTTAGTTAAGTGCCCTCAAGTGTTCCAACAGCCATTGGCCCGTTTATATAAACAAATGAAGGAACACACCGCTCATCCGTGCAGGATACCTGGAAGCAGCCCCAGCCTAACAAGGTGGCAGAAGTCCTCGACGGCTCAGGGATGAGCCTTCCACGCACCTGCCTGATTCATGCTAAACAGCAACAGGTGTCTGCCGTCAGGACTGGATGGTTTAAGAGGGAAGAACTGGGGGGAATATTTACCACTTTAAGAACATTTTCTAAACTTTATTAATTTGTGAACACATTGCTAAGGGTAATGACAGCCTTGATACCACTGTTTGTTTCCAAGAGACATGTTTTGATGCTGGTCATCCCTTTTATGCTTGAGATGATTTTAGCTGGGTTTGTTAAAAACTTGGTTTCCTCCAGGTGCTAGCTATTTTATACAATTTCTCATCTATCCAGGCTTTCAGAGAATATCATGATTTCTTAAGGAAACTCCATTTTAGAACAGTGACTTTTTTCTAGTTAACATCCATCACCACCACAGGTAGTTAACAATTTTTTTTCTTGTGATAACTTTTAAGATTTACTCTCTTAGCAACTTGCACATATGCCAGACAGTATGGTTAACTAGTCTCCAGGCTGCACATCACATCCCCATGACGTATTTATTTTATAACTGGAAGTTTGTATCTTTTGACCTCTTTCACCCATTTTGCCCACCCATCACCTCTGGTAGAACCGTTAACATTTAAAGCTGCTTGGACACAGGACATAACTACACCTGGGCTGAAATTAACTATCAACAAGTGTCATCCTCCAAGAACTCTTAAAAATGTGTCTTCATCTTGATTGAAAGAGTAAGGTGGTCCCATTCTGAGATCCTGTGATTTATCATGCTGGGGTGTCTAAAGGGTGGATGTGTTTGTGCCAGATTTCTCACTCCCACTCTGCTTAGCCAGATGGTAGAGAGGGAAACTCCACTTGGAGGTCAGCAGCCTAAGCTTTGCACCCATGTAGACCCAGCTTTCGTCTGTGGGTAGTCACGTGACCCTACACAGTAACAGTAAAATGGAGGTAACAGTGTCTGCCACAAAATATCTTTGTAGGACTCAGAGGAGGCAAGATAGAAGGTGGAATCATACGGAATTTTCAATATTTGACCATTATTAACCCCACAAAACCCCAACAATTGGTTGACTTGCATGGCTAAAACATTCAAAATACTACTAAATAGCAATTTCAAAAAAAGAGACAGCAGGGGCTGGAAGGACAGAAATCTGAATTTACTCATGAAGGGAAGCACACATCTGTCCCAGGAGTTGAGAGCAGACCAGGTAAGAAGGATGACAACCATAGTTGCTGGTGGCTCTTTCCAGCTGTCTGTGACAGTTGGCCTAACGCTGGCATGTCCTTGTTAGCTCAGACTTTTCTACGAATTCACACACATATAACTGAATCCATGAAACCAAGTCACGCTCTCCAAAAACTTCATAATGTAGCTTATTCATGTTTTAGAAATATTTTTCTCTGGTCAAATATGAGTCGCCCACAAAAGGCAGGGAAAGCAAAGTTCATGAAACCATAAAGAGAGAGCAGATGAACCCAGGAAGGGGTACTTCTATGGGAAAGGGAAGATGAGCTTTCGTGAAGGGAGTTGGCGCTTGGTACGGAATTTAAATCTTACCACTGTCTCTGCCACATCATGTGTGACAGGTTGACCTGTTGTCGCCAGTTATAAACATCTGGTAATTTATTAACCCTTACAAGTCTGGGTGGCGGATGGCAAAGCAGTGTACATATTGTCCGTAAGAGGCTTTCGCCAAATGCTGGATGTACTCAGCAAAGAATCTCAAAGCAGCTGAACCACCTGCTCTGGGTGGACACATCTTGGGTTGGTTCACCCAAGAACTTGAGAACACTACTGAATTCTCGAATGGTTGGCTAGAGTCAAAAGGCTTAGTGGCATGGGAACTTAAGCTAAAAAAAAGATGCTCTCATGTCGTCGATAGGATCATCCTGTCAGAATCAGAATTGAAGGCAGTTTGTTCTGACATAAGATGGAGGGGGTGTAAGAAGACATTAGGTTTGATTTTTCTTTCCTACAATTTACATTCGCTTTAATACATTGTTTTCTCCTCGTTTCTTCTTGCCATTCATCACTCCTTATTTTGAATATTCCCCTGCTCCTCCAAGTGTCTTAATGTCTTCAAAGAGGAACGAAGGAATAAGCTTCAAATCTTCAAGAAGGAATTGGATTAAAATTGGATGGGTTCTCAATTTATCATGCCTCTGGAATGCGTTGTGAGGGTTAGACAGAAATGGAGACACATTACTGCCAGGCAAATGCAAAGAGGTGTTGGCAAAGGATTTTTTAAAAAATTTTTGTTTGTTTGTTTTTTGGAGGGGAGGAAGTAATTAGGTTTATTATTTATTTATTTTTGATGGAGGTACTGGGGATTGAACCTAGGATCTCCTACGTGCTCAGCAGGAGATTTACCACTGAGCTATACCCTCCTCTGGCAAAGGATTTTAAGAGCTGTAGCCTGGCACGTGGGAACTTCCTTAAGGCTGTCCTGCCCATTGAAAATTTCAGCAGGTTTGCTTTTATATTTATTAGGTTTGGGTGTGCCGGCATCTCTTCCCCTGGAGAAACTCAATTTTTCTCTCCGAAGTAAAGTGGAGAACTCTTCCCTTCTCTCGGCCTTGAACCCCCTTCACTTCCTGTACATTTGTCTCTTGCTTGGTGCGAATGGGAATTTTTATTTCCAGCACTGTGTTGTTTGCATCTGCCCCACTTCTGTAAATGTTTTCAGCGTTCTGCCGAGCGGCATACTGTTTTTTCTGTTAGGCTCACTGTTTGAGGTGGTGGGACAAGCAAATCCTCTTCAGTTCATTTTCCGAAAGGTGTTGTATCTCTGCGTTTAGTGTCTTTCATGGTAACTGGCCTCATTCACAACTGGTAGAATTGTCTAATTGGAGTAGTGAGCTGCAAAACAGCGAGTCTAACAGAAATAAAAACACTTAATAAGACTAGTTGTAGTTCATTCAACAACAACAAATTACTACATGCCCACTAGGTGGAAGGAGCTGGGTTCAGTCCTGCAAGAGAGAAAATAATGGGAAAAAAGACCCAGCCTTTGCCCTGAAAGGACTTAATCCTACAAAAGGCACGCTTATGAGGCAAAGGACCAGACAGCAAGGCAGAATGTGATTTGGGCCATAAGAAATTTGCTAACAACCTTAGCACAAAGGTGGGACCAGGTCTGTTGCATGAATGGAAGAAAGCCTCGTAAAGAAGGAGAGATGTGTGAGACTTTAAAAAATAGCTAGCATTTTAGGTAGTTTCTGTTATGTTGGGTTTCCTCCTTGTTACAAGGCCGCAAGTGCTCCTTACAGGAAAAAAAAATCAGAATATACAAAGAAGCCAGAAGAAGATAATTTAAAAACCCCACACCTGCTGGAAGACAACTTCTGCTAACCTAGGGCACTAGAATATGGGCTGAGAGGCTGAGGATGCAGCTGCCAAGTACCTGCCAGTTGAAGTGACTGCTGGTCATTTGATGTCCAGCGTGTCCTTGCCCGTTTCCAGCCTTCCAAGCACACTCCCAGAAGACCTCACCTCAAATTAGGGGATGATGGCTTATTCCTCTGTAATTTTCTATTCCTCGTGATAATATATCTCTTTTTTTTAATTGAGTATAGTCAGTTACAATGTGTCAATTTCTGGTGTGCAGCACAATGTCCCAGTCATGCATATACATACATATATTTGTTTTCATATTATTTTTCATTAAAGGTTATTACAAGATATTGAATACAGTTCCCTGTGCTATACAGAAGAAACTTGTTTTTTATCTATTTTTACATATAGTGGCTATATAACATTTGCAAATCTCAAACTCCCAAATTTATCCCTTCCCAATACTACTCAGCCATAAAAAAGAATAAAACAATGCCATTTGCAGCAACATGGATGGACCTGGAGACTGTCATATTCAGTGAAGTAAGCCAGAAAGAGAAAGAAAAATACCATATGATATCACTCGTGACAATATATCTTAATGCCTAACAGACAGACAGTCTCATCTGTCTTCAAGGGAAAGTGAATAAAGCAGAGATGAAATGTCAGCCTTTTGCTTTTCTTGTCAATATTTAAATGCAATGTTATATCAGTTCATTAACTGGTAATTAAATGACAAGAACATCATTTCCCCTGTGAATGACACCAACTTCCCTTCTTCCCAAAAAAAACCCCTTTCAGGACATTTTGGTGGGATGAATAAGTTGTATTTCTTTTAACACATTTGTTGTTTTAAAATGCTATTGTTTCATTTGGGGTGTGAGGAAACGGGCTAACCCTGTCTTCGCTGGTGCAGCACTGCAGAAATGATCACTGTATATACAGTTTTTTTTAATAAAAATGAGAGGAGAAGGAAGGAGAGAGACAACTTATTTAAATCCTGAATACAGTCAGACCTCATATGCATTGTTAAAAAAAAAAGCCCTAAAGAATTGCATATGGATTAGAGGGATGAATATTCTATTATTTCAGTCTGTTCTGCTGATCTTCTTATTGTGACTTTGTGCTTCAGAAATCTGCTAGGAATTTGGCTTTGCCGTGGTAGGCAGTAATTTTAAATGTGTATCAAGCACTTGATAGTGTATGATTTGCGTGCTGTTGCATTCCTATTCCCTAAATTTTCCACCAATTTATTACTTTTTTCATACTGTTTTAATATTTCAGGATGATGAATATATACAGCATCATTAAAGGTAAATAAAAAATGCATGAAATTAAAAAATGGAATATTAGATGTTTCTCTGCAGTAATCCCCCGGCCCAATAGGAATGAAATGTCTCTGTTCTATCAAGTAATCCCTAAACATGATTAGGAACCTGGGAGTGTCCACACAGCCCACACAATATTTGTATCACCTAAGCCTATTTATGTAAGGTTTGAGTAAAAGTTGTTATTAGAAGACCTGTAAACCCATTTTACAATTCTGAAAGCTCGGCTTGCCTCTTAATCTTTTCTACCTTTATTATTTTTGCTGGAGTTGATGACAATGTGTTCTTAATTCATTTTTCAAAATGCTATTACTGTACGTCTTTTTCATACTGAGATGATACGTTGGCTATTCTCTTGAAATGCATTTTAAAGACCGAGGATTGAGTTCAGTAGTTCATTTGCGTCTTGTAGCTGTTTTTTCAATATTTATAGGAAGAAGAAGAGTTTGTTTCCAAGGGTCTTTCAGAACTTTCAGACATTATTTGATGTGTGTCTTGGGTATATTTCCCCAAAGTATTTCCTCTTTTAAGGAAGTCTATTTTATATTGACTTACAAAGCTCCTGAGGGGGTGTTTTTGTTTGTTTTTCTTTTTCCTTAATAACAACAGTTTGCACTATGTGATGCTTTACTACCAAATTGTTTAAATTTAGTTTTGATTTTTGAACCAAAGAGCACAGTGTTTTGTAAAGAGTACCGAATACAAAAAGATCAAAAACCGTTTTCTCTAAACCACAAATAAGATAAGGAAGCTCTGATACACGTTCCACATTGTTTAAATGACTTGTTTCGAAAGACAGTCTTCTTTATTGGCAAATCGTCAGTGTTTGCCATCTTTGAAAGGCCTCTTTACAGGGAGAAATTTTCCAACCATTTTAAAAGTCATATGTATGATTCCTTTTTTCTATTCCTTCTAACTAGATTTTAGTGGATACCAGGCTTCTCTTAAGCCAGTTTAGTTCTTTAAAATGTGCAAGCAGTGATCTAGCAATTAATTGCATGTAAACACTCCTGAATTTCAGAACAGTTAGTGTATACCATTTGCAGCCTTATTCCAGACACATTCAAGGACTGAAGTGTTCCCAAAACTTTGGTTCTTTTGCTCCAGCATTCCTTATTTGTTGCTTATTTGTTTTTGGCTTAAGTACAAAAGGCATCATTTTACTCCTCACTGCTTAACCAAAGTCATGAAATGTGAAGATCAGTAGCTCTTATTAAGTTCACAATTATGAAATGTGTTAAATGACCACAGTTTCTAATAAACACCCACTGATATGGTCAATTTTAAGCCATGTTTCCTACAGCACCCCAGAGATACAGTGTGGTAAGATCTTTTAAACCTTTGCTCCTGTTCTAGCAAGTTAGCTCTGATACCGAGGATGAATCCTGGTCATCAGAGAGGCCTGTCATTAGCATCTGTGGAAGTCAAGTTCAAGTTGGTTTTTCCCGAGAACACCAGGTTCAAACGGAGGAGTCCCAGCCTGGCTCCTTTACGCTCGGCAAGTGTGCCTTTTGGGAGACATGCTGTCAGCAACTGTAATAGTTTTCCTCTGGAACTCAGTTTCTGGTTGTGTTTTGTCCTCATTTTGCAAAGAAAATAGTGACACCAGATAACATCTGGTCGATCCTCCCCTGGCTGAACTTTACCCCTAGGAAAGCGTGCAAGTAGGGTGGGGGAAGGAGGAAGCTTTAAATAGTCTATGAGCCAGTGCTAGAAAAATGAGCAGCGAGCATGTGCTTTCGTAATCGTCGCGTGACAGCCCTGCTCCGTTGTGTTCAGCTCGTCGGAAACCTGAGCCTCCGTCCACCAGCTGCATTCGACCCAACCCAGAGGTCTCGCTCGGGTTCAGCTGGCAGATGAAACTCTGCTGTGTAGCAACTGTGGTGTGTGGGTACTGCCAGGTGCAGCGCAGCCAGGCAGCCTGGGTGGTCCTCCCCACAAGGCAGGTGGCAGGAGTGGTCCACAGTGTGTGGATCTGGGAGAACAACCGCAGAGGCTGGAGAGGAGAGGGAACATCTGGGCCCCTATTCTGAACATGTTCTGGACTGGGTATGTAGTATATCCCCTGAAGCCCTTCCAGATGCAGGCTGAAGACCAGGCTGGAGAGACAGTGTTGCCTCAGGGTTCGAGCTCAGCCTTTGCAGTTGGTGCCTAGCTGTGTGACCTTGGGCCATTTACTTACCCTCTCTGGACCTCAGTTACCTTACTTGTAAAGTTAGGATAATAATATTATCTTCTTCAAAGGATTAAAGAAAATAATCCTTTTAAAGAGCTTAGCTTCGTGCCTGGCACACAGTCAGCACTCAACAGTACTTCCACTGTGAAGCTCTCTTCTGTGGTAAGTGCAGCACGTTCTGTTTATAAGTGGAGAAACTGAGGCTGTAAATCAGGAGCTCACCTAAGACCACTTGGCCAAGAACAGAATTCACGTTTCCTGGCTTTCATGCTGTTATGCTAACCGCTAATCTAATGCTTCTTCCCTGCATCCAGCCCTTAACATTCCTATTCTTGATTAAAGGGAGGGGAGGATTTCAGAAAATAATGATAAGAAATAACCTCATGGAGATTAATTTAATCTGCTGCACCTCATCCTTGAAGCTGATCACAGTTGAAATTAAAAAAAAAAAACTTTTATGTCAGTATCTCCCCACAGCTAAAATTATCAGGTTTTTAAGATATAAATTTTACATTGCCAGTAAAATTGACAAGTTTTTTCAAAAAATAGTAATTTTTTTGTGATTCTGTGGAGTCTTGTCGGCTTCAGAAACTATTCACAGACGTTTAAACTGGCTCTGAGCCTTGGGCAGAATAAGGTAGAAAAATGTTTACAGTTCATAGTTGTGAACGTGTGCTGGAGTATTTTGCCTTAAGCCATACAGAAACTCCTGGGATAAGCAAAAAGCACTTTCCAAAGTGAAACAGACTGAAGAAAGTAGCAGAAATATTGCACATTAAGGTTAAAAACCATTTCTAAGGCTGGATTAAAAGACAATGAGGAATCTTTATGTTTCTTCTATTAATCATGAGTTGTGTCTGCATTCACAAATTAGTTGGCACATTCATATTTGGAGTTGGCTGAACAACTGGTTATTAAATTTTTGAGAAGGAAAAACAAGTTGCATTCGCCAGTTCTTGAGTGATTTTGACACGCCATTCCCCAAACAAGCAAAGAAAACAGTTTGCGTATATAGGCGTCCTATAATTCAGCTCCCTCTAGCTTGTGAATTTCACTCTACAGATGGAATTCTCTTCCACCCCAAGTAAATACCCAGTAAGCACAGGTCTGCGGCTCGTGTCCACAGTGCACTCAGGCTGCCAATTTGGTTTGATTACTAGATATGGCCCAGTGGTCCGGGGGTGTTTCCACTCACCAAATGACAACAGCACTGAGGTGGGTAGAGCAGAAGTTTTTTTGTTTTTGTTTTTGTTTTCTTCCACTTTTGTTTTTTTTTTTTCCTCCCATTGCCAAGGAGCAAAGCCTTTTGGGCACATCAGCACTACTTTCAGCAAGTAATGCAAAATGGGAAATAATTGGGTTGACGAGCTCCTGGGATATTAGTGGTGCTTCAGGCAGGAAAGCGGGCACTGGAAAATAAATGACAAATGAGTCGGCTTAATCTTTTTATTGTGAATCAGATGCCATGGCAGAGGTTCATAATACATTAATAAACACCAGTTAATGCAACTCAGACACTCTTCCTCAAATTCACAGGAGTGGTAAGAATTCTTTCCCAAGGGAGTGAGTGTGTTTACTGAATGATTTTCCTCCTTTGCAAGCAGGACAGCCTGGGATAAACCCAGGTGAATAACAATAACAATTATTTATGGAGAGTGCGTAAGCATTTGTGGGCAGTTTCATGGATACATCAACCTGTGTGAGCTTCACTGTAACATCCCTGGGCAGAGCAAGTTCCCTATGTCCCAATTTTATAGACAAGCCACCTGAGAAATTAAATGGTCTACCAAATGTTGCCTGATACTGGTCAGGCAAAGATTTGGACCTTGATTTTTCTGGGTTCAAAATTATATTCAATATCTTGCAATAAACTATAATGAAAAAAATCTGAAAGGAATATATATATTCATATAATATATATATAATTGGATCACTTTGCTGTATACCTGAAACTAACATAACATTGGAAATCAACTATACTTCACTAAAGTTGTTTTGGGGAAAGAAAAAAACTTGTGTTCTTTAAAACAAAAGTTTTATTGACATATGGTCAGTTTATAATGTTATGTCAATTTCTGGTGTACAGCATAATGTTTCAGTCATACGTGTACAAACATATATTTGTTTTCATATTTTTTCATTATAGGTCATTACAAGATATTGAATATAGTTCCCTGTGCTATACAGTAAAAACTTTGTTGTTTATCTATTTTAGATATAGTAGTTCTTACCTGCAAATCTCAAACGCCCTGTTTATCCCTTTGACCCCTTCACCCCCTGGTAACCATGAGTTTGTTTTCTGCGTCTGTGAGTCTGTTTCAAAACTTGCATTCTTAATGCCCCAACGCCCCATCTGTCTAGAATCAAAATTGATAATATAGCCCTGTGTCATATCAATTCCAGCGCCCTCCTAGTCCTCATGCTCCCCCATCCATTTTAATTAAGTTCCGTAATATTGCAGATATAACCATATTCCAAAATACTACTAAGCTCCTGATATTCCCAAGACTGCCTCTACATGTCCCTTTAGCACTAGTGACATAAAGTAGTCTCATGACATTTTTCGTATGGAAACTCTGAGGCATGATCCCAGCTGAGCCACTGAGTGTTCCAAAGTATCACTAACCAGGCTTGTCAAGCTCACTGCTCTGACTGGTAGCTGATCGTACCACGTGTCTAACGACCAGCGGCTTCTGAGTCCTGGGATTCCCACTTTAGCATCTCCAGGACATGAGTCAGCCGTCACAGCTCACGGGATCTGTTAGTGACTGGGCATCTTCACAATAAGCTTGTCCAACTGAGCTTGGCTTCTCCTGTAGCTCATACTTCACAGTACTTCGACTTAACTGTTCAGCCGTGCAGCGTTCTTTCGTCCTAGTTAACATGACGTGTTGTAATTATTCTAACACCTGCTACAAGAGGGATATATTTGTCCGCTGAGCCCTTCCTACCCTCGTTTATGTCAGCCCTGGCTCAGTGCTAGATGGCATAGAAAACGGGCACTGAACTTACGTTTATTGGTCAGTTGACCAGAGGGGCTCTGGCTCACACTGCCCCCTCCCCTGTGTTCACACGAGAGCACGCGATGGTCAGTTAGGACGTGATCCTAACAGTTAGGACAGAGAAGATGACACCCAGCCAAGGTCACAGGGATGAGGGGCGGCGGTAAAAATATACCAGGGATCCAGACTTTAGAAATGAGCCTTGTATTTGTCCCAGGGTTATCAAAATGTATTTCTAAGAAAGAAAGGCTGTTTGCTAATGAGAAGATGCATCTCAGCACACAGTGAAGATGCCAAAAGCAAACAGCTCTCTCCCTGTCTCGCAGCATCTATGAGTGCTCTGTTTATGTGATCGTAAATGGTTGCTATCTCTTTTGCTTTGTTCGTCATGTAGTCTACTGTCAACAAACAACTCTGCAGAAATTGGGGGACAGTGGCCCCCCAGAATAAGTTAAAGAGAAACATTAGCCATCCAGCGATGATGGCAACGTGAACTTTTTTTATAATTTGCTTTTTTGCAAAGCACTTAAATGTATTCATTCGAGCGTTGTCAGATAAAAGCAAAAGTGTTCCTCTTCTTTGTAAATGAACTCTTAAAGATGTGTTAAAAACAGATGAGGTAAAACATCCTGGATTTAGTTTCTTTACACAATGACTCTCTTAAACATCTATTTGAACCTTTAGCTTGATTGTGTCTTTCTGTCTCTTCTCCTGAGAGTGGGCACTGGAGCCGTCCAGGGTAATTATGCCTCCTACCATTCTAAGGACAGTCTGTTACTGTTTTCACTAAATAACCTGTGATCATGTAATGGATAAACAGTATTACTTCTGTTTTAATGACCCCCCTGATTTTACAGAGGCCAGAGTCAGCCCCTCGAACTCTGTTTTTGTTCTGCCTTCCTCAGTCCCACGACAAAAACTATTTATGTTTTGCGTGAATAGCTTAAACACTATTTTAGAAGACTTTAGATTGCTTTTGAACATATTTGAATGCATCTTTAGCCATCACTGGGCTTAAAATGGAAACCCTTTTTTCAGCTTATCTGTATTAAACACCTGTAAAAATCAATGGTACTGTATTTTTTTTTCTTATAATGTTCTGTTCCTTTAACTAATGCCAGAAATAATGCACAATTTTTCTAGCGTGTTCTTTTCCCTTTGCCTGATGTTCTCTGGCCGTAAGTGGCATAGTGTATAAGAACTCACTTCTGCTGACTTAATAGTAAAATTGCCAGGTTGATGTTGAAATTCAACCAATTGGAGCCTAATCCTCAAGAAGAAATTTGCTGTCTCTCCTACTGATTATCATCCGTCTTCTTCATAATGAATATGCAGAAAGTTTATTTTTTGCAAGTGCACGTACTTACATAAATGACCAGTAGGAGAGGTGAGAGTTAACCAGTGATGGGTTTTTTTAAGCATTGTTATTTTTCCCTAAAATCAGAAGTCATTACATTTATATTGAAAATATTGAGTGGTTTGTATGAGCTTTATGCCCAACTAAGATTAGTGTGCTGTAGCCCATTACAAATGTGGAAGATTGACCATTTTTTATGAGTTAGAATAAAAAAATATGATAATAATGTCTTCTCATTATCATAAAGAGAGATGATAACGACTGAATGAAGTATTTATATTATCTCATTTTATCTGATAGGTTCCATCTTCTCCCATACCAAACACTTCCTCAAGAGTAGCCATAGCCTTCTGTTTATAAAAGAAATCTTTGTTGAATTCAAGTTCTTCATGTGTCTGTTAATGCATCCAGGCATCCAATATTTGACTCATTTGGACTCTCTTTAGTTTCTCAGATTTGTTTTCCTTCTGAAAACAGAGCCCAGCGATCTAGTGTGTTTTGATCAGGGCTTTGCATAAAGGCGGGTCACACGTTAGTTTCTATACGCATCTATATCTCTGTTCCCACGCATTATTTTTTGAAAAATGGGCTAATTCTTAAACAAAAAAATATATATATGTATACGTATATAATATGTGTATGTGTATTTATGTATATCATATGTGAATATGTGTGTGTATATATATGTCTGTGTCTATGTGTATGTATATATATGTATGTCTGTGCCTATGTGTATGTATATATATGTATGTCTGTGTCTATGTGTATGTATATATATGTATGTCTGTGCCTATGTGTATGTATATATATGACACATATACATGCTGTATGCCCTCTACCACTGACCCACTTACTCCGTGTGCTGCTCTGTCTCTTCGTCAGCAACATTTTGAGGCTTTCCCTTGTCTGTGTCCCCTAAGGTTGTGTCTCCTCCCTCAGGCTCTGTCTTGCCTTCTTCCCAGCCAGGCTGTTCCCAAACTTTACATTTTCTTTGGGGCTTAACACATAGGACATATATGCCACTGTGAAGTCATGTTGGGATTGTTTTATGACACCCACGCTCTCAATGTAGATATGCAGGTTGTAACCAGGAACAGAAAGCAATTGAAACGGCATGGGGGCAGAATCGGGTGTTCCTGCCCCTTGCACAAGGGCATCGATGCACGTCTTGAAGCAGCCCGTGCAAGTCTGAGGAAGGGGCTCGAGCCCTGGTGGGCTACGCGGCCGGGGGTGGGGCGTGACTGGGCTTTGTGGTCGCTCTGCTTTCGTGGGCACCGCTCTCAAGAGATTCTCCAGCTTCCCAGGAAGAGTGTTCAGGCACGTTGCTGTGCCCCAGTGCTTTCCTGTGACCTGCACTGGCCCTCTCTTCTGCTCCATCCCTCTCTACCTCATTCCTCATGCTCATCATACAGAAATTAGAGAAAAGAAGAAAGATTTGAAGTCATGCCCAGTTTGTTCTGACATAAAGAGATGCTGAGCTCTGTGAAAGGTGGTGGAGGCGCGCGGGCTGCCTGGTTGACATTTCAGCCACGTGTCTCTGGGGGCTGCTCACCCCACGCCCCTTGGCGATGCCACCTCCTGCCTCCCATAGGTCCTGGCGACCTTCACAGGGAGAGGGTGATCGTCCCTCTTCCTTGATGCCCCACTCCTTGTTCCATCTCCTGACCAAGACCCTGCTTTTAGTTTAGCATTTGTTTCCTGCAGCAGGCGTCCAGGTTTGTTGAAAGCCCAAAGGAAACATTTCTGAAGAATTTTAGTATTTAAGGAGGAAAAATATGGCCTGTTTTCTGAACACATTGATTTGCTTTAGATTTGTCTTAAATTTCAAGAAAACATTTCAGATGCAGCACAAACATGTTCCTGTCACCCAGCTTTTCCTAAATCCCGAATCTGCAAGACGTCAAAAGGTGAAGTGTAACTCATCTCACTACTTCCAAGTTGGTGCCTATTACTGGCCCTAATCCATGAGTTTCTGCTTTTTTTTTAATTGAAGTATAGCGGCTATACAATATTATATGTACAGTATAGTGATTCAGAATTTTTAAAGGTTACACTCCATTTATAGTCATTATGAAAAATTGGCTGTATTCCCCATGTTGTACAATATATCCTTGTAGCTTATTTGATACCTAGTAGTTTGTACCTTTTACTC
The DNA here is from genome assembly GCF_048564905.1 of Vicugna pacos. Classification (NCBI taxonomy): domain Eukaryota; kingdom Metazoa; phylum Chordata; class Mammalia; order Artiodactyla; family Camelidae; genus Vicugna; species Vicugna pacos. The sequence continues at coordinate 27,917,596 of NC_133009.1, forward strand.
TCCTGCCCTTATATTGCCCCTCTCCTCTTCCCTCTCCCCACTGGTATCCCCTAGTTTCTTCTCTATATCAGTGAGTCTACTTTTTTTTTTGTTATGTTCACTAGTTTGTTGTATTTTTTAGATTCCACATATATATGATATCATACAGTAATTGCCTTTGTCTGACTTGTTTCACTTAGCATAATGCACTCCAAGTCCACCTATGTTGTTGCAGATGGCAAAATTCCGTTCTTTTTTTATGACTGAGTAGTATTCTATTTGTGTGTGTGTGTGTGTGTGTGTGTGTGTGTGTACTTGGTGTTCTGTTTTTAATGATGATGACCAGAGGTCTTTTTTTTTCTTTTGCTATAACAAAGCAGACCCTTATTCAGTTCAGAAGTTATAGTGAAATTTTAAAACAATCACAAAAACACCAAAGAGACTTGTATAGCGAGAAGGAGGAGAATTTTAAGGTCAAGGTTAATTTCAGGGCCTTGGCTTAATTACTGATTCTTTCTCAGTCTTCTTGACTTACCATTAACATTTAGAAAAAGACACAGTTGGAAAAACAGTACTCACTTTGCAGGGTGGTTGTGGGAACGTAACAAGGTAATTCACAAACCTAGCACAGCACCTGGGTGGTACCCGTGCACACAAGTAAACCAGCTCGGCACCTGGCAACACCAGCCACTTAACAGTTTCTTCTCTTCCCCTTCTTCTTCCTTCTTTTTAACTACTTTCCTTCTTTCCTTCCCATTTGAGAAAAAAAAATTAGGAAAAAAATCCTATGGCAGAATCACATAAGATGAAACTTGGTGATATGCAGTGATGTTCTGCACGGAGAAGCGGTTAGGTTGGGACCGGAGCTGGGAATCAACATGACAACTAAACTTTTGTACTTGTTACCTAACCTGATGTGCAGTCTCTAAATTGCTCATGTTAGCTTCTTTGATGATCTGTGATGAAGACTCATCCAGGTCTCCAGTTCAGGTGGACTCGTTTCCAGACGTCACTGTGTATGGACTTTGTGTCATCCTCTAGGTGACCAAAGCCTGGATGTTGTGGCATCTCCCGTTATCTATCAACTGTGCGTTAGCTTTAGAGTAATGATGGCACCCACACATCAGGAATTCTAAGTTTTCTTCAGCTGGTGTCTAAGAAGTTCTGCACTATATTTGCCTGTTTCCCTCAATTCCCCCAAAGAGACTCATTCCTGAAAGGAATCTCATTTCGGTGGTCAACGCCAGGATAGGAAGAATTTCACTTGGAGGGAGGTTGGATGAAGGCAGAAGATTTCATTCAACTCCAGGGTTCTGTCACCTTTGGATTACAAAACATTCCAGAATTTCCATGCCCAGCCAGGAAATTAGTAAAATGTTTTATTGTGTACCCCCTCACATGCTAAGTCTATGACAGTATTGGGGTTAGTACTGCCCTTGCACCTCAAAAGCACTTAGCGATGGTTAACTATTGTTACTACGTAACGAGCCATATTTCTCAAGCAGCCATCCTCATCCTGGTTCTCTCTCCCCCATCCACCGCTTTGAAAACTGTCATCACAACTCATGATAAAGGTTTAAATTGACAGAAAAAGAAGAACCTCCTGCAGAGGGGTGAAGAGTTTATCAGAAACTCACTGTGTTCTCCACCTCGCTGAACCCGGGTTCCTTTCTGTCAACTATCTGTACCTCAAGATTCCTTACCCAACATCACAAAATTCAGAAACCCAACCCCCCGAACAAAAACCATTGCCCCTCATCCAATTAATGCTTTTTTATACTACATTTAAAGTATTTTTAATGATGTCAAAAACTGGGAAGAAAACTGTTGACAAATGGAAACAAATTAGGACAGAAAATCTGAAATGCAAAGTGAACTTACTATGTCTAATAGCAAGGGGTTGTGTTTTTTTAATGACTCTTGAGGACCCAGATTCCAAGAAAATAACTAAAGAAAACAGTTTCCAAACCCTTACAAAATAGCAACACATTTCTCATAGAAGATTGTAGGATGTCCAAGAGAGGCCCCCCTGCCTTTGCAGGTAAAACAAGGCCATTAGGCAATGGGAACGATACTATTCAAATTCTGGAAATTTCCAACTTGTTCTCCAAACCAGAAGCTAGTTTACTAATACGCGTGTCAAACCGTGACTCGAGGCTGCCATGAACTTGATTGTTAATTGTCAGTTACTGATGATAGCTCCCTCCAGAATGTATTAAAGCTCAAGAAATACGGAATTGGTTCCTTAATCAAGAATGTGGAATTGCCAGGCTCTCCCAGAGGAGAGCAGGCGGCAGATGAGTTACCGAGCCCTGGACTCACAGACAGGAGTCCGTTACAAGCCCACAGGTGCCCGTTATCCATCCTCCCTCCACCATCGTGAGGGAAAGGCAGCAACATCATTTGATGGTGGGTTTATTCTCTCCACATTTCAAGATTGAAATAGGTGACACCTGAGTGGAATTCCCAGGGCAGCCACACGCTGTCCAGTCCCCACAGGATGCACAGAAGCAAGGGAAGCTCCAAAGAAGCCTATTAGGGGATTTGTTTCGTGGAGCGTAGTATTTCTTACAGTTGAGTTTTACTTGATACTTAATTGATCTCCACAAGTAATATAATACGTTGGGGCAGGACGGGAGCGAGGGGAATGGTACTGAGTTTGCACATGATGCCTGGCCTTGCAGCTGAGTATTAATTTGAAGGCGTGGAATGAAAATGTTCTATTCTTTTGCATTGTCATGCCTCGCGTTGATACGCACAAAGAAATGTAAATAAAAAAGACCTATTTCAAAACCTTCCATGCAACCTTTTTGTTTTATGACAAAAGACAGTTAATTAACATACTAGCAGTAAGCAGCCTTCCCCAACTCATGCTAATTACGTATTCTGTTGACCGTGACTCCAGTCGGAAGGTAATTGGCTCGCAGCAACATGACATTTCAAATCATCTCTTGAAATTACATCAAAAAAGCCAGCCTGTTTTGTTTTGATAGGGGAACAATCAATTTGATAAGTGGTAACACAGCTCATTGTTTCACATTAATTAGACTAATTGCTGCATGTTAGCCTCTGAAATAGACAGAACTTGGAGAAGACAAAGGCTGTGGCCTTTAGCATGCAGTGCGTGTGCCGGTTCCACTTGCTTGCACAGACTGTGGGCAGAAAACAGAGCTGTTAGGAGGCTGCCTTGCGGGAGGCTGGGTGTTAACAGTAGTTTGATGTGTTATGCTTAATACACCGGCTTTCAATTATAGCATCCAGGTTCCAAGTCCCACAGAGGCACGGAAAACTCTTTCTCAGCTAACCCGGTTCGGGTTAGATGGAGTGGAACAGCCTTGCTGTCACCCTCTCTCCTTCAAGACCCGTACACTCTTCTGTCCCTGGCAGGGAGGCCAGGCTAACATCCCTTTGCAGAATTCCAGGCAGACATGCCTTAAAAATCAAACTGAAACAAAATAACCAAAGCAGAAACAAAACCAAATGCCAAAAAGAAAAAACAAATTTTTTTTTTCTAATTACAAAACAGTGTTTTAACCTGCAGAGATTCAGCAAACTGTCATTGTGAAAACCTAACACTTCAGCCAGCAAAATGCCTTTCAGTTTGACACAGTGTACCTTGGTTTATTCTCGAGACCACCAATTTGGCGAAATTGGACCATGTGATCTTTAGGACAACAGCACATGTCAGTCTCATTTGGCAAGGGAGAGAATTCGACTTGTGACCCGCGCAGACTTCTGATGCTCACATAGGTTGATGAGATCCGGTTACTGGTCTGATGCAATGGAACAGAACTCCTTTCCAAGGAAAAGGCATCCAGCACTTAAAAAACCCGGATGCACTGCCTCTGACACTCTGCCGCTGTGTAGTTATCCACACACAACTTCCGAATGTTGCTAGCTAACTACACAAATGTGCAAACTGGCTGCCTGTTGTTTGTGTACCTATTGGCGTCGATACTGTTTTGATACGTGAAGTGGGAAATTAGTATAAATATTTGATTCTACAGTTGCATATCATCGAATTCAGAGCGTTAGATGGTAAATCATCTTGTTGGCTTTGGGCTGCACTTGACCTAAGAGACAAAGTCTGAGGCAACAACAGACTGCTAACTGCTCCTGCAGCTCCATGCAAAGAATAGTTTTCCCATGTTCGCCGCGTGGAAAGGACCTTTCCGTTGCTTACTAGTTTCTTCAGCTTTACCAAGAGTGGTGTTGTCTTTGAACAGGAAGGACAGCAGTGTGTAAACATAACAGTTTTTTCATAAGATACACATCCCAAAATTGTAAGTACCATGTTCCTCCATTTGTAAATGCTTACGGGCTTTCATTGAAATGACGGAAATATGATGGTGAGATGCGGACCTGGCTTGGAAAATGAATTTGAAACATTTAAATGAGAATGATTTGCTTCTGTGTCTGAAGGCATCTCGGGCAGGGAAGGTGGGGGCATGCGGACATTTGTACCCGAGGAAGAGCGTTTCAGTTTGTCTTTTTATCACTCCCTCAAAGGAATGATCCCTTTGCCGGGACTTCAAAGCACAAATTTGTGCGGCAGATTTAATTTGGTCATTTAAAAAAAAAAAAAGTGTGTTGTGTAGCAGAGGGAAGCAATTAAATGATTGCTCCTACAAGCTAATAAATCTTCAACAGCCTTTTAAAAAGGTACAAGGATTTGTGATTTCAGTGTACTGATGTGCTGTTTTCCCTGGAAAATCCCAGGGTTTTTTTCAGAAGGGAAATGATGGGGGCGGGGGCACCAGGATTGAAGCCCCTTTAATATTCAGTTTAAGCGCTGGTTCCACTTGCCTGAGCACACGTTGGAAGCAGCTTTGTTAGGATTCCAGCCAGGACCCTCGCTGTCACCACTGGTTCTTGTACAGTCAAGCCCCACTCTGTGCAGAGCAAATCTTTGCTCAGTTAGGTGCGCGTCCGTCACCGGTAAGCTCGGCTGCCGGCCCGCCACGCCTGAATGAGATATTGATGAGCCACTGCTGCCCAAATAACGGCGCTGAGAACCCGGATAAAAAAATAAATAAATACGTTAAGGTGTCATGGGGCTGACAGAATAATTTTGAAGATGCAACTTACACGTCCAGTGGACAAGCTGAACAGGGAAACTACTGCTTGACTCGGTGTAAGGGGGTGGAGCCTTCGGTGGGTTGCATTTTTTTCTTTCCGCCTCTCGGTTATGCACCTGGTATGGGGGGCGCGGGGGAAGGCAGGAACGGCGTTAACTTGTGTAGGGCCTTTTGGCCATTATACTTGGTTAACTGGCATAGGCCTGCTATCTGCTTCACAAAAACTACCCCCAAAGCAAAGCTTGTGGAATAAAGTTACAAGGCTTGGAGCAGGGAGAAGACTCTGACAGGGGTCATTTCTGCAGAGGCAAAAAAATAAGGATCGGGGATGCAGCAGAAAAAAAGACGTAAAGTGGGAATAGTTCTTAAATCGGAATGGCCGGCAGCGCGATTAATCACACAAAGCTCTGAGCTACCAGGGTTGTGCGAGCGCCACTGAGACCAAAGGACAAAGGCGCCACGGAAAGCCCTGAACAGACCGTCAAAAGTGCCCCCTCACCACCCTCAAAGTGTAAGAGGGATGACCTGTTCAAATGGGCTTAAAAAGGGACATGAAAATCTATGGCTAGTTTTAGTAAATATTTAGAGTCTTTGGTTTTGCTGCTGAATTAATGGTCTGTTGTGATCCTGGCGGTTCTTACTCTTCTCCTAAGTGGAAAGAGTGAATTTCTTTGGTGGCAATAGATTACTCAGATTGGGGGGTGGGGGGGAGAGGGAGGCACGCTGATGAACCTGAGCTCTATCTAGCAAGACTTTGCTTCAAGAAACTATTAATTGGAGGTTTGCTGGGAGAAAGCAGAAGTTACTGTAGGTTCTAAAGATGTAATAAGTTCTTTTAAAATAGATTCAGCACTCTCGTAGTGTGTATGTGCTATGCGAATGCATGATTTCTCCTGGAAATTACGGAATTTCTGCCCAGAGCTGTGTCTGCAGTGAAGGAGGGTGGCTCTGAGAGTGCTGGCAGTTTGCTCCCTCCACATCCCTACATCATTCCTGCTGGGGGTAAATGACTGGGCGCTTGTTGAAGTCATGTCACTGGAACGGCGAATGGTGGCCCTACATATGGCAGCCTTTCACTCACTGCAATAAGCAGGGACCCTCTGGCTGGACCTTCATGGGCTCAGCCAAAGATGAACTCATAGCAAAGAAGGAAAAGTCACATCCTTTCAAGTCACTGCTGAGTGCTCACTGCACAGCTCAAGGAACCAAAGGAAGATCTTCAAGGTATATAAGATCACTTTTTTCTTTAGCTGATTCCTTTAGTTACCCCAAAAGGGGAAGAGAAAAGACCCCAGTTCTTGTCATACACAAAAGATAAGATTTCAGACGGGAGATGGAGCACTGTGTAGCGAAAGATTTAAAAGATTTATTGAGCAAAGGGAAAGAACAGGAGGTGGGCTGATCCGAGGGAGCAAAGACAGTGGTCTTGTCCCTTCCTCTTATACCCTGGCTTAGAGGTGACCTTTTGATTGATTGACGGCTCTTGCCCCAGAATGCTTAGTCATGTTTGTCACCTTTGTGCATGTCCTTACCCATGACACACACAGAAAAACCCAAGAAGGGGCCTAAACCGCAATGTTAATTATAATACAATGAGCATGGGGTCATGTCCAGTTAGGTCCTTGTCGCTGCTGCGCACCTGCCGCTGTTGGGTTCTAACTGGTTTCTTGCTGGCACTCATCTAGAGGAGGTAGAGCCCCTTTGTGCTGGAGGCAGGCATGCCGCCGTCTTCCGCACCATCCTCCTCGTCTTCCACTTACCTGCCCGGTGTCCCCGCTTACCTAACCCCTCCACCTCTCTTAACTTTGGTTTCATAATCTGTAAGCAGGGGTAGTAATATCTACCTCTCCCTCATAGAGTTGCTGAGACATTTAAGTGACTGTAGAGCCCCCAGCCTGGGGCTTAGCGCATATTAAGTGCTTTATGGGTGGCCTAGAAATGTGGGTTGTTTATCTGTGGGAGTAAAGAATCCATGTGAGTGAGGAGCTACTGTATAGCACAGAGAACTATATTCAATATCTTGTAATAACCTGTAATAGAAAAGAATCTGAAAAGGGATATATATATATAGAGAGAGAGAGAGATGTCTAACTGAATCACTTCGCTGTACCCCTGAAACTAACACAACATTGTAAAGTAACTACATTTCAATTTTTAAAACGGTTTAAAAGAATGAAAAAAGAAAAGATAGCCACCAAAAAAAAAAAAAGAATTGATCTGAACATTTGAAATTTTCTCCTAATATAACCAGGGCCAGATTGATGGATGTACAATCTGTGTATTCACACAGGGCCCAGTGCTCAGAAGAGCCCTGCGCTTGGTTTAATGTTCTGCGGTTGCCATCTTGAAATTGTTAATAATTTTTGAACAAGAGGCTCGGTGGTTTCATTTTGCATTGGGCCCCCAAGTTATGCAGCTGGTCCTGAATATAGTTATTTGATTTTGCCCACGATTTCTATTTCTTTTCCAACTACAACTTTTATTGGGAATTTTAGACTAGCTTTTGGCGTTATCAGGTACCAAGTAACCACTCAGTTAATTCTTTTTTTGACGTTCTCACTGCTACATTCCTTCCATTAATGCCTGGTGTGCTCCACCCACACTGTAATCCTCACCTTCCCTTGCCCCGGCGCCCCATTCCTGAGAGAAGATGTACATTACTATTCCTCTGTGTGTCAAGTGCCCTTCCTACTCTTCCAGAATAAACCTTATTTCACCTCCATACAGCTCAATGTGTCCACTTCCCCAAGCAGAGAGAACTCCTCCTGAGGGGTGTCCGCCTGACCTCACGGCACCTTGTTATGTACCTGCTCTACCCACTTCTCCAGTCACTGCACTGGACAGTAAGCTCTTTCGGGGGGGTGGCATCCTTTCCCTTTTTCAGACCTACTGCCTCTCACCATTCTGACCCATAGTCAGCATCCAGTTTGTTGACTGAATACATGAACAAACAAACCAATTACTAGAGCTGCCAAGAGCACTACTAACTCGTTCTCATCTCATCTCCTAAAAGTGTTTTCTCTGCTTTCCTTCTGCAAAGTATTTTTAAGCAACAGAATGCCTCAAATTTATGCCATAGGAACCAAACAGAGAAACAAATGGGTAGAAGTGATCTCCTAATTCCCAAGAATTTTTAAGAAGTTGAATGGATAACGTTGTATACCACAGTCAGTAAAATGCAATCCTGTTTGTAATTCCTATTCTATTTGATAATATATTTAGATTTTTAAAATCTTGTTCCAAGGACGTAAGTGTGTTTCCACAGCACAGGGGTTTATAAATTCAGGGGTTCATAAGCCTTTAACTCATGAACCCACGAAACAGTGAGGGGAGCCATATAAGAATGAGTTTGGTGGTGGAGAGCAATGTGAGCCAGTAAATCTGTTGAAATTAAATGCTAAACTTTGTGAGCCTGTGCAGTTTTGTGAGGAGGAAGTCCCTGGCTTTCATGAGATCCTCAAAGGAGCCTCTCACCCCAAAGTAATTAAAGACCCCGGCTTTGCTATTTTAATTTGAGAAAATGATATTTCTTTCTTATTAAAATAGAACACTGTATATAATGACTTACCATTATTAAAGCGATACTTTCCTGACTTTTTAACACCCGCTGCATATCCCCCAGCTTATCAACTATAATTTTGAAAAGATGTTCTTAAGTGGTCTCAAGCTGGTTGCATTGTTTGTAGGTGCTTTTCAAACTTACCTGCATTGCTTCCGCCCTTTTCTCGCCAGCCTGTGTTCTTCCTGCTCTTGCAGATTCCGGTGCAGAGGCGCCGGCAAGGGCAGCGGAGAGAGGCTGCGAGCCAGTGGCTACTAGTGGTGCACGCCTTTTGTTGTTCTGGGTTGCTTTTAGAAGTCATGTCATCGATGTGCTCGGGGCAGTGGTGGCAAGATGGTGATGGTTTCCTGAGTGGGCACACAGCTGTGTTGAGAGCTGTTTTCAGTGAAATCTTCTGTTTTATTTCCTCCAATTTACCTGCAATGTTTGCTCCTCTACAACAGAACTTTTGGTCTATGTTTTTCACGTTTAGCAACCTCTGTTTGCTTTCTGTGTTTCAGTGTAATCTCATCTGAAAGGTGCTGAGATTCCTCCTCCCTCCCTTCAGTGAGTAAGGATAGTTTTACTTACAAATAAATGTGGGGTTTGGAGGGTTCCCCTTTTTCAAGACGATTACATGGTTCTAGGGCTGTGGGAGTGATAATCTCAAATTAACTGACAAATGAAACATGCAGTTATCCTCACGGATGAATTCACCTGGTTTAGTAGACGGGTCTGGAACGTTTCTGGTTCAGTTTTTCTAGTTTGTGTTTGTATTGAGTTTGTATAAGCTTTGCCAGGGGTTCCTGGAAGTAAACTTCTGTCCTCTTGGGTGAGATTTTGCAAACTTTGTGATGTAAAAAACCTCATTGTGGTAATGTAGCTCAGTGTTCTTGGCTCTTTTTTGGTCATTATATATCCCTCTCCTCTGAATTCTTTCCAGTCTGGCTAGAGTCTGAATTGAGAAATAATTTATAATCCCTACCATCCTTTACTCAGTCTTCTTGTGCCTGGTTTAGCCTCTCCTCCCAAGGTAAGTTGTAAGTTACTGGGACATAAGCGTCCATCATCTTTGTGCTGTGACACAGTCGTATCGTGAGGCCAGACACATTGTTAATGCTTTTTAGTCCTCCCTGATTCAGTGATTATAACGCGACCCCCTTTCTATCCTGAGGAATCAGATCTGCCATTTAAGTAGTGGTTCTGAGCGCTCGGTTTTGTCTTTGGATGTTTGAAGTTTGCTAGGGTAGAGTCCCTCCTGAAATACTTTCTAAACGTGGCAGAAGTAGCCAAGTAGAGTTACCGTGTAGTCAGTAGAAATGCTAGACCCATTCTACAGAATGTGAAATGTTTAGGAACGGAAAATCGGTGTCACGCTTATCAGAATAACTTAGGAGAATACCTTTTGCTCATTGTCAGCTTTCTGAACAGGGTCTAATGGTAGTGCAGTAGTATAGGTGAAATAAGGTAACATTTCTTGAGTGAGCTCTTGGAGAACAGCATGTGTAAGAGCTGATGGTCGTCTTGGACTAGCAAAGAATAATGGTTAAGAATATTAACCCTTTAGGGCTGGAGAAGGTCTTGGAATTGAGACTGATTCCTATTTAGATACCTATTCAAGATCATATAAGTAGTATTATTAATAGCAATGAATATAAGCGAGACACTTTGTTTAAATGCTTCGCATATGTTAACTCATTCCCTCACAATGGCACCATGAGGTCGGCATATCTCTTCCCCTGTTCTCCATCTCCATTGTCCCTACCTTAGGTCAAGCTCCTGTCACCTCTTAACTGGTCATCCTGCATCCATTCTTACCACCCAGGTAGATTCTGCCCCTGGCAGATTTAACAGTCTGTCCAGGACACCACCCTGCTCTTTGTGGCCACATGTTGCTTGTAGGATTTTCAGAAGGCAGCCCTTCCTGGCTTCTCTGAGTTCTCCTTCATCCTCTGTTCATTGCCGGTAGTCCTCCAGCACTCCCCGAACACTCCGTCACCTGTCAGAGCCTTTGCACATGCCATCCCTCTCTCTAGGATGTGCTCTCCTTTCTTGTCTCCCTTTTACATGAACTTCTACCCACCACTCAGATCTTAACTCGGAAGTCACAGCCTCCAGGAAGCCTTCTCTGACTTCGTAGCTAAATTGGATGCCACTGTTACAAGCCTCTGAGCCCTCAGCGACCGTATTCTTTTGACTTCCCACTGTGTTCCTAAAGCTAAGGCAGTGCCTGGGGCATAGCAGACAGTACAGATTTCTAGAAGGAGGGAAGGCAAGAAGGAAGAAAGCTCTAAGATGCCAGGAAGAATTTGATCTCCCTTATTTCAATCAAAGACTCAGGGTTTGGAGTTTCAGTATCTGAATTTGATTCCCACTGTTCTGCTAACCTATCAAGAAAACACATGGAATGGGGAATGAGGACAAAAGACTGGTCAAAAATGATGCTGAGAAGAATTCCAAATAATCAGTCTAGATACACTGCTCTGAAGGAGGAGGAACATAGCCGCCCCCTTCTTAAGTCTGGGCTGTGCACAGTGACTGCCTTCCCGAAGTACAGCACGGAAAGAGGGGTGCGAAGGAGCAACTTCACAGTGGAGAACCGGACGATCAGGACCTCTGCCAGGTGACCAGGTAGCACCAGCACTGCTGGACCAAGTTCATAGTGTGGACCTTTGAAATGATGTGATGAAAACAGCACTTTGCCTCTAGGTCTTCCCAAACCCATAACCCCAGTCTAACCATGAGAAGAACATCAAGCAAACCTCAGTAGAGGAATTCTATAAAGTACTTGACCAGAACTCAAAACTGTCAAGATCATTGAAAACAAGGAAGGTCTGAGGAAGTGTTACAGTCCAGAGGAGCCTAAAAAGTCATGAGAAGTAAATGGGATATGACCCCCTGGATGGGGTCCTGGAGCAGAAGAAGAACAATAGGTAAAAATGAAGAACAGCTGAATAAAGAATGGGATTTAGTTAATAATAGCGTATCAATACTGATTCATGAGCTGTGACAAGTGTACTCCATGAACGTAACATGTTAAAAGTCAGTGACTGATGCGAGATGCGTGGATGGGAACTCTGGTGCTAACTTCACAACTTTTCTTCAAATTTGAAACAATCCTAAAATAAAAAAGGTTATTAAAAACAACAAACAAACCTAAGTTGGCTAGGTTTTGAGGTTGGATGAAAAGTCAGTAGTGTCAAAAGACTGTGGAGAATCAACCAGGAAGTCCCTGGCTTTGAGCATTAGGAAGTGTGTAGGGGCTGGTGGTGAAATCAGACCTCAGGATGAAGGCGATGCTGGGAGCTGAGGCAGAGGAGGTGCCTTGGAGAGTCAGGTAGGAAAAAAGAGGAATGGAATTAGCTTGGAGCTAGAAGAGACAGTAGACGGCCAGTGAAGGATTTTTTTGAGATTTGAGAAAATGTGTATTTATCCATAACACAGGAGAAGAAATTGCTCAAATGCTTGTTCCGTCTGTATTTAAGAGTGAGGCCCGAAAAAGATGATGGTTAGGTGATGGCTAGAGATTGTGGACGGGTTGGCTTCAGTCTTGGGTGATTTTATAGGCTATTTTTTTGTTGTTGTTGAGAGAATCCTAAAATATTTGTATCTGTAGGTCTTTTCTCTAGAACCTTCTATTCCTCCCAAACGAAGTCCTCCAGCGTCCTGCCTTGGGGATATAAATGCCTGAGGGTGTTCTAGGAGCCCAGTAGGGGTGAGGAGCGAGGGTATGCAAGCTTTCCTGCAATGCCCTCCTTTTCAACAAGGTGCTCTGAGGTATCCCCTGCTTTCCCTTCATCTTCTGCTCCTGGTATTCCCCTCCTTAGAATTTCTCGAGCTCAGTTTCTCCAAAGACAAAGTGAGGAGGAAGTGAGGTTGCTGTGCTTTGTAGGGAGTAGGTGGAAGATGTGGGGGGGCAGACGTTCAGCCAGCCCTTTCTGTTTAGCCCTATGCCTCCCCATTGCCTTACACCAATACCTGACACCCAGTGCCCGTGATTCCTGAGCCTTCAGAGTGGAGTTCTGCTTCTTGTTGGTACCCCACTTTGTTCCTGCTCACAGTTCACTTCCTGCATCTTTCTTGAACAATTACTGCTCTGAACTCTGCTTTTCAGCTTCACATACCGTGGCCCAGGGTCAAAGATGGAGGATGTGTTTCTGTGTCTGTTGTTTTCCTTCTTGTTTTACTGATATTTCCGAAGATGAAGAAAAGTCTTTGCCTTCTTAAAATCAAAATTCCAACATCCAACATCCAACATCTAATTGCCTTTAGTTTCTTATACATGTGATTGTGTTTTTAAAAAGATATATGTTAAAATTTAACGTGCAACTTAGTATCGTTGTTCGTTTGTTTCATTGGAAAAACAGCTGTAATTAACAGAGCTGTCATTTTCTTTTCCCCAGTCTGCTGGTTGAAAGTTCAGTCCTTAGAACATATTACTTTATGCCTTAGGGGCAGTCCTCACATTTTTGAGCGTAAGCAGTCTTTGTCAAGTGATGCAAGAATCAAAGCTTGTTTTCTGGAATGGAAATTAACTGAACCTGGGGCCCTTCCTTGTACCACCCTGTTTGGTTCTTTTCTCTTTTAATATTTTAGTGATTTTTTTTTAATGACAAAAGAATGATTCTGGTTCTCGGCTTCTTGAGCTGTATTCACTTGTCAGCTAGTTGAGGGTGAAGGGAAGGAAGACAGCTTCTCCTGAGTATTTTCTTTCCCACAAGAAGAAAGCTAGAGATTACCCAGGTTCACGGTCCCTGAAGATATGTAGTTCATGCAACCCAGGGCAATGCTGGTTTTTCATTTGTGCAACTTGAACTTTCTTTTGGTAAAACTTCAGCTGTGCTGAGCAAAACCTTTGCGTTTCTTCTCTGTACTCAAAGAACCCTTTTCACTATGCTCTGGAGTAATAATTCCAATAACTCTCTCCCAGAAGAGATCACCGTTTGGGAAAGGGGCTTCGTCAGTGGGACCAAAAAAAAAAAAAAAATACATGTTGCCTTGTTAGTAAACGTCAGCTCAAATAGGCACATCTCCGGAGAGATTTCCAAGTGGCTGCATCTTTATTTCTCGACGTGGTGATGGGTTATTGTACCCTTTCCTATAGCCTGTGTTTTCCCAATAGGAATGTATTAGAATATGGGGGTTAGTGGATCTGGAGAGATAGATGTATCATGACCTATTTATCAAAACAGACTCCTGCTACTGCAGAATATAATTCCCACCTACAAAGGAAGCTGAGATGTTTGTTAGATCCCTGATTCTCCCAAGCTGTCAAATTACCAAGGAATACTTACATTTACGAATGGCTTTAGGAATGGTTTATATGGAATATAACACTACTGTGCCCTAAAACCCAAGACTCTGGGAGTTTGTTTCTTTCACGCTTACATTAGTCTTTAGTCTTTCCCATCTTGCTTTTATGTCTGAGCTGGTGAGGCCAAGTTTTAGTTTGTAATCATGAATGCTTACAAGGCAGGAGGCCAAGGCTTCCAAAATTGCTCACTGAGACTGATTGTAAATTTATATTGAACTCTTAATGGTGGGAGCATTAAAAAAAATTGGAGCTTTTGAAAGGTGATCTCATTTAAGAGTTTTTTTTCTCTTCTGTATTCTCTGGGTTAAAACACATTATTTAAAAAAAAAAAAACCCTTAGTTAAGCCAGAAGTCTGGAAGTGTAATTGTCATTGAATTTACTTTAATGATAAAAACAGGAAGGAGATGATCATTCATTCAGAAAATGGTTATTGGATCTGCTGTGTCCTTAGGCACTCTGTTCAACTTAAAGATGAGTATGATATGGCTCCTATCCCCAAGTCACTTAAAGATTAGAAGGAAAACAAAACAGAAACAAAAACCCTCCAGTGCCTGTTAGTATGTATTATGCTGTGTAACAAATTACCTGAAAATGTAATGGCATAAGACAGTGGGTATCTGTTATCTCACACAGTTTCTGAGAGTCAGGAGCCTGGGAGCAGGCTAGCTGGCTAGTTCTGGCCCCGAGTCTTCTATGAAGTTGCACTCAAGGTGGTGGCCAGGATGGAGGTCCTCTGAAGGCATGAGAGGGCCAGAGGTTTACACATGTGGCTGCCAGGTGGAGGGCCTCAGTTCCTTACCATGTGAAATACATTTTGGATGATGTTTTCATAGGAAATACTTTAAAGAGGTTGGTAGTTTTTTTTTTTTTTTAAGAACTTGGGGCGAGGATATAGCTCAAGTGATAGTATGCATGCTTAGCATACACAGGGTCCTAAGTTCAATCCCCAGTACCTACTCTAAGAAAAAAAAAATAATAAATAATAATAATAAAAGACTGCATTAAAATAAAAACTAAAATTTAAAAAATAAATAAATAAATAAGGATTATATTAGCTAATAAAATATGCAATGCAAATATATTTACATGGATTTATATATAGGAAAACCAATAAATTTTTTTCAACTTTTAAAGTTATAAAATAGTTTAATACAGGATCCAAAGCAGCTAAGAAAGAGTGACATATTTTACTCATTTTAGCATTTTCAAATAATTTGTTTTGGCAGTGTGGGGCAAAGAAGGCAAAGAGAAATAACAGCTAACATTCATGAACTTAAAATAACACATTTTGGATGGTATTTTCATATGCAACATTTTAAAGAAGTTGGTAGAACTGAACAAAAATGGATGAGTTGTAGTAACTTAAAGTTTCATATAATGTATTAACATGGGTTTATGTTATTTTCATGTGATATTTATGTGTAAAATTTTAAAAGCCCTGAAGAGCCTCAAAAAAAAAAAGAAAAACAAAAACAAAAGATGACTGCTCACAGCATGACAGCTGGCTTTCCCCAAGCTGATCAGAGAAAAAGAGAACAAAAGAGAAGCCACAGTGTTTTTTATAATCTACTCTCAGAAGTGACATACCATCACTTCTGCTGTGTTCTGTGGTCACACAGACTTATCCTGGCACAATATGGGAGGAGCCTATGTAAAGATATGAATATAGGAGTTGGTGGGGGACGGATCTTGGAAGCTTACCACTGCAGTCTTCCAGCCAAATACTAACCTGCTCATTCTCCAAGATTATCAATGAAGAAGCATGATCCAAAACTTCCCAATGGTAGCCAGCACTATGGGAAGAAAAGGGAAGTATTCAGAGGTGGGGTGGTGAGCATGAAGGTATGGACCAGCCAAAAGGGACAGGAGCCTAGGATATCTGTCTAGAAAATTTGTTAAACAGAAATTCTGAATTCTAGCGGAAGGACATGATTCTTATTTTGCAAAGAAAGGGATTTAAGGGTACCGATCACATTCCCAGCAGCAGCAGACCAGGAGCGATTCTGTCTCACGAAGGGATCATGGCGCTGTATGTAAACACAGCACCAGAGGCTGTGTTTGAATGAGTCCCCTCTGTGGCTCCCATAGTACGCCATCAAAATCAACCACAGCTGAGCAGTTTTCCTTCGTGCACCACTGTCTTTGACAGATAAAAGCAGGGTTTGCAGTAAACTAATCTAAGAAAAAATTTTGTGGGTGCGTTTACAAAATTATTTCCAATTTGGACTGAAGCATCAAATCCTGCTGCACAGTCCTCTTCTTAATGACAGAATTATTTCACGTAAAGACACCAATTCAATAGCATTTATTCAGACTGAGAGAAGACACCAGAGTGCTATGCGTTTTTCCTACTGGCCCCACCCCGTCTTTACTTCACAGATGTAAACTTAGGACCCTGTAAACTTATCTTCCAGCCTAATTTCCCATTCACCTTCTACTACATTCCTTAACTAGTGCCAGACTGTCTTCTACCATACTCTGAAAAATGCCACACTTATTTTAAAATCTGTACTATGCCTTTTCTCCATCTTTGCACATCCTATTTGCAAGTTAAAATTCTGTCCAAACATGACTAAGATTCAGCTCAAGTTCTTCTCTTTGACCTTCTGTGACCACTCCAGCTAGAAGGAATTGCTCTTTCCTTTGATTCCATATATTGTTTTATGTTTTATGTTTGTACAACAGCATTTTACAGAATAGTTTATGTTCATATTCCATTAGGTTAAAAAAAGGCAAAATGATTGTTGTCCATTCTCCAGATGCGGAGCAGGCTCAAAAGGGGAGGAATGACTTTCCGAAGGCATCATGTTACCCCATGTTAGATCAGGACCCGAATGACTCAGGGGTCATGAGCTCCTGTAACCAACATTCTCTGCAATAGTGTGGAGTAAAGAATATAAATGTTCACTTCTCTCTCACGTGGAAGACTAAAGCGAATGCTCTAGGTTGATAGGTGCCTCTCACAGGTATTTGGGAAACCCAAGCTGCCAGTAGTTCGCCATCTCCAACACACGGCCTCCAAGGTTGCACTGACCTTGGGCATTCCAGCCAAGGAAAGAGGAAGAGAATAAAGTCCAGGTCCAGATATTTTCTCATGAGTAAGTGAGGTGGAGCTTGCACTTCTGCTCATCGTTTATTGGCAAGAGCTTAGTCATGTGACCCATCAGCTGCTAACCTGGAGAATGCAGTCTCTCCTGGGGTCCAGGCAACAGGGAAGGGCAGATTTGGGTGCACAAGTAGCCTTGTCTGCCCCAGAGCAGGAATGCAGATCCTACGTCTCCAAGTCTGGTTCTAGTTGGTGTTATTTATTGGTGCCCTTTTCTCCCTTGTGATCAAGCCAAAGAGACGGGGAGTCTGGTGGAGGACATCCCCCTGGCAGTGTGTGAATTTCTATGTAAACTACAGACATTAAAGTGAAGAAGAGGAGGCAATCCTTGTAGTCCTCCTAGGTTACTTGCCTCCCACTTTAAAAATTTTCTGAACAGCAGTTTTCCTTTCTAGACACAAAGAAATAGCACAGCAGGCATCGTCCACTTCCCTGCGGCTGACCTTTGGGGAGGAGCAGATCAGACTTGCTCTGTTCCATTTCATTGATTGCACCATTCCTAAACTCCCACCACGATGACCCAGGCCTGCTGTGTGCTGTCCCTGCTTCAAGCATGCAGCAAAACATGCAAAATGTTATGATTTGTTGCCATGCTGACGGCGTCAACTTAACTACGGCTGACAAACAGTTTTTAAATAGAACATGTCAGTTCATTACAGTATTTTCCATCTGTGTGTGTGTGTGTGTGTGTGTTTCCTTCACACTTCACACCGAACATTTCAAGAATGTCACCACAAAGGTTCAGTTTACGCTTCCAGTTCCTTATGTTAATGACTTGCTAAAAATGATGTTTTGAAAATGAGCAAGACAGTCAACGGTGATTTTGAAAAAGGAGACCCTTCTCTTGTGGGAGATGGCCCTTCCCCTAGCCCTTTTGAGTTGTCCGGTGTGCCTGGTCCAGCACTGTTCTTTGCATCTTCTTCTTGCTCTTTTCAGCTCTGTCTGGATGTTGCCACCGAAATTAGCTTTTTCCCTCCAATTCTGAGCAAAATTCTGATGAAGTTTAGGGGGCCTGCTGTGTGCGATACAGGCCTGCACAAATTGTGCCCTGATGCTGTGATGCCGAAAATATCAGCCCTCGTAAAGGCTCCTCTCACCAGCTCTTGATGTTTTGCTGAGGGTGCAAGCTGTAATCCCGGTCTTGTGTCCTGGCCTCCTGACCCTCATCTGTTCAGATGCACTCCTTCCCTTCCTCCTGCTACTTACTAAGCAGGGACTCTGACGCTGACCATCAGTAACTTTTAATGTCACAGCCACATTAGGTGCCTTAATTGTGTTTTAAATGATGTCTTGGGCCTGTGGGTCCTTCTGATGAAAATATACAGTGACAATGGCAGTCTTATACTCTATTCCTGTGATAGTTCAATTTTGCTGGCTTTTGTGTCCCTACAGATTTTTCAATTCTAAAGGAATTTGATTTCAAAAAAAAAAAAGTCTTGTTAATACTCACTTTTTATTCCTTGCTGTTTTCGTAGTCTAGGCTCTGGCTGTAAATGTTTGGACATCAGTTCGGAACAGCGTCTCTGAGGGAACATTTTGCAAGTGTTATCTCCTTGTTCACAGGAATCCAAGGTGGACCTAGCGGAGAATTGTTTAGTGATAGAAACTGAAATAGCAATAAAAGAGGGATGGCCAAATTATGTTAAATCAGAGTTCATGAATAATTCAGGACTCGCTTGAGTGCGATTTTTACTTTTATTGCTAAATAATACTAGAATTTCCATGAACTAATAACACACAGACTAACCAACTGGTAAGCTTTTAGGTGGCAGTTTGGGGGTGACAGGGAGGAGGAAGGAAGAAAAAAAACTGGAGCCAAACAGTCATCTTCCAGGGATAGAGTGTAATCATCTATTTGACAATTCCTTAACTATGTTAAAGATAAGAAAATGAAAGCACAGAGAAGTTCACTAGTCCACCCTTGTTTTTAGATCATCTGAAATAATCATAGTGTGTTATGAACTCCCTTCTCCACTGAGCCTCAGAATTTGAATCTAGTGCTTTACATATATTTTCCCATAAATTCTAGGATAAGCATGTGTGTGTCTCTGTGTTCATAGAAATAACGTATGTAAGGGTTTTTTTTATTATGACTCCTGAGATGCAACTTAGATTTAGTGCTACTGTGGAATAGAATGAAGGCCTCTGTGAGGGACTTTTTTTTAATCTCAAGCCAAAGTTATTCTTAGCTAAAAAGAGAAAATCCTTGACTACAATTAACTATAATGTCATGGATATTTTAAACAGGTTGGGAGAGGAATGGCAAATGAGCAAAAGTGGCAAATTACTGAGGAAACACTCAGCACTGGAAAGAGAGCAAACTAAGATGTCAATTATGAACAAGAAGCTCTCAGGGCAGTATGATGGGGTGGCAGGGACTTTTAGCTAGTGTAACAAATGGATGACACTGCTTTTAAGGACCTTGCTTAATCTAATGAAATTGTAATTAGCTCAGGAAGAACTGTATTAACTAAGAGATCAAGAAACAAAGGCAAAAGGCAGGGTACAAAACAAGCAGACGGGACCCCCAAATTAGGATGGGATCTTCCAGTGTTGCCAAAGAGGGCAAGAAAAGATGATTTTGAATTTCAAAATTAAATATATTATTTTTTTATCCTAATTCTTTGAGAGAGGCTGCAAAAGATCTTTGGAATCAATTGTGGGAAATGTTTTGAACTGAGTGTAGACTGGAAACTATGAGGAGAGTCCGAACAAAGCTCAGGCAGGAGTCCCGTGGGAACCTGGTCTTGGGGTGTTGCCTTTAGAACGCACCTTTGTCACCCTCTTTATCACCACAGAATTGTCCAGACACTGGAAAGGGGCACAGGAGCATTTCAGTCCCATTAGGAATCTGTGACAAATTGAAGAGGGAATAGATTAACCAAAGTTGGGAAACTATGAATACGTAAGCCGTTAGTCTTTTCGCAAGAGGAGCTGTATTTGTAGGTGCACAACAGAAACTGAAGCCAGGCTTGGGAAATGTGACTTCCTAGGAGGCAAAATAATCCACATCCTTTTTAATTTTAATTAAAGATTAATGATGAAAAAAAATTGGACTTGTAAAAGATGCTACGAGGCAGACTGTGCTGTTGTTCAGCACATTAATGCTAGGAATCGTTCAGCTAGCAAAGGGGCGTAGCTTTTCCAGACGTCCCCACGTGTGCGGGGTGTGTGTATATCCTGTGTCCTAAAGTTTCAGGATTAGGATGAGTTTTAGGTTTTTGTTTGCTTATGTGATTCAGAATATTTTTAAACCTCTGCTTTCGCCTTTAGCAATTTTTATATTAATAGGTGAAATTTAACCCTTACTTGGCTCTTGACAACTCAGTCTCATGGTCCGAGTATGTATCCTCTCCAGGATCTGCACCAATAGTTGTTCCTGTTAAACAGCAACTTTTTGTCTTCACTTGCTTTGTAGTGATGTAAATAAATAACTGCATCACCCGGAAAACAGATGACAACAAAAAACAACACACACACGAGGATGTTTGTCAAAGCTATGCTACTTTGTCAGTTGCACAATTACTGATAATACTACCGACACACACACACAAGGTGGTTAATTAACCCTGTTTCCTGAGACACAGTCACTGCAGAGGGCCTCTCCTGGTGCATGTGTTCTTCTAAGGGAATAGAGGTTGGAGCCATTCATAATATAATTGAGACATATGGTCAGGCAAACCCAGGAGATAAATTCTAAATTCCCAACCAGAAACTGCATTAGAATCACCCAAAAAGCATCTTCAAACCACACAAGCCGGTCCCCCGGCTCCCTCAAGTCCCACGTCCCCAGGAGACTCTAAGATGCTCTCTAATTATCCTTAAGAGAAGTGTAAGATTGAAATTACTTCATTCCTCTTTATTGTACTTTCTAGTTTCTATACATGAAATTATTTATAACAAGACAGGGAACATCCAAGTAGACTTTTTTTTTAAGGAGAAAGGAAAGCAAAGCAGGAAAAAATATTTTCCCCAAAATTCTCATTGGTTCAAAAGATTGAATACCTGTTGAAATTGACAATGGATTTTTTTTTTCAGCCACACATTTCCTGTCTCCTTTTTTGGCATGCTTGCTTTACTTGTGAGTTAGAAAATGATTACTGTAAAGCTGTTTTCAGCTGGGATCCCATACTTTGATAGAAGGAATCAGATGGAGATCTCAGACTCATACTGAGCTTTCACTAATCATGATCATTAGCCCTGCTCTGAACTATTGACAAAATGGTATAGCATTGTTGAGAGCAGAACTGGTGTTCTTTTAAATAAAGAACTAGTTCATTAGAAGTTCTTTCTGATGAAAATGACCTAATTCTGCTGCTAAGTGCCAACTTAAAAAAAAGAAAAAGAAAGCTGAAAGATAGTTTGCAAAAATGCATATTGATTCACATAAATCAATAAGTTAGAACATGATTGAGGCTTGAATTCCTCTGGAGTTTCTAAAATGCCCTCTATCTTCCCGGTGCAATAGCAGAAAATGTTGGCCTGCATTCTGATATCCAAGATGGAAATTAGATATTAATATATACAGGGAAAGACAGAGACAGAGAGAAAATACTTAACACCCCAAGAAGGGAAGAATCGTGCCATTACTCACAAGTGGCAATGCCGTGAGTGACTTACTCAGTCATCCTGTAACAAGTGCAAATCTGTCTCTCTGATCAAAAAGAAAAGGGATTTAAAAGGCATCTGCCAGCCCTGTTTTATTTAAGTGCTCTTGTGTCTTGCTGGAAAACCCCGGCCTTTGTAATGGGGCCGTAACTATTTACTCACCTCAGACTTGCACATAACAGAAAGAAATGTGAAATCAGTTTCTTTTTTTAAACAGGAAGAGATGGTGTGTCATAATTATTTTGGAAAGGGAGGCCTTGCTGTTCAAAAAGTATTGGGGTTTATTTTCTAAAAATTTCCTTTTGTCGACTGAGGTGACAGCCGGGCCAGGTGACCCCAAACGAGACTTATCGACCTCCAGACCTTTCAATCAGAGGCTTGTCACCTTGAAATCACCAGCATTTGCACACGGCATGTCTGTATACCACTGTGCGGGACATAAATATGAATCTGGCCAGTCTGGTTCTTACATTAACAACGATTCCCTGGAATCGTCTGGAAATGAGCTAGAGAGTCAGGCTCGCCCCTCCCCTGTGATGTGTGTCTTACCTGGTTATATGCCTGGCTTTCCGCGACAACCACGGAAGGAGACAGAAGTGGAGATTGGGATATTTACGCATGCAAAAGTGGTCTCTCCTGCATTAGGGCACCAGGCGTGGTATGTCTGTTGGCTGACTTCTTTCTGCTTCCATTGATTAATCCACTGAAATATAACCTCTTTGGAACTGTGACAATATGTTTTGGTTAGCATTTGGAATACCAAAGGCATTCAGTAAACATTAACTGATTTGTTGATGTTCCTCTTCTATGTATGCTCACGTGGTTGAATCCATTGTTGGACATTAGGAAATAAGGAAAATTTGAAGGCTCTATAAAGAAGGTTGCAAATATGACATCTATTATCAATTTTTTTTATTACTACTCTTAGAAAATATAACAGCAATGACTAAATAAATTTACCTTGATGTCTCTATGGTCATTCTCTAGCAAAGATTGAAGCAAGAGATTTTTATTTGTTTGTTTGTTTGGTTTTTTGGGTTTTTGTTTGTTTTTGCTATTCAGGGATGTAGCCCTAGTGCAGAGCACAGTGTCTGTCACATAGTAGGTGCTCAATAAATTTTGCTTAAATGAAAGGATGAATATGTTATGCAAATAGTGGAGAAATTAAAATTATAATATGCTGTCCTTTTCTACAGACTTACTACCCAGAAACCAGGTGTATTATTTATTTGTTCTTGCTAAGACAATAATATTGCTTATTATCTTGAATTTGGCTAAAACAAGAAATGCATAGTTGGCAGTTTGAAGCCGCCTCACAAAATTGTTTATCTTGAGGTTTACTAGTTGCATGTAGCGACGAAGTAGAAAAATGCAGTACCATATAAATATACTGCTGACAAGCCTCTGCGTCACAGTAGTCAGGATACCCAGTTCTGTGTCGTGAACATGGGAAGCTGTGTTTGGCTGAGGACATTCTAACCGCTTGTGCTTGGAGCCGCAATCCAGGAAGGACATGGGGTCCGTGAGGGAGAGCGGGAGTCTGGGAACTGAGTCCCAGGCATTGCCTTGTCACTAACTGGTTGAGGGACCTTGCACATCTCTGGGCCTCTGTTTTCTCTTCTGTAAACCCTTCTCCCACTATGTGGGGTGTTGTACTTTAGAGGACATGTAGATTAGAGGAGAACAATCTGGAATCAAAGAGCCCCCAGACCTTCCTCTGCTCTTGTTTTGTCTTTGGCAAAGTGAAGACTGTCATAGTAGGGGACCCAGAGCTTTTCTGTGACCACAATTAAGGATAGATTTTATGCACAGCGTCTGACTCAGGAAACGCTGAGCAAATTTCAGCAATTACTGGCCCTTATTCTACATATAAATATATATGATTTCATGAGAAATCATCCCAACCTATCAATAACCCAACATAAAAAAAAAATACTCAGGCATCCCCAAGGTCCACCCTGATAACTTCCGTCAGGGAGGGAGAAGAATTGCTAGGTTTTTCCATTTCAAATCTTATACACGGAGTGTTTTCAATTTTGAAAATGTCAGGGCTTCGACAGTACTCCTTTAAAAGGGGCTTTGTTGTTTTTAAATTACATTTGTTAAGCTTGAAATCCATATTGTGAACGATAGGCCCTGGTGGTATTTATGTAAAAATTAAAACTGTCAAGTTGTATTAAGGTTTAAACACTGGCTGGAGCACATGAACCACAATTTCTTTGCACGTGCCCTTTTGATGCACTTTTCCTTTTGCTATAGAAACATCATGTGCATTAAAAAAAAAAATGAAGACTCATGTTGCTAGAAAATTCCTCAGTGAGTTTATGTAGAAGATGACGAAGCTGAAGGAAACCAACATTGCTCTACGCCCGGTGCACATAATATGTCGGGTGCTAGTGACGTTATATTTGACATCTCGTTAGATCTATAACATCACCCAGCGGTGCAGTATTGTGCCCTTTCTACAGGTGAAGATACTGAGTCTCAGGAGAGAAAAGCCAATTGGCCATGGTCATTTCCCAAATACTGAATCCTAACCTTTTATTATTATGTTCTTCTAACATCTGCCTAGATGAATCTTACCTCCCCTTTTCCAACCTCAGAGGTACTTATTACCTTGACATTGTGACTAGATTGTTAGAAAGATGTGTTAAGATAATTTTAAATCCATTATGACTCAAAAAGTGAGACTGTAACCAAAAGAATTGTTTAAAGATGGTGGAAGTCTTCCGAAGGTGATTTGAGTAAATGCTTTGCCCTGGAAGTTTGTATAGGTATATAAAGTTTAGGTCTCCACATAACAGCAAATGACATTTGAATCACTAGTTAAAAAAAAATTCTACACCGTTCAAGTGTGTATTCTAGCATTGTTCAGTGTTGTTCATGTCAAAGTTGCGTGGTGTGACCTTGAGGAGAAGGCCCGTGGATTCACAGCTTAATATTGATGCTTTACTTACGTCCCTCCGAGGACCTGTTGCCCTGGATAGGTTTCTACTCAAAAATGTGGGTTGTCCCTTAACTCCAGTGTGTTTAACAGGATTGAGTAATGAGCCTTTCTTTTTGCTATTTCCTCCTCTCAGAACAATGAAGTTAGCTTTTCCTTCCTTATGGGTGTAATCCCATCTAGATGTCCCTCAAAGCAAAGGAAGATTTATTATTTTTAATCCATGTAGTAAATTTTGCAATAGGTGTGCTATACGTTTCAGCCAAAGGTAAGTTCCTCCTGCGTGTCTGCAGCCTGTTGGGGCCTGGTGAGCACTCTGTGGTCAGGAGCTGCTTCAGGGTGACTGGGAGCCCAGCCTCTGACCTCTGGGGTGGGCCTAGAAAGGAGCCTAAAGATGGGTGTTCCGCTGCCAGGTGTCTGGAGAGCCAGGGTCTGAGCCACATGTCTGCAGGGGACACTGTGGTGCGGGGCCCAGATCCCCTTCGAGGAACCAGAAATCCGTTCCCACAGCTGCCAGAAGGGACGCTTCACAGTGGCGTCCTCCCCAGAAATTAGGTTCCACCAGAGAAAGCTGCCTCTCCCCGGGCTCCAGGACTTGTGTGTGCAGGGGTCCAAAGGCCCGGCTCCCTCCCCTCAGATACAGGCAGCTCCGAGGGCTATCTGAGCCCCCAGCTCCCGGTGGGAACCTCAGCGTCTGTCCACTCTGCTTCTCACACCACCCAGCACTTCAGAGCACATCCCTCTCGACCTCTGGCCTGCAAATCCCAGAATCTGTTTCTCAAGGAGCCAACCTATGACCACCGCCAACAAGTCTCTCTGTTTTATAATTTCCACAGAGCTGAGACCAGATACCTGGAGTGGCTCCTAGATTCTTACTCATTAATATTAGTCCCAGCCTGCTGCTCTTCTGAGAATTTGTTTGCAGTGTTGGGTACCAGGTGGGTGAAGGCAGTTACTGTTTGAACTTGAGGCAGCGGGCAACCCTGGGTTTGAATGTTGACAGCCGCCTTTGTTGTGTTCCTAAGTCAGCACGGGAGGCATAATGGGATAGTCTCAGGGAGCCATTTGGGCCTTCACAATAGCAAACGGGCGTGTGTGACGTGTGTGTGTGTGTGTATGTGTGAGGAGAGGAGGTGGGGGAAGTACGTTATTTGCAGTAAGTCTACTGCATTGGTTTAGAAATTGAGACTTTAGATGTGAATAAGCTCTCCATTTGAAACGTCAAGAAACTGTCTCCATGATGATCCACTAGGAACGTGATTATTCAGCAGTGGGGTCAGAATTCAGATTGCACTTTAACTCCAGTACTGTTGTCCTTGACAGAAGACCTTGCTGATTCTTCTCGATTGTTTTCAGTCTTCTGTAACATGTTTTTTTTTAAGCCTTTGTAACAAAATGGGTGGAGTGAAAGCTAAAATCGCCCTCCGGATGTTTTATCTGAGGTCATAAATACTTGTGGAAACCCTGCGTTACCCCTTGTTGAGAAGGTCTCCTCGTTGGGCCGGCTGATGGCTAGACTGCTCGGGATGCCAGCGGCTGATGTGGAAGGTTAACTTTCCCGCACAACGCCGTCTGAGAGACGTCTCAGACCTAAATCCTGGCTCCTCTCTCCTGGAGGAGTATATCTGTGGTGCTTTATATTCTATTACCCCATAATATACAATGCGTTTTATTTATGTTAGTCATCTGTTATACAGAACTGTCACAAAATACGTCATCGCTGATTACAGCCTGTATGGGCAAGCCCTGCTGGTGAGTTATGCCCTCCCCATAGATCATGCCGGTAGTTCCTGGCTGGGAAGAGCCGGAGGATAAATCCAAAACAATGATGGATGTACTTCAAGCGGTTAAGAGATGACTGGATGTGGAGACAAACCTACGGTTAAAAATGCCTAGAGGTGCCCTCTTTTATCTTCTACCTTTTTATCTCTGCCTTCATCCCCAGAGAACACACTCTGTCCAAATGGTATGAACAAAATGACCCTAATCATCTCTGGTAATTCTCCTTGTCTTGAATCTTTGTCTGAATCAATAAAGCTGCCCCAGCTTTCTTAGGATTAGTGTTTTCATGGGTATCTTTTTCCGTATTTTTACTTCCAAATCGTCTGGGTATTTATAGTTAAATTGAATCTCTTATAAACAGCATATAATTAGATCTCGGTTTTTTTTTTAAATCCAGTCTAATAATCTTTGCTTTTAATTGAAATGTTTGATCTGTTTACATTTCCTGTAATCACTGATACGGTTGGGTTGCAGTCTATATCTTGCTGTTTTTTTTTTTTTTCTACTTGTTCTATATATTTTTGTTCTTCCTTTCTTATCTTCTTTTTGGTTAATTGAATACATTTTAGTATTCCATTCTATCACCTCTATTGACTTATGAGCCGTGTCTCTTCATATTTTCTTAACAGTTGTTGTAGGGATTACAATATACATTTGTAACTGATCATAGCCTACTTTGAATTTACATCACCTAATGTAAGAAC
The DNA here is from genome assembly GCF_048564905.1 of Vicugna pacos. Taxonomy (NCBI): domain Eukaryota; kingdom Metazoa; phylum Chordata; class Mammalia; order Artiodactyla; family Camelidae; genus Vicugna; species Vicugna pacos. Next base: position 27,944,650 of record NC_133009.1, read on the forward strand.
ATTACGTGGTTTCTCATTGCCCACCTGGCCACGTTCCCAGTAGTGCCTCTCGTCCCCCACAGCTGCCATGACCGTCATCACTTTCTCCTTTAACTTCAACAGGATTTGGAGAAATTTCCCCCCTCTCTTGTAACATCTTTTTAGAAGTCACAGAATGTTCCTTTGCCTCCTAAACTCTATAGAATCTCTTACTACTAACATATTTTAATGGGGTTCTATATTGTATATATTATAGATCTATATATTCCATATTCTATATATAAGTTCTATATAATATATTTATATGTGTCTATATATATATCTAAGTATATCTAATATAAATATATCTGAATATTGTTTGTGCTACTACATTGGATGTTTGACTAGAACTTGACTTGAGCATTTATTTATGCTGTAGTAAACTGTGCCAGGGATATGCAATGATAAGACACAGCCCCAACCCTGAAGGAGTCTGGAGTCCAGTGAGGGACAGTAGATCTAGGAAAAGGCAATTGTAATAGAGTGTGGTAAGTGCCCAGATCGGGGCAGACCCAGGGTCCTTGGGGTCAGCTCAGGTGCATCTCGGTCAGCCTTGGGAGGCAGGAAAAGGTCCTAAAAAGAGACCTAGGCTTAGGCAGGGGAAATCTGTGCTGGGGTGGAGTGGGGGGTGGTGGCTCTGTGGCAAAAGAATGGAGTATTATTGGAGGAGCGTAACCCAGTGACTGTGGTTATTATGGTTTGTCGTAGTTATTAGTAAGGTTGGTGAGGAAGGCGGGGGTGGTGAGTGCAGTGAGAAAGGAGTCTAAATGTAGGCTTAGGCCATGTCAAAAAAGAACCTTATAAAACACATTAAGCAGTTTGACCTTAATCCTGAGAGTAACAAGGAGCTATTACAGGGATTTACATAGAAAGTGGCAGGAAGGTTGCCCTGTTTTAAAATGATCGCTCTGGCTTTGTTGGAGGGAATGAAGGTGAGATTGAGCCTTGGCAGAGAGGTGAGGGTAGCCTCATTTCTGACAGTGGCCATGGGAAAAGAGATGCCTGATAAATTGGGGGTGATTTTAGAAAAGAGAGATACCATTTTATTCGTATGGGACAGGCTCTGGAGTGTAAGATTTGAGCCATCAGGAGGAGCGTGATGTGATTCACCTGCATGCGGACCCCAGGGAAAGGGACAGTTGTGGGGTGGGGTGATGACGTTTGTGGTTGAGGTGCTTATGGGACATCGGAGTCATGTGATCCACTAGGTCCCTGGTTACAGGCTTGCAAATATCGAGAGCTAAAGACCGTTACCATAACTACAGAGTCCTTAAAGGAATGGGGTGGATGGATTCATGCAGAGGGAGTGGGAAGACAGGGAGGCAACCCACCTTGGGACCCAGAAAACACACTTGTCACACAGTAAATAGACAAGCAACAGATAGCAGAGGGCCAACTGAAAGTAGGGCAATATTTCCATGTTCACGTCTTTACTACAGCACAAATAACATTTTCAACAGCAATGGAAAACCACAATAAAGAAATCATTCACTGCCCCATGACCTTGACTGTTTCCACATTGCTCTGTGGATCTGTTCATAGGTACTGACAGTTTTCCCAGACTTTTACTCAGTGTGGATTTAGTGCCACATTCTAGCCCTTTCCATTAATATATCATCAGCATTTTCCACCGTCCTTTGGAGTCTTCATTTATGGACAGTGGCTTTGAAACAAGACAGAGCCTTTAGGAGAGGGCACTGCACTCTATGTTAAGGAGAAAAAGAGAAAGATTAGCAACAAAGATGGTTCTTTCATAGACTGAGAGGGGAAGGTGACGATGACCCAACTTGACTGATGTACAGAGGAGACTGTACGTTTAGGATTTCATGTAGCTTTTGCCATGCAGAACCTCTGGCCTCCCCGGGTAATAGAACCTCATGTACCCCTGCACCCGTGACCTGAGCAATGCTCTCACACAGCCCGAACTGGGGCCCCTGCCACAGTCGCATGACCTGGGGTCGATCGCCATCTCTGAAGGAACCGAAATATTTCCCCGTACTGCCCTATACAGCAAGCTTCCAAAGTCCAAAGGAGCGGGGGCCAGGGAGCACTGCAACATGCCAGTTCTGTTGCCTCTGGGAGCCCAGTCTGACCAAGTGCTTGGCAGAAACACAGGCTCCTGATCCTGATGTCAGAAAGTCTGTGTTTGGATTCAGATTTGACCCCTTCCTGGGCAGTACGGCCTTTGTGGCTGTGCGTGCACACATCTTTAAACTGAGGCTAGTTATGCCTTGTATAGAATTGCTCTGAAGAATAAATGAAATAATGCATACGCAATGTCATACTTCAATATGAGTTACCATGTCATTCTTTTTCTTTTTTTTTTTATCATAATCATCTAGTACTGACACTGAGAGTATAAAACCCCTGTAGTACTTGGGGACGTTATGACTGGAACAGTCTCTCTGCGGAGGAAGCCATCAGGGTCTTGTGCTTTACAAAGGCCTTCCATGAGCCTGGTTACAGCTTCACTGCCCCCGCCCCCGTGCTTCATCTTTCCTTTCTTGGCCCCAAAACAAGCTGACCTGCAGCTGCTGACTCAAAAAGATCCAAGGCTGACCATTTCCCTTCAGATGGATCTATCCTTCCTCTTTGGGAAGGAGCTTAGAGGCTGCCTGTCAGAGATTAATGAATGTTCTTTGTCTTTTGGTTATTTATTAAAGCTTTGATATCTTTTTTTTTCTTTTTTACTTCCGATTAGGTCTATCAAATACCACTTACCCAAAGGCAGGTCCATAGTTAACCACCATGAACAGTTTCATCCAGAGTAGCGAGACCCCTGAGATGTCCGGCGCTGCTCAGAGGGACCGGGAATGCAGAAATAAATTCCCTAAGTAAGATATAGTGTAGTGGGATGGGTGGGTATAGCTTAGTGGTAGAGCACATGCTTAGCATGCGCAAGGTCCTGGGTTCAGTTTCCAGTACCTCCATTTAAAAACAAAATTTAAATAAACCTAATTATCTCTCCCACTAAATGAATAAATAAATTGTACCAAAAAATGTTACAATTTTCTTTTTTAAATAGTGTATCTACATCGAGAGCAGCCTGTGGAGTAAGTCAAACTCTTTGCTGCTTAAATTATATCATTGTATTTCTGGTGAAAATTTTAAACCAAAAGAAAGCTATAACTATGTGCAAAATGCATGAATACATTGGTAAATCTCACCTGCTTGGTAAACCATCCAAATATCGAATGCCGATCTCTTGAAAAACAAAACCAGTTTACGCTCTTTTACTGTGATGACTACAGGAAAGCACATGTCATTTAGGTCCAAATTCTCTTTACTTAAAATCACAGTGTCCTTGACTGAGCTTTTTTTTCATACCATCATTTGCTTGTTTGACTTCACTGTTCAGCCTCACTGTCAGATCAAAGGCAAGTTAAGACCTTTAGAAAACACTGGTAGGCGTTTAAAGGGATGCCCACCTCCTCATCCCCTACCTAAAGGTAATTAGAAGTAAAAACGTGAGCAAACTGTAAGATAATGTTAGAAATCAACGAAGCCCTGATTTTATTCAACCAAGAGAACTTCTTAAAAAATGTTAAGAAGAGAGAGAGAGAGAACTTCTTTTTATTTTTTTCTTTTTTGGAAACATCAAATATCAACTTCTTTCCCCAAAAAAAAAAAAAAAAAAAAAAAGGATCAGAGTCCCTGCTTTGTTGCTGGCCAGGCACATTTCTCAGCCTCTCTCTGGGTAATCTGACACTGGGTCAGGTCCACTAAGCTGTTCGGGAATCTAGTTCCAAAGCCAGAAGATGATGGTAAGCGAAAAATAACTCAGTATGTCATTCTGTTTTATAGAACTAACTTTCTCTGAGGTCATTGGGCAATGACACATACCTTTCAAGCTGAAGACTTTTGCCTTTAGATGTAGAGGAATGTCAAAGAATATGTTTTGTCAGTTTAAAAAATGGTGGAGGAGAGAGAAAGTTGAAGTATTTCAGTATTCATCTTGGGGTCAGAATGATTGTCTTTCTCAATGTTCTAGCCATTCGATAAAGGTAGAACTGGGTAAATCTACAAGGTTTGAGATGCTATGATGGTGAAGAACTTCTGGAACTCACCCTAGGCAGCTTCCACCAGGGCTGCTGAACTCCTCTGGGATGTCAGGGTAGAGGGAGCAGTGAAGACTTGAAGAGGGCAGCGTTCTTTGGGGACCTCAACATCATAGACCCCCCATTTTTGAATTGGAACTTATCCTTCTAATCATCCAGTGCAGATTTGACTGACCGCTCTATGTGGACTGCACATGTGCTTTGTCTGTTTCTGTGCTGGTCTGCACCATATTATTAGAATTTGAATGCATTTAGATGGGGCCTGTTTCCTCCAGTTCATGATGGATTCCACTATTCCAAATGCTTAAACCTACCTGGTACCTGCCTGGCCCCTCCCTATGGACATTAGAGTTCATGGAACTAGCACCTTTATGGGACTGCCATCACTTTATGCTGACGTCATCTCCTTTTCTTAACGAGATGGTCTCAGAGGCTAAGAGAGGTTACATTCACCTATGGTCCTACAGAACTAAAAGCAGAACTCAGGCCCCTGACTGCTAGAGCAGTGTCATTTTCACTGCACAGTTTCGGCTCTGAAATTTAAATGTACCCCATCAGCGGTGTCTTTCAAAAAAGAAAGACACACAGCTTTAAAAATAAATACTATAAATAAATTTATCACTTGCATATCTAATGACATCACCAGGAAAAAAAGAAACAGAGTAAAGTAAATAAACTCAACAGGGATGTCCCCCATTTTTTCAAAATATTTCTTGGTACAGTCCTATTCATTATTTTTCTAGCAGTACATAAGGAAGCTTTTAAATACAGAATAAGACATACTTTTTTTCCTATGGCAGGAATATTTTAGACACATTCTTGGACATAGTTATCAGCATCTCCCAGTTACGAAGTTTTGACAAATTCTGACTTTAGATGTATATTTCACACACCATTAGAATACATTAGAATGTATTATAAATTCCCTTAGGGCAGAGCCCCCTCTTCCTTGTTCTACATATTTTACTTATTAGATAACTGTCTGCACATGCTATGGCAAAGATAATAAGGCATTAAATTAGAAATGTGCCTAATTTAAATTTTCCAATTGAATTTTTTCATACTGCTGCAAGCATATGTGTATTTATGTTAAAGAACTATGGCGTGTCTTTATTAGATGAGTAAAATTAATATAAAAGGCAAGAATCATTTTCTCCTCTTATTTATCTGGACTTTAAACTTTTTTCCACTAATTGAAATCTGATGTTTTATTTCTTTGACAAAGAACTATATATTTGAGGTTATGTGTAACAAAGTGGGATGATAAAACAAGGCTGATGTTTTATCTTATCCAATACCTGGAATAGAATCAGCATATTTGGTGAATGAATGAATGAATGAATGAATGAAAGGATGGGTGAAGGCGTGGATGGATGAATAGGTGAATGAAGAGGTCTTTGTAGCAGGGCCTTGACAGCTTTTTCAGAAAGGGCGGGAATTGTCGAATAGTTATGTACAAAATGTAATTCAAAAGTAAAACAAGTATTTGTCTTTCCAGATGTGGTTTTCAGAGATTGAGGGAGAAAATTCATATAAAGTATTATATCTTTATATATGCCACATCTTCTTTAGCCATTCATCTGTTGGTGGACACTTAAGTTGCTTCCATACCTTGGCAATTGTAAATTATGCTGCTGTGAACACTGGGGTGCATGTATCTTTTAGAATTAGTATTTTCTGATTTGGGGACACTAATCAAACATCACCTGCCATAGTAATCTTATCACTTTCTTCTGTTTTACTGAATTTTAAGCTCTCTGAGGTTGAGGGAATATTTTAGTCATTTTTTTGGTCTCCGTTCCCCAAAACATCTATGTCATGTTACTCATGTCCATGACATGTATCAGGCATTTTTTGAAGTATTTTATGATAAAAATGGGGTTTAAAATAAGTCAGTTCTTGTTTAGAAAGACAAATACTATATAATCTCTCTTATATGTAGAATTTAAATAAATAAACAAATAACTAAATAAGTAATCCAACCTCATAGATACAGAGAACAGAGATTAGTGGTGGCCAGAGGCAGGGGGTTGGGGGGTGAGAGAAATGGGTAAACTAGTTTTTTTTTTCAGTTGAAATAAATTTGAATATGAAAAAAGAAAGCAAAATATATACAGCAGAGTTATTCTCTAACCCCTGGAAGGATCCAGGATGTCCTTCAACAGGTCAATAAAAAACCAAAGTGTGACAGTAGCTGGGGGCTCTTGAGGTACACGTGGGCTGTGGACAGGGGAGAAAAGCTTTTGTGAAACATCGTGCCCCATGTAAGCTGGTGTTCCTCATTTGCTAGGGCATTTATTGCTAAGGGCATATTTTCTGTAAAGTCCCAGGATTTTCAGTTTCGCATGAAGGCTGAATGAGCAGACTGTGTAGTCCCACAGTATAGCTTTTATAACAAATTACTATGCCAGTAGCTAATCATTCATTAAGCACTGGTTATAAGGCTATAAGCTAACTGTGTGCCCCCGTTTTAGTGTATGACCTTTAATTCTCTCAGTAATGCTGCCAGGTAAGAGTCCTTGGTTTGCATATGAGAAAGCTAAGTCTCAGGGAGAATGGCCTGCAAATATAAACAAACAAACAAACAAATAAATATCAGAAGTAATAAATGATCATAGTTGAGGGCTTACTACACACTAGGCATTATGTTGCACACTTTACATCCATTTCATGTAATTGTCAGAGCAATCTGAAGAAACTGAGACGCTAAGCACAGGGCTCTGTATGTTGTAGACATCAAAATATGTCAAATGGATGAGGTTCAGGGAAGGTAGCTAGGTCTTCTGCAGGCAGGTCATTTGGTAGAGCTGGGAGTGGAGCAAAAATAAAGTGGGCTTTATTTTGATACTAGATTTTGAGGCTTACAATACAGGAGTTACAGCATTGGCTTTAAGGCAGACACGGTGGGATTTAAATCTTGGCTTCTGTTGTTTGACGAGCATGACCGCAGCCAAAAGAGTAACTTGTCTGCGACTGAGCTGCCTTGTGTATTGCCCTCACTTCCATAATATCTACCTCACAGGATAATTATAGGCAGTCAACAAGTTAAAGTGGTTCCTCCTTCCTCCAAAATAAATGTTTTTAAGGGAGGATAATATCAGGATATTGTAGAATATTATTAGGATATTAAAACAGAGCTGGTTTACCTGAAGTCGTCATTTCAAACCAGCCCTTTCTTAATGGTGCATGGGTATTTTGTAGGCTCTAAGGGGGCAGCATATGTCAAGGATATAGCTTGAACTTTGGAGCAAGACATTCCTGAGTTTGAGTGTAGATTCTGAAAGTGTTAGCTCTGGTTATAAAATAGTTCTGAACTTTGGTTTCCTGAACTGGAAAGCGGGCTTATAGTATCTTTCTTAAAGGATTTTTGTGAGGATCCGAAACAATATATAGTAAACACCGGGCACATCGTGGGTCACCTTCAATAATAAAGCCAGCCAACAATTTGGGCAGGCACAAACACTTTGTTGACTTTTGACCTTGACTGTCAAAAGTTTATTTCAACCAACAATCTCAGGTGTAACTCCCTAATAATAACAGTCCTCCCATGGAAAGATTGTTTTATGAATAAAGTCAACTGACAATTTAATCAGTTTTTTTTTAATAGACTGAACTTTCCTTGACTATTTTGTCCCCAGATCTTGTCCCAGGATCAAAATGTATGCTTAATTTTTGAAGCCCAGAATAACATAAAATGTCATATTGAGAAAATCATCTGAAGAAAAAAACATGCAAAGGGCTCTCCATGTCATTTAGACATTCACACAGCCACAGGCATGTGACCACTTTCTTGTTACTCGGCTTGGCGTCGTGTAAGTTACGTATCTATCTAAGTAAACTGTCCTAGCAGCAATCAAAGGCTTATAATTTTTCCACCATGAGATATATTGAAAATTGCAGACATCATGGAGCTGTAGCTGACAAAAACCCAGTATCCTGTTATTCAAATAGCTTTAAACTCATTGTGACTGTAACCCGTGATAAGCATTGCAGGTGATTAGATTATGGTTAACCTATCTGGGTGGCATTTGAGGCAGTAGGCTTAAAAATGCCCCTCCTTCTTTCCTTATGCCCTTATTTTTCAGAAATAATGTCTTTGAAATTTTGACCAGGACCTACTCCTTTGTGTGTGTGTGTGTGTGTGTGTGTGTGTGTGTGTTTCTTTTCTTTTTGTAGAAGCAAATGTGACTTTAAAAATACAAGAAACACGGAAAAAAAGGAAAACCTTATTAACCAGGGTAGTTTGCTGAGTCAGCATGCTGAGTTGAATCAAACACAACAGTCTGAGTTGAGTTTGCTCCTTCTTACACCCTTGGACAAGTGCCTTTCCCTTTGCTGTGGTCTCAGTTACTCATTAGAACAAGGAGTTGGAATATATGATCAGAAGATCCCTTCTAGTTCTTAAGTTCAGTGATTGTAAGTGATTGAGCTTCACTGAGTTTCATTTGAAGGGGAAGAGAAATTGGTTGAGATCCAAAAGGAGATTATGTAATAACCACAATCAAATATACAACATCCACGCTAACTGAATCATGGAGAGAGAACCCTGGACCTTTGGCCAGAGGCGTATTGGTCTGACTCATGTCTGACCCGAGAGGGCAGAATTGTTGAGATCAGGATGGACAAGGCAGAGGCTTCTAAAGAGACTCTGACTCTTTCTATATAAATGCTGTCAATATGTCGGTGTCTAGGGTGTAACTTCTGATATGAACGATCACCTCTGCTTGATGGTTAATGACATTCTCTTTGCCATCCCATCAGGTATCACACTGCTTTCCCAGGGTAGTTCATATGGTGTCAGGAAAGTTCCCGTCAGTGAATGAACAGTCTTCTGATTCCTTGGTTTTTTTTTGTCTTAGTACTATCCAAACTTGGACAGGGGTTGTAAGAACCAGAGGGGTAAGAGCATCAGTAAAAATCAAGTAGCAGAGAAGAGCAAGTCAGGATTGTTTTTCGTCTGCTGCCTGAGTTCCCTCAGTCCTCCTCCCCACGGGGCGCCCTCCACACAGACATCTTCTTTGCGGAACTGTCCCTCCCGATTCCCGGAGCCGGAGCAGCTGGAAACTCAGATGCCCTGGGGGAGGAGCTTTCTTCATCCTCATGGTGGGCTGAGAATTGATTGAGCAAAACAGAGGTGGGGAGGAGGGAAAGAGGCGTAATATTCACAGCATAATAAGGACCCGGTTCTTTTGTCGCCGTTTTACATGCGAGTGCACTTCGGTGAGGACAAGGGCGCTGAATGAAGAGATCAAAACCCGACAGGTTCGCTTTACAAGATTTGTTACGAAGATTGCTTTGCTTTACTATTGCATTCGATTTTTACCTCCACTGCCATGAGATATTTTGAGGTTGTGTTTCTGTTGCTCCTGTTATAAAAAGTTCTATCAGGAGCAAGAAATGAAAGGTGAAAAAGAACCAGGGATCCGTAATACTCCATTTGTGAGTCTCACTAAAGCTGGCCTCCGCCTCAGCGTGAAGGTTCGGCTAAAGCCCGGGATTAGCTCGGTGCCCAGGTTGTAGGAACAGCATGTTCAAAAGCTGTGTGAGGTCGTGGAGCTCCCCACTGCAGCGATGGAAAAAAAAACCAGTGTCAAAGGATGATATTCAAGGCTTTCTTCCCTCGCTCCAGATCCCTTAGCGTCCAGCCACACCCCCCTCTTGGTGTTTTCCTCCCACGCCGGGCACTGTCATCTCCCCCATTCACCTGTTCTCTCCGCCTGGAACTCACGTGTCCCCCGAGCTCTTTTGGAGACAGCAAAGCAGTCCCGGGAGGCAGCTGGCTTACGTTAAGTGCTGCTTTCTGTTAACTAGCTGCAACCATAGGCAGGTGAGTGAGTGAGCCTTTCTGTGCCTCAGGTCCCGGATCCGTGATGGGGACGTGAACAGGGCCTGACTTCTGAGCTGTGGTGAGGATTAAACAATTCATACACGTGGAGTCCTTAGAAGAGTAGCGCGTGGTCAAAACTCAATAAATGCAGCTACTGTTGTCATTGTTGTTACTGTTCACGTTGTACTCGTGCTCAAACTCAGGCGCTGTTTCATTTGTGAGGTCTCCCCATCCCTGCTGCCAGCTCTCCCCTTCTTTTCTGTGCCTGTGAAAATTTCACTTGCCCCTCCAGATCAACCTCTGACTTTCCCACCGGCTTCAGCTCCAAGAGGTGCCCTCTCTAGACCATATCAATCAGGGCTCCTGGGCTCCCTGGCTTCCATCTGGCTCTGGTCATGGCAGAAGCTCACCAGGAGATCGGAGAGAGGAAGAAAAGTGAGAAGGAGGTATTGATTCTCCAAAGGACCACTCCCCACCTGGCTTCTTCCTCAACCAAGGTCACTGCTTCTCTAAAGGAAAGTTCCTCCACACGACACCGCCTCTTCCAGCGTCTGCATCCATCCTTTGGGCAATGGGTGGTAACTGATCCTCACTCTGGCTTTCTGCCCTCTCCTGTGGTTCTCTTCTGTACTTAGTTTCCTTACATTTGGTCCCTCTGCCAGTAAAGCCTCCTGGAATTATCCAGGTTGAGTATGACATCTGTGTTCTTTTGGCCCCTTCCCCATATATTTACTCTTTCTACCTAGTGAAAATGATTCTCATACTTTAGTGAACAAGGAATCAATTAGCGAGTTTGTTTTGAAAATGCAAATTTACAGATTCCTGAATCTAAACCCTAGAGACGTGTCTCTGCAGGTCTGACTTGGGACACAGAAATTTACATGATTAACAGGAGCCCCAAGGGATTCTGTTAGTTACAGAAGCGCCGTGGCTTACAAGACAGTACTTTTAACCATCCCAGCATTTAGTGCAATCTGTTTTGAAGTGCATTTAATTTTTTACAGATTTCTTCTATACAAGGCTGCAACACACTGAATACCCACTATGTGCTAGTTTTTATGTTTATTATAGTTAATCATTGCAAACGTATATGAGGCATCATCCTCCTTATTTTAAAGATGACAAAAGATGCCCTGAGTTGTATACTCGGAGCTGGTGGAGAGCAGTCCAACTCTATGTCTGCTGGGATCTAAAAACTTTTGCTTTTCTCATGGGTGTGCTACTGCCCATGCCTGGAGCATACTTTGCCAACTTAGTGTTGGAACAAATTTAAGCACAACTGCAAATCAAAAAATAGAATTGAACTTAGCCTTGGAATACCTGGGGAGGAAATAATTGATTTTTAAGCAGCTGAAAACGCTAGACATACATTAATTTTGTAACCCGTTTTCGCTTTGATGATTTATTTTCAGGTTTCTCTCTCATTATCCTCCCTCTTTTTTTTTTTCCTCACTCTCCCTTTCTCCTTATCCTCCACCATACCTTCCTGATCAATAATCTGAACTAAAAAGTTATTTGTGAAAAGAAAGTACTCAAAATTAGCATAAGCAGTGCACTGACAGCAAAGGGGTTTTGTTGTTGTTGTTCCAGAAAACAAAGATTCTGTTTCTCTCGGTGATTTTTTGAAGACTGTAGTACTTCCTGAAGAGGCCCTGTGACCAACAAGAACATGTTATGGCCTGAAAGTAGTCATATTCTAGCCGTTTTTTAAAATGAAGTATTGTAGGAGAGTGTATCCAATGTATTTAGGAAAGAAATCAGAAGGAAGATGTGAGGGAAATGAGCTCAACTGATTTTCTCACATGAGTGCCATGTCCCCCTGTAAATGGCACCCAATTTAACTGTCCCCCCTTCTTGCCTCCACCGATCTATTTTTATATTGCTTTTTGTAGCCTATAAATGATGAGAATGGATCCAATAAAAAAGGTCTGTAGCCATTGGTGCACTTAGGTAACTTGTGAGTTTAATCCAAAAAGCATTTATTAAATGCTCACCACACATGCTGTCCAAATTTTACAATCTTGGGCATTCCACCCAAATAATAATCCAAGGATCAGTGTGCGTAAAGTACTTCTAGACTCTGTACAGTCATTCAGTAGCTACTTTGGGGGAGGCATCCTGAGCTCAAGAATTACGTCAAGTATGCCTGAGAACTGTCGCAGAAAAGTCCTCCTGGGCCTGATTGGTTCCTACAGGGGGTCTAGTTCTTGTTAGCTCATGGCTCGGGGCGATGACATAGCCCTCCAAGCTTCATTTCCTTGTCTGTAGGGGACAGAGGCATTGAACAGCAATCCATCCTAGATCTAGCGTAAGTGTGAGAATTAATAAAACAGTGGGTCCACAGCACTTGGCAGAATGCTGGTATTATTACTGTTATTGTTACTGTCACTACAAAGCGTCACTAACCATTAGCATAGTGCTTGAGAGTCAGACAGCTGGAGATCTAGACAAACAGCCTTGGGCTGTAAGCCACAAAACTGATTCTCTGAAAAGTGGGCAATGCGTTCAAGAGCTGGACAGCTCTGAGTTGTAAACCTCAAGTCATGAACCAGCCTGCACACTCGTTCCAGGAAAGGATTTGTAAATGAGCTCCATTGCTTTTCTTCCCTTACTTGACAGGTATTAAAGTATTTCAAGTGGTGGTCATATGTAAGTGTACCGCAGAAAGCCTGGGGTTTTCAGGGCTTGAAAATCCAGGTAAAAGATTAATTTTGCTTCTTTTAGAAGTATTTTATTGTTACTGTTTTTCTGTTTAAGTGTTGTTTCCTTTCGGTAGCAGGCACTGGCAGGGGCGGGGAGAATACAGTGAGTCCAAGTCAGTCCATCTGGTTACTTGGAGCCATCGGCTATAAAGATCTGAAGACACATGCAATGAATATGAAACTGTAGATCGTTCATTCACTCAATGAACATTTCCTCTAAGTCGAGTATTAAGACTACTTGTAAGATTTTAATTTTTTTCCTGGTTTCCATGAGCGAAATTTGTCACATTAAAGTCCTGTTGGATTCTGAAGACCAGTGCACTCTTTGCATGAACTGAATAAATGAATAATCATTTTACTCAGAGCTGATCCCGAAAGAGCCAGAGTTTGCAAAAGGGAAATGCCAGGTATTGATAGAAAAGAAAGTATATGCAGTGGCAGAATTTACTTTCTATATCTTTTTTTTTTTTTTGCCCTCTTTTGGACCTTTTGGTCTCTCCCAAGTAGGAGGTTAAGGTGGACTTTGGGAGGGGAAGCAGTGGGCTGGAGCCACTATATTGAACAAAGGAGATGGAACAAATGACATCCTGGTAACCCTTCAAAGGAGATTCTATGTGCCTTTCCTACCTCAGCCCTTTTCTCTCTTACTCTGCTCATACGTTCTCAGAATTAGAATGTTTTCATCACCTCTGACCAGCTCACAATGCCTGCTGGTGTGCTTATCCTGTCAGCTGCATTCCAGTGATGATTTGTCAAATGAATTGACACATCTTTATAAAATATCAACCTCCTTGGTCAAAATTGCAAAATACAAAGAGCGTTCACATCCTCTGTCTTCTTATCCCTGCATCCCTCTGCTGAAGCCTGCCCTTCCCCCCTTACCCTCTCGGAGAAACTTGAGACTCCATTCAGAATGTACTTTATTTGCTTTTAATTCTAACTTTAAAACAACAAAATCTCAAGCTATGGATATCATTAACTGCCATTCTTCAGATGCTATGTTTTAATTTTTTTAGAGATTTGAGATATTTGTAATTGGTTAGGAAAATAAAGTAATTTACTCTAAGATAGACAGCCTTCCATCCATCCATTTGTCCATCCATCTATCCATCCATCTATGCCACCAAAAGGTTTTGCGCACCATTTCCATACCAGGTATCACCCTTCACGTTGGGAAGGCAGCAGTGAACGAGAAACACCAGCTCCGTCTCTCATGGTACTCAAGTCCTGTCTGTGGGGGATGTGCACAGGCTCTCAGTGCTATGACAAGGGAAAACCCTGGATGCTAATGGAAACAGTGGACACTTTCCCCATTCAGGGATGCAGTGAATGGGGACATATCCCAAAGAAGTGACATCTGATGTAAGATCTAAAGGTTGTGCAGGAATTAGCCAAGTGAGGAGCGGGATGATTAAGTACTAGGCTGAGGGAACTGTATGTGTGAATGCTTAGACGTGAAAGTACTGGACCTCTCTGAGGAGCTGAAAGTAATTCCCAAAGGCTCACACAGAGGGATGTGAATGAGGCATGACCTTTGAATTCTCTTTAACAAATTATTACAGCAAGAGAAAATGGTCGTATTAGTATAGTAGGTGTTATTAGGCAGCAAATATTGGTATACCTGATGCCTAACCTGGTATACCTGGTGCTTAGACCATAAAGGATACTCAATAAATGTTTTCTGGCTGATAGGCTGAGGGAATGACTATTCAATACCATGTAATGAGCATCGTACTTTGATCTCTGCCTTTCAGTATCTTTTTGTTTTATTATGGGACTGGGAAAATGTTTTTAAACAACAACAAGGTTTGAAAAATCTTATAAGAAGTCAAAAAAATAAAAAATAAAAAGCAGGCAGGGTTTAAACGCCTGAGTGGTCAGATGACCATGTGGTGTAAGGGAGGCACTGGAGGGGTTTGGTGTGGAACACAGGTTGTTACTGGGACCCAAAAGTTCCCACCAATGGAGATTAAGTCTACTTGGCCAAGAGCCTCTCTGCTAATAAGTAAGCCAGGGTGAGGAGATTGAGTGGTGATATGTTATAACTGGAAAATGACCTTCATTCTCTGGGCCTGAAGCAGCCACAGGTAGCCTTCTATTCCTGGAAACTCTAGCCTAGAACCATGGTAGTATTTCCACGAAAAAGATCTCAGGCACATTGTTGTGCAGAGATATAAGAATGTATAAGTTTGAACCCTCCCAGGAATTCCAGAACATCTGATCATTATAGACATGAATTTTCAAGTTGACGTGATGACCAGTTTTAATAGGGCCTATGACTGGGAATATAGGCTGAAAGCCAACTAGCCCTTGTATTGAATAATGGGTCTGCCTGGTTCCAGCCATATGATTTTTTGGCCGAGGTCTTCACCTCTCAAAGCCTTAGTAATTTTATCTGAAAATGGGGAATATGATACCTTTTTAAGGATTCTTTGGCTGAGTCAATGAAAAAAAAAATTAACATCCAGAAAGCCTTAGGATCACACCTGTGACAAAATATATGCTAAATAATAATATCATTATGTAAGATACTATTAATAATAAATTAGCCTAATGTATAGAGATAATCAACCTCCCACAAGAACATAACCACTTGAAGACTTTGGCTTTCCGAGTATACATCATTCCCAGGCCTGCAAATGTGTTTTTGTTCTCAGTTTAACCTTTTATCAGGATTCCCAAACTCACTGATTAGGCTGGCTCTTAGGTGCCAACCTGAAAAAGAATTTGACTTTGTCAGTATTGGGAAAATATTTGTAAAATGGCACAGTCCATAAATAAATATACTGTAGACTTTGAGTCGCTTTAAAAAAAAATTGCCCAGGGGATAAAAAAAAAAATTCTGGACGCACAGTGTTAACCGGGTTTGGTTTAGTATTTGGACAAAGAAATCCCTGAACTGAGCGGAGAGATAAGCGCCTTGACTTGCAGTAGATTAAGAGACCTGCACTGGTGGGAACGCAGCGCGGAGGCGCTCCCTGAGTGCCGCCACATTTAGATTTCAGATTAACTGCAGCCGAATGGTGCGGCGGCTGTTTGTTTTATGAAACAATCACTAATGACATTAAACAGACGGAGCCCCTTCCAACATGATTGTTCATTTGCGATAAACGGAAAGAAGCTCACAAGAGATTGAAAAAGAAAAAAACTCCTGAGTGCTTCCTTTGGAGGCTCGCGCGACGTTCCGTCGGAGGTGACAGTGAGTGGGAGCGAGTGGAGATCTAGCTCAGAGCACAGGCGATGGGAGGAGGGGGTGAGGCAGCGAGCACCGGGCTGAAGGGGCTGGCTTTTATATTTCTATTAAGGAATTGAGCGATCACCGTTTCCTGACAAGTTTTCCAAGGGGGGTTTTCGTTCGTTCTTTCTTTTTTAAAAGTAATGTTCGTTTGTTCATTTCTCCTGCCTTTACAGCTCCTGGCAGCCTAAAGCTGGCACTGAGCATTAGCTGTATTAAAAAGAGTGCTGTCTATTAGTTCAATTAGACATTAGGCACTTACTCTTCGGTATACTTGAAGCCTGATTTGATTTGGGTCCAGCCCTTTAGAATTAAGAGAGCAGAACTGTGTACAGATACCTGCCGCTCTGAAGTCTTAATTGCAAATTCAGATGAGGGTTAGACACGACTGTCTCTCTCTCGCTCCACCAAGGTATTTGCTAAGACCTGGGATAGATAGGTTGTGAGATTCTGTGTTTACCAGTTCAGGCTTGCGGCTTCAGAGTGTTATTGAACGTTCCATATTTGGGTTGAAAACAACACAATTTGCACCAGCATTAGAAGGATGTATGTGGGTAACATCTCAAACAAGCCCCAGTTGCATTTTCATTATTTTGGCCCAACTAAAAATTGAAATGGCGTTCATTTAAAAAAAAAAACTGTCAAAGGCCATGTTGCAGCATTAAGCTTTTGTTTTACACACAAAGCAATATATTAATGAAAAGTGTTTTAAGTGCTTATTAGAGAGATGGTTTGTTTTGAAACATGGGCTTTTTCACAGCAGTTTTACACTTCATTGTGTACCATGAAAGACATTCTAAGTAGAGGTTGTCAGTCTCCCATCAGAAGCAAAGTACTGCTGGGGAATGGAGCTATTTAGGATGTCACTCAAGCAGGACTAATCTAGAGTAGATATCTTATAAATAACCAGTAACGAAAAAACAAATCATTCCTCTCCCCACCGGAGCAGAGAGAATTACTGCTTGGGAGAAGGAAATCTTTGTAATAAAGATTTACAGTTTGAATTAGTGAATTGTTTGGATGGAGCAAAGCATTGCACAAAGTTGCAATGACAGCCTTTAGATGGGAGCTCAGGAAGCTGTGGAAATGCCTTTATGAGGCGGGGGAGGGCTCCTGGGGAGGTGGGCTGGATTTCCTTGAAACCCACCAGTGAGTAGATATGGGTTTAGGATAACATTTTTCAGTCACTGCGCTAACGCATGCTCTTCCTCTTGCTCCTCAAAGATATTTTTCAAAATTAATAATGATGACCCCTTTTTTTTTGTAAAGAAAATTGTTGTAGTCATTTAAAGGGATGGTAGAATACAAGTATGCTTTTTTAGCTGTATGTTATTTCAGTGGCCGTTATTTCACTCTTTAATTTCCTGGAATAAATACTGGCTCCTTTAGATAGTTAGAAGTCTTACCCACACTTCCCCTCTCTTGCCTTGCCCTCTTTTGAAGTACCCAAGAGGAGCTATCTCTCAGTTCCCAGGGTGGGAAGAAAAGGCTTTATCAAGACCCATTCTGAGAGCTATACCTGTCAGAGAAGAAGAACCAGATTTTTTTGATTCTGATAAGTACAAATTCCTCTCGCTGAAGCTCCTGTTGCATCCAGGTTGTCGTGATACACAGAGAAATGACTAAGACTGTTTTGCTGGTTAAAATCATCTTAATTTCCACTCCTCCAAATCATTCTTTTATTCCAGGAACAAGAAAGGGCTATTTCCTGGGATCTTTGAACATATCTACCATAACATACCATTCTGATGTCCCAGAATACAGAGGGAACGAGAGAAAAACCTTATTTGTACATCACTTTCTCTTAGTAGTTCAATTCCGATGGGAATGGATTTTATCGTATGCCAGAGATTTCCATTTTATTGCTTTTGTTCGCACACATGCCTGTAAGTTAGATCGAGCAGATGCTATCCACTTTTTCCAGGTGAGAAAATTACACAGGCTTCCTTAAGATCTGAGCACAAAGCTAGAGTTCCCTGGGCTGTCTGAGAGTTGGGAATGCACCTTACTCAGGGGTCTGAACTACTCTGGGTGTCCGGGGCAAGCTAGCCTGCTTAGTTCTCTGTAACTGCAGTGGGCCAGGCTCAGGAAGCCTCTTTGGATTGCTACTTACAGGAGCCCATCATCCAGGGGCAAAGGACTCAGTGTTTAACTAGAATCCTTGAGGTTAGCGGATGCAAATAGCCTTTGGCACATAAGAAGTCCAAAAGCTATTTAACATTGTTTTGCAAAGTAAATCCTTAGCATACAATTGCAAACTGCTTCTTGCTATCTCAGGCCAGAGGTCATTATACACTGAAGAGAGGAGTCAGTTCTGTGAGCACCTACCGAGGGGGTGTTCTGATAGGGCCACAGGAGGAGTCACTGACTTTGGGGACTGGATGCAGGGGGCGGGGATGGATGGCAGCTGAGTGAAGGTCATTCTTCCCTGATATGTGGGGACCCTGTGAGACAAACATAAGTAAATAGGACTAAAAATGAATTTGATTTTCACCGGCACAGTATAATATGCTGTTCTTTATCATAAAGATATGTGTGTTTTATATACATAACCAGTAATTCAAGATAAATTCTGTATAAAAGATGCAAGACACAGTCAGTTTGACAATTCATCTAGTCATTTATTTAACCTAATGCTCCCTTTTCCTAACATAATATGTGGCACCTGAGTTTTGGGGACTCTAAGATCTAGGGTTCTGGTCCAAATAGAATGAAGACAAATCATGACTTGAAATTCCCAAATTCATTTTTCCTTTGAAGACAAGTCATGTCATTTGCTACCACCCTGAGTGAGATTTTAATATAAAACTCTAATTTAGGAAGTTACAAAACATCAAAAATTCACCAATTTACTGCTTTCGAAAAAGTCAAGTCAAATTTTATTTTAAAATATCTTACTTCATGCAAAAGAAAGACAAGAATTGCTTTGGAACCCATAAAATGTCCTTTATGCAGCCCCCTTCCTTTTTTGTTCTCTGAAAATGTGTGCATGGGATACCTGAAATCTATAAACAAAAAAAGATATACTCTCCCTCTTTCATATTCTCTCCTAATCTGCCTCTTCTAAGGAGGCCTTGTTATATGTTAGTAACTTTGATGTCCCTGTCACCGTCTTGAAATATTTGTTGAATGAATGGATGGATGCATTCCCCATCTGTGTAGTCAGCTCTCAATTATCCACTATAATGGAGTTGAAATAGGAAAGGAACATCGAGAGTGAAATACACAAATCACCGAGAAAGTTCATGTGAGCCATTCCTTTCAAAGTTTCCCCCCAAACCTTTCCCCCAACTTGATTAAAATGTAGCAGAAATGGCTACACGTGAGTCGTAGTCTTTCTCTTTTTCATGAATCTACTGCCTTAGATGCTAAGGGAATAAAATTCTAAATTAGGAATGGAAACAAGTATCCGGATAGAGCCCAGAGGGCTGAAAGGTGATCTCAGAATAATGGCAGCATGTAGGTTAGGCCTACTGACCTATGACAATGAATTCATTGTCCCTATAGAGGTTAGAGGAGGATTCTTTTTAAGAGTTGTTCGTAAACTTGAACTAAGGGAGCAGGAAGAAAGATGCCTCCGAAAGGATGTTGAACAATGAAAGCTGACTGTCACCTTTGCAGGGGGACAGAGAAGGGAAAACACAATTTAAACATTCCAGGGCATTCTTTCAGATACTGGACACTGGAGTAAAGTATGAGATATTTCTGTGAATATCTCAGAAAAGTAAATCCCGAGATAGGAGTATCGTGTGTGAATGTGGATTGTGGCCCGGAGGGAAGGCTGGGATTCCCTAGGGCTTAGACCCCTTGGAGAAATGACTCAGCTGTGTCAAGGTCACATTCATTCTTGGTCTTGTGTTTCAGAATATTTGGAAGGAAGGATTTTTTTTTCCCCTTCTCTTTAAAAACGTCTAGCTGCTTCCCATTAAGTTACTTTTGAAAGCGCTTATGGCTTGGGAAGAAAAAGTGGCAGTGGAATCAGCATGGTTTCTGACTAAAGGCCTGGGAGCATCAACGGCCCTATAGCCGAACGCCGCGCCGAGCTGATGACGCCGAGCGGAGTCACGGCTGAGGGGCTCAGGCCTGGGAAGCCCGGCTTTATGTAGCATGCGGGATCGCTGGTGGCTGATTTTATTCCTGCTCTGGAGCAAATGTAGACAATACTGCACACCTAGCCTGCCTCCCTCCCACTCCCCACCCCCACCCTCCTGTGATATTGGAAACTGAGTTTTTTTACATACTGATCTGAAGTCATAACGCATAATCTTTAGTATCTCCAAATAGCCTCTGTTTCTTAGCTAAGAAATTTGCTATGCTTTCAGCTTATTTAGACCATGCCCACAGACTTTGTTAAAGGACTACCGTACCTGAGTGTTGGAATATATATCCACTTTAACGTATTTGTACACGTATTATAAAATATCTAGAAAGCCCAAATGCACATCTGAGATTAATTTTTTAAGAGAACATAGACTTAAGAGAAAAGGAAGCCTGGACGCAGTAGTGGTATTAGTTTGGTGAACTCCTTTAGCACTATTTTCTTTTACTTTTTTTTTTTTGAAAGAGGACAATGATAATAGTTAACATGGACTTTTTAGAATATCCTTTGATGGTTTTCTTTTGCCATATCTTGTACATACCAGTCTCCTTTGATCAGGAGGAAAGTCTGATATTGCAGACCAGGCAAGGGGCTCTGAGCATTAATTGAAAGCATCCAATTGAATTGACATGTCTTTGCAAAGAAATAAACATATGTATAAACACTAGTGTGCAGTTTTAAACTCTTACTACAAGAAACATGTTTATGCATAGGAACTTCTAATGATACTATGGGGTGTGTGTGTGTGTTTGTGTGTGTGTGTGTGTGTGTGTGTGTGTGTGTGTGTGTGTGTGTGTCTTTTTGCCTTCAGTTATTTGCCTATGCTAATTGGTAATGCCTGTAGGTCATGAAGACCAAATTCCATTAACAGAAGTGAGACATCATCCTGGTATAAACTTAACCTCTACTTCCAAATCTTGCCTTTCTTTCCTTTTCAGTCTTTAAATAAAAATACAATTAAGTGAGAAGACAGCCAGCGGTTCTCATTGGAACAGTTTTGTTCTAAGTGCCGTAACAATTTTACTCCATTCTCCCAGCAATCCAGTGAAGTAGTCACTGTCATAAACCCATTTTATAGGGAGACAAACTGAGGCAAAGCAACCTGAAATAACTTGCCCAAGGCCAGACAGCTAATTAGCAGCATAGGTGGGTCCCAGACTCTGGTTCCAGAATTCATGATGCTATGCAGCTTCTAATATGCTCTATCAGGAAAGCGCTATCTAAAGAAAGAAATGTGAAAGACTGAATTGGTCATTCCCATCAGACTGAATCCACACTGGGCTAAACAGTTCTTTGACTTGGCTGGTTTTAGTCTGAATGCCCAGTGGTTCTTTCTGAAGAAATAGGACCTCTGGCAGTGTATTCTGAACTGCTTGCCAGAGGTAAAGAGAGGTGTGTTTCTCCTGTTTGCTTCAGGAAAGAAACATACAGAAAAGTAAAGCATTAGTTCCTGTCTGGCATTTTATCAGCTTCACTAAAAACTTTTATTTTTTTTCCCTCGAGGCAGCTGGGATGAATGGTTGCAAAGTGCCTACCTGTTCAGTAAGAAATCTGTTCTCTCCTGTCACATGCATCTGTAACTTCCACAGATAGAACCTTTCAGAAAATGGAAATGAGATAGATGTGAAATTTCTTATCCAGAGAGAAAGCAGAAAAAAAGAGGACTGTTTGCTCTCTTGCTATTGAAACAAAGAGCAAATCCTACTTTCTTTTTCTTTTCACTTGACTGTTAGATGCTACTTACAAATAAAACACTTCACTCTTGTTTCTCAGTCTCTCCATCTGTTAAATGGGAATTATCACCTTTCCAAGTGCCTGGCTTTTCTAGGGTTAAAGGGCCAAGGGAGTTTGGGATGGAAATCTCTCTTTTCTTTTGCTGTAGCTGAGGGCTCCTTGAAGTAACCAAGCCACAGAGCAAAGATGATGGCCTCTTATCATGTAGAGAGTGGACGACCAGATGGCTGAGACCATTCTCCATAATGACCCGCACTCTGGTGGTCTGTAATTTATGAAGTAGGCTTCTCAGCAAAGGCGCCGTTGGCTGCCAGAGAGCTCTGCCACAGCACGGAAGCTGCGTCTTCCAAAAAGAACAAAAAACCATCAACCCAACAGTTGCCTTCTTCCTGTAGCAGATAGTCTAAAATACAAGATTAAGAAAGACAAATCTGATTTTTATTTCATAAACCGTGAGGAAAGATTTGGGCTAATCTCTGTCTAGGGACACCCTTTCCGTTGGCTTTTCTGAAGATGAGAGGCAGCAACCATTTCAGCCACACTTGTAACTTGGATCTTCAGGGTCCGCTTGTGTCTCCCAGGCCTTGATGCCTAGGCAGGGGGTGAAAAGGGGAAAAGAATAAAGGGTGGGTGAAAGGAATAGGAGAGAAACAATGAGAGGGGTTTGCACAGCTGGGCTGAGGCCAAATACCCCACCACCTGTCAGCAGCTGCCTTTTCCATTGCACATGATAAACATGGGAAGCACAGGGACCTACGTAAAGAGCTTGTAATAACCTGTAATGAAAAGGAATACATACATATGTACAACTGAATCACCATGCTGTACACCAGAGACTGACACAACATTGTGCAGGAACTAGACACTGGAGAAATTCCTCTCATTTCCGTAACTAAAACTTAAAAAAAAAAATCAGACGTGCCATGAATATGCTGGTCAGTCTTCAGCCTCTGCTCACAGTCTCTGTGAGGTTGCCCCTTCCTCTCTCTTCCTGGGGCTAAAATTCCTAGGGGTCACGATTCCTTTTTCTAAGACCGCAGCAGCCTTGCTGATCTAGCTCCAGCTGAAGACATAGTTTCCAAAGAACTTTGCTCGATTTAGAGACATCACTGCCCCATTTTCTCTTAAGCGTGTAAGAAGACTAAGAAAAACGCCTCCACTGCTCGGCGCTGGGTACGTTTTCAATCTGGCACGCCAAAATTCCCAACTCTGGGGTGAGAAATAAATCTGTTTCTTTGAATAGCAATGAGAAGGATGGGTAAGCATTTTAAAAGGGTAGATGATGAGGGTGCGGGTGGTGCTGTGAGGTGGAATTTTATGTTCTTAGGAACCATTCAGTATAAAATGATAAAGAGTGTTTTGTGATTAGGTGATTTTAGCTTTCAGGGTGAGAAAATGGTTAAACATGGAGCACTCTCTGGACGTATTTTATTTGAATGCGTTTCTTCTTTACTGAAAGCACATCAGGGAAATGGCTGGTGCATCTCATTGGATGCAAGTGAAACAGCTTAAATTGTTATGGCTTTGAGATAAAAAAAAAAAGTAAATAGCTCTTTTCAGTAAAGAACTGTATCTCCAGTGTGTTCTTCTGCAGGTGGTGGCCCGCTGCCTTTCTAGTTACCAGTTTGTGACATTTGGTGGCCACTGTCACTGGACAGGAGGCTGTTGGGACATATACTTAAGGGTCATAGCCTACAGGGCTTTCTCTCTTCCTTTCTTTCTTTTTTTTTTTCCGGCCAAGATGCCAGCAGTAGCATCTTCCCTGAATGGACTGCATTTCGGGGGTTAGGAAGAGAGCAATCAGGTAGGAAGAAATGCTTTGAGAAGAGCTATTCATGATCAGAGAAGCCAAGAGATATTTTAAAAAGAGATCGCAGGCTATTACCAAATGACAGCTTTTTAAAGCAGTGCTTTGAAAACGAGAAGTAGGATCTAGACTCAGAGAGAAAGAATAAAGGCTGCTTTCTTGGGAGACAGAGAACGTCTACAGCAAGCAGAATGCGGTTCGGAGAGGAGAGGTGGGCGAGCTGGAAGGCAAGCCACCCGCAGAGGAGCGGTTCTGTTCTCTCTGAGGCCAGACCCTCCAGATCAGAAGCATCAGCGCCCTCTATTGTCCGCACGAGAACTGCAGAATCGCCTAGAACAGGCCAGCCGTTTTTTTGCCTTGTAAACAGACTTCTCTGCATAGCGTGATGGATGGTTATAAGCAGAGTTAGGAAGGAAGGGAAAACACTGATTGATTGGTCATCACCTTCATATTATTTGAGCGTTCACTATCGTCAAATGTTTAAAACACGGAATATATTCAGTGTTGTTTCTGTCCTCGCAATCTGACTGCATTAACATAGAAAGTTACCCTCCGAAGAAAGGTGCAGTTCAAATCTAGCAGCGATGAAGACAGATTAAGAATAGGAAAAAAGTTCTAGTTCCATTCACTTCATTATGCTTTTTTTTGGTTTTAGTAAATTTCTATTTACACATTAGCATTTAACTAACTTTGATAGGAAAATTCTGGTAGTGTCTAACACTCTCCTTTGCCCAGTTTGTATTTCTCACTAATGATTTTTATGTGGTGCTGACCTAGAAAATACAGGCATGGCAAACTTTTTCTGAACTAAAATAACGTTAACATTGCTCAGCTAGGTGTTTTACTAAATTAAAGATTAAGGCAAGAATGACAACTTCATTCAAGCGGATCATTTGGAATTACGTTAAACAGCTGCTGTTAAACAGCTGACAGCCACCGAGAGCCTTGTCACCCCCAGCACGGGCTCGAGCAGGGCGCTCCCTGCACCACATTGTGAAGATCACATCGTGCTCCCTTAGACCCACACACGGCGTCCTCCCCCACTGTGCTTGTTGCCAAACACTGGGCTTTCTAATCACTTTGGATTCAGCCAGGGATCCAGGAAGTCCAAATCCAGCTGGACAAATGCAGAACAGCTTAGCAGAAGCAGCTTTAACAGGTGCCATGGATACAGTCTTAGGGAACCTTAGAGACACGACAATGGGGAGCCCTGGTGGGCAGCATCTTTGCCCTGGTGCACCGGATGGCACCAGTCGCTGAACAGCGTTTGCCACAAAGGCCAGTTAATCGATCCTTAAGTGATGACATAACAGTGCAAAAAAAAAAAAAGTTTCGACACCTTAGCTGTGCAAGTCCGCTGCAAACAGGCTGCGATTGGATGTCTCTCACCTGCTCCCCCTGCTCTGTGTAGTGCCGGAAACAGAGTGGACTGGGATAAAGAGCGTGGACGTGTTCGGAATTAAAAGGGTTGGAGGACAGATTTGATCTAAGCAGATGCCTTTCTATTTTGAAAATGGGCAACCGAAGATTGCCACCACATAAGCATAGACACAATCGGATGGGTCACTGTTCCTTTCTGTCCTTGTCTGCAAGGATGCCCGGTGCTCTCCAGCGGATGACGCTCCTATGCTGTTATCTCGTGATTGTTTCTAGTTTGCGAGGCCCACCTGGTTCACGCGTGGGTTTGCTCTCCTTGCCAAGCTCGGAATGACCCCTCCCCTAGTAAGAACACTTGATTAAAGTGAGTCTGAAAAAGTTGGCCGACCCTCCAGCACCCTTCCAAATCCTCACTTTACCAAGCCAGGGACAACTTATACTCCCCGTAAGGAAGAGGAAATTGTGAATTGGCCAAAAGTTCATGAACTTACATGCGTACCCTGTGCAAGTACTAGAGAAAAACGTAGAGGATCCTGTGTGTTTAGATACAGCACATTGCAGAGGAAACTTGAAAAATCTACATGAAGGTGGAAAACAGCCTATATAAGTAGTTCTATTACTATTCAGACCCTTGGTTTGGTACTGATAGTAAAATAAAGAGTGAAAGAAGCGAGGCCACATTTTAAATTCTTTGAAATTACTGGGAAAGTGTTTGCTTCTGCAGTTGGGGAAATATTTGACTGTTTTGTATGTTTTCCATTTTCTGCTAACTCTGGATAAAAAAGTAATAATAATAAGGTCCCAGTCAAATTAGAGTAGTTTGGCGTGTTAGTGTCACAGAAGGGCTGTTTCTTTCCCGGCTGGGTAATGTAGATTACAAAACGTGATGCCTGTAACCTGTTCTGAGCAGGCCCTGAGCAAGGGTGTGCACTACAGGTGAACTGAGTTCATTATGACAAATTCCAGCTTTACCCTCGGCCTCGGAAAAAAAAAAAACCTCTCCTTTTCTAAACTATATTTATAAATCAATTAGTATATCCCAACCTAGTCATTGGAATGCACACGTTTAAGTTTTTGTTATTTTAAGAGTCACAGCTCTGTCTCACTAGTGTTTCTCATTCGAAGTACATGTTACCAACATCACAGAGTTAAGCTTTGTACAATCCCCTTTCTGGTTCAGATGCAGGAAACTGAATCAAAATGGGTTGATGGATTAAGCAACATTATACACAAAATAAGGGTAAATATTTATTAGATTCTTCTCATTTGTTGTGTTTTTTTTTTCCCTTGGCCTCCTGAGCATTGGTTTTCCTTGAATTATACCAAATAGACTTTCGAAGATTAATCATGTCGGGGGGGTTGAATAGACCCTTTGCCTAAGTAATCCATCTCTCTTGCTGTAAAACCAGTAAACTGGGGCTTAAAGAGATGGAATAATTTACCTCCAGGCACATAAATTGTTCACAGTAGAACCAGAATTAAAGAAGGGCAACTCATAGGTATTTTGGTACCAAGTGTTTATAAATTGCTTGGCAAAATCACAGTAGCTAGTTTAGAAGGGAGTGCCAGGGTTGCAGCCAAAGGTCCAGCTCTTCTGCATTCCTGTATCAGGGCTATCTGGAGAAACTGTGCTGGTGGGGGTGGGGTGCGGCGGGTGGGGGAGGGGGAAGGGATTCAGCCACTCGTTACAACCTTACAACCTTGTGGCGATAGAAGGGCTCCGTGCAGAGGAACCAGGCTGCATGGGTGATCGTGCGAGGACCCAGCTCGGGGACAAAGAGGTACACGAACACTCGTTATTTTTATCTCCTGGTTTTGCCACAGAATGAGGTGGAGGTGTGGAGGGGGAGCAGAGACAGGGGAGGCCCGACGGGACGGGGGTCATTACCTTGGAGTTTGTCTCTGCCACTTACGGGTTGAGACGTTCCAATAACCTCTTGGAAGGTTTGTTTCAGAATCTAGAAGACTAACATGATTTATCTCACAAATTGGTAAAGTCCTCAAAGAGATTATGTGAGAACAAGGGTTTTGGAAGCTTTTTATTATTATCATTATTTGATTCTTTTAAATTGAAGCATACTTCGTTTACAGTGTTGTGTCCATTTCTGGCGTACAGTGTAATGTTTCAGTCATCCATATGCATACCTGTATTCGTTTTCATGTTGGAAGCTTTTAAGCGGTATGCTTGTGCTAGAAGTGAATGAAGTGAAACGTTAGTCTAAAATGTATCAATTCCATGAGGCTCATTTTATAGGTTCTTAGATGAAGTCATACGAATAATAATCTAAGGCCTTTGAGTATGTCGAAGAAAAAAACTTTAAGCTCAACTAGGCAGTTTTAAGGAAAACATTCAGGACTTTGCATAAAAGGGTACGGTTCAAAACAAAGCAGAATGGTGTGTACGTATGTGAGTGTTCATTTTTTTCACAAGAAGACAATTTTTGGAATTAGGGACCAGTTTTTGTTTACTTATTAGCATGTGATGACTCCCTGAGATCTCCAGAGCAGGGGCTGAAGATTCTGGGTATTTTTCTTCTTTCATGAGAAGTGAACCAGAGGCCTCTGTACACAGCCAGCTGTCTGCTATGGGATGTCAATACATAGTACAATGTTGCAAGTGGTGCCTTTCAAAATTAATCCATCTACCTACGTTTTCAAATTCGATGCAGTTCTTGTTCTCTGATCAGGCAAGAAAGAAAATGCTATGAAAGTTAAGAACTTTAAGCAAAGAGTTATTTTAAAAGTTGGCTTTGATACTCTGCAGTTTGCAGTGACATGGATACCAAACTGGGATATAAAACACTGTGTACATGAAATGAACATTTTGCCAGTTAGATCACTTTGCCTGTAAGTATCGATGTTTCCTCATTTTTTTTTTTTTTTAATTCAGCCTAGCCTGGGCCTACCTTCCATTCTTCCCTCAGGAGCAGCATCCACTGTAGTGGGAAGAGTGTAGTCTCTGGCGAAAGAGACTGTGGGGTCATAGCCTGCTTCTGCCACTTACTGCTGGGTTTTCTGGCATTAGTTCATGTGTGAGTTTCACTTCCTCCTTTTCATTTCTTAAAAAAAATGGAATCATCATAATATTTACTTACATGTATCATTAATCAACACCAATAAAAAAGGAAGGCTGGCTGTTGTCATTTTGACCTCACTGAAATTTTGGGGGGTTAACCAAAATAATATATGGAAAGCGTGCAGCATGGTTCTTGAGACAGAGTGGGTGAGGACAAATGTTTCCCACTTCTCTTTAACCTAAACTTCACATGAAAACTGATACTAAACCCTGTATTAAATAGTAGCACCACTTTTGCAGTCTTCTTTCTAATTTATAGAATGAGTTTAATACACAGGTAGCTGTCCTACAGGGAAGACTGAAATATAAATATAAATCATCATCATACAATTAAGAAATAATAGCCCCCCTTTGTTGGGTATGTCCTTTATAGATAAGGAAATTAAATACCGAGAGGTTAGGTCACTTTCCCAAGGACAAACCCCTAGGAAGGGACAGAGCTAACCTGGAAACTTAGCAACCTCGTAACCAATGGGCCCCCCAGCCTGTGCGACCATTTGCAGCAAGTTCCCTGAACAGGGGAAGTTGTGGGGGAACCCAGCCTTCAAATCAACGGGGTAGAGATCCCGGGGCCTAGGACAGTGTCTGGAGCAGAGTAGGTAGTGGGTAAATCGTTCTTAGATAAATGAAAGGAGCGAAAACACAATTCAAAAGGGGCAGTTCAGGGAGGAGTATGTTTAATAGACACACCTCTAAATGACGCCTGGTTATGAAAGGAAAATCCAGGCCCTGTACCGAGCCCTCCGATGGCTCAGCCAATGGTTTCCTGGGGACCTTTAGATTCTCCGTTTGACCCTAGCTAAGTAGCCTGCAAGCTTTGGTAAATAGAGCAGAAACATAGACGTTTGCTAACATGAATCCCAAATGCTCCAGAAACTACAGAAAAATACCATTGTCTGATCTCACCTGGAGAGTGAAACAAATGGGTACCAGAGAAAAGCTAGTCAAGTGACATCACGGAGGCTGATGGAGCAACAGTGGCAGTGGGCCAGCAGTATTGCTAGAAGAACAGATGGAAGGTGGGACACATTTGTAGCCAAAAGGAGACGACTCGTAGGTAACACAGCATGCATTGCCAGGAATGAAGACGGTGAGATGCGGAAATAACCTCTATAAGTCCTATGTGTGTGCATTTCTTAAACTCAGGTTGTTTTTTTTTTTTTTTAATTGTCCCACGTATTTTGAAAGTCTTAGACTAAAATCTGTGGCTTCCTGGCACTGTTGGACCTTGACTTTCAGGAGTGTTTTGAGAGGGGTGTGTGTGTGTGTGCATATGCAAGTGTGCAGGACCAGGCTCAGATGAGATAAAAGGTTTGATTAAAACATCAAATGAGTTACCCTATGCATATTGTAAGGTTGATGTTTACTTTCTAAGGAAAGGATGTGGGCTTGCATTTCTCTTGTGTGTAAATATTTTGCTTAGCGCCTAGTGCAGTGCTAACAACAACGTGATAAATGCTCGCCAAGGGTAGGATGAAGAAACAACCTGACTTGATGCCCTGAAGTTTGGTATTCTGTTTTTGTTTTTGCCATTTGTTCAGGCACAACATAAAAGAGGCTCCAGCAGACAATGCATTGCTTACTCCCTCCTGGTTCCTTGTCCACCCAAGACTGATCTCTCCAGCTTTGTTCTCTCAAAGCATGTAACCCTTTCAAGCCTTCCCATCAGCCATTTAGATGAAAAGGGGGACGCAGCAAATAAATGAACAGGACCACACTCACTGTGGCACCATATTCAGAGCCATTGCAGGTAAAGCCTGGTACCTACTGGCAGTGAATAGGATGGTTACTAGCACGGGTTGGGTCCCAGAAGCAGCGTGAGAATTGTTTCTGCCACTTAGCTCAGACAGAAGTTGCAGGAGGTGATGAGGCCTCAGTTTCCTAATGGGTGAAACTGGCACATTATTAAGATTACTGTGAGGTTCGGGTGAGCTAAACGATGTAAATTGTTGAGCACAGTCCTAGCACAGACACGCGTGACACTTAGCAACACGGATCATGAGGACAGTGCCGGTGCAGATGATGGTGACAGTCATGATGACGGTGACAATGAAGATGATGAGGATGGTCAGAGCGCTTCGTGGCTATCAGCTTGCTAGGCAGACTCTTTAAAGGAATCATGCTAAGATCTGTTTCTAGGTTATGTTTCCAGGTCTAAGACTTTCTTCAAATATCCTCTTGGTTCTTGGAAAACCTAAACCAGCTCTCTAAATTAAATTGCCTGAAGACCAATAACTTTATATTTTTAATATGAGAGATTTGCTGAGTTCTATGTCATAGCCAGAAAAATGGTTTTATTACTGCTGAGATATTTATTCCAGAGTCCTCTTCATGATACCAAGAGTCATCTGAGGATGGGGTACTGTTTTATTTTGGCCACCTTGGTTGGCACTCTCTCCTGCCACAAATAGGAGATTGTGCCTGTGTTGTAACTTTTATTCTCTGCTCAACAACTTTTCTCACACTTGGCAAATTTGGCAAAGGGATAAATTTTCATTGTATGCTATTGGTGCAAAGTCGTATCTTGTGAGGTCTTAAAGCACACCTTTTATACAAAGACCTGTGGTACCGCTAGCAGCCTCATTCCACTGGTCTCTAATGACTCTCATGGTAAGGTTGTGACTTCGACAAAAAGAGGAATTCACTCCATTAAGCAAATATACTGGAGGCTCCATACCTTGTCGGAGTTATGAATTCAATCTTTAACAGCTGGAGCAAAGTTGAAAGCCACTGCACTTCTCATTGAATGCTACATTTTACATTTATCAGGAAAGGTAGACCCTTCCTTTTTTTTGAGGTAAAATCTCCCGAAACTCTTAATTTTGAGGTGTTTTGTAGTCTGGGAGAGTCTAACACCAGAGGGCGATGTGAATACAACATTTTAACTAGTTTTTAAATACACTTTATTTTTGGTGTGTAAACAAAATAAGCATATTTTATGTTCCCAACCATAATTTTTTTTCTTAAGAATTTTTTCTCGTAACTGAAATTTTATTCAACTTGTCCCCTTCACCACCTTTGCATTTTTCAAAGAGCTGAAAGATGAAGAAATTATTCATTCATTTAACTGGTATTTGTTGAGTACCTACTATATGCAAGATCCCATAGTAAAGATTTGGACAGAGTTAGTGCAAGAATGGATAAAGACACATTAAAAAAATGTTTATTGGTCCATTTCTGCATACAAGGCACTCTGATGGGTACTCTTAGGACTGTTAAGATGAGCCAGGCAGCTCCTGCCCTCAAGAAACTTACAGTCCGTTGAAGAACTATGATTCTGTGCTCTTTTCTGTCATTAAAGACGGTTTCACTTGCCCTGCATCCTTCTCCCTCCAACAGTCTTTTTAGACTTAGCTCAGAAAACCTGCTTCCTTTTTCTCTCCCCGCCTAGGCAGAACAGGTTCTAACCTACTTTGTAACGATGTGTCGTATCTCTGAAGAGCGTTGCAGGGGGTGGTGGGAATAGCTGGAGCAAATTCCTGGAACTAGGAAAGCATTCAGCATGTGCAGGCTAAGCTGCGATTATTATACCTGGGCTTCTTGAAGGGGGATTGTGAGAAGTATCTAGGAAAGAGGATTTAGGTCAGATTGTGAACAGACTTGAATTTCTTGATTTCATTCTGTAGCAGTGGATAACATGGGCTACAGTGCTTAAAAACAGCACATGAGTTGGATTAAAAAAAAAATGGAGGGAGAGAGACCAGTTAAACCACTAGTTAGGAGACTCAGGCAATAAGCTTTGAGAATGCAGAGGTGATTCAAGGTTAGAACCCATAGGTCTTAGAAACTTACAGATGTATTCCAGGCACTTACATGCAAAAGCGTGGTATTTTTTGATGACAAAAAGGGTTGTATAAATTACGCTTTCTCAAAACAGTAACGATTCAGAGCTCAAAGGGCACGTGTTCTGCTAAGCTTGCATTTATTCATTTATTCATTTATTCTATAAATAGCTATCAAACATCTAATTCTCTGCCGGGACCTGAGCTGTGTTCCAAGCATTTTGGAGCTGATTAACACGGAGTCCCTGCCTTCAAGGAGCCCATAGTTTAATGGGAGAAATACAATTACGTGCAAATAGATATGAAAACACAAAAAGATGGCATAAGAGATGCCTCCAGAAAGGAGGTGATCTTTCTGAGTTTCAAGGTGAAAAAAGATGTGTGGGTGTGTCAGGAGTGGGTTGTGTACTGACCTAGCATTGTGACCAGGTATAAAGAAATAATTATAAATTATACTCACCCCAAAGAGCTTTCCAATCTCTAGTAGTGGTATCTCTGTATGCATAATTTCTGTTTTTATATTCCATGCCAGTCTGTTATTTGGCCAGTCTGCCAATCGGGGGACAGGGTTGTGAGAGGAGACACAGATTAGAAACTGGGATAACTCAGTGCCAGTTATAGTGGACAATCAATTTTTTATATGGTTAAAATGTTTTTCAACTGACCATTAACACTTTAAATTCTACCCAGTGAAATAGTTACGTTCAGAAGGCGGAAAAACTGAAGAATGTCCGTCTGTCTAAAATCCCATATTGATAAGTGTGACACGGGAAGTACAAAATCACATCAATAAATGCCAAGTTTAATACTGAACACCTCTGCCTGCAAAATAAGCTCTAGGAATTGAGGGAAATCGTTATAAATAGAATTTTGAGCCCTTTAAGTTCTTGATCATTTTTTAGTTACTCTTTTGGGTATATAGAAAGATGTGTGGAAAGTGTTATTTTTCTATGAGCATCTAAGGCAGACTGATTGGTTTTTTTCTTCTTCTTCTTTTTTTTTTTTTTAATGTTAAGCACGTTCCTTTGCAGGGCTTAGAAATCTCTCTAGTCCAAAATTGAACAAAAAAGGCCTCCCCTTGTGCTTTTTTCTGTCAGACTGATGAAGCTGTATAGAAATGTAAATGCAATATAAGGATGTATGTGGGAATCTAGCATCGTTCTTTCTTAACCCACGCTCTCTTGTAAGAAAATTCTCTGATTTTGCTGTGTGGGTGCACGTCTCTTGTGTGAGGGCATTTAATTAGCTACAAGTTACAACAAAGACTTTCGAAGGGAAAATACATCTGTGGTGCAGATACCTTTATTTTCATTCGGTGAACAGCTACGTTTTTAACTCCCTTATCAAGAGCTGCGTGAACTGCCCAGACTAAATTGGGAACATCTCCACACCGTTTGACAAATAGATTTTTTTGTAAACTGATTTAGCCTTTTCATTGTTTGCATTTCATTATATCGCAGACTTCATGTCACAAAATCGGTATTCACTCAAAATAGAGAATTTAGAGATAGGACTATAGCCAGATAAAGAATATTGCACAGGTCAGGGCTATTAAGCATAGAATAATACAGCAAGTCAGTGATCTAAAGGGTGTGCTTCCAAGGAAATGAAGAAGCTAACATCCCCGAGGTCAGGAGTCAGACTAAGGACTTAAGATGTGCCTGTGGCCACATTTACAAGACAATCTGCAGGGAAAACTGTGAAGGATGAAGGAGTCTAGCTGGATAGACTGTAGAAAGAGACAGACTTGTCATTTGCATCTTAAACCTCATTTTCCTGCGGGGTCAGAGGTGGGAATTAAGTTTAGCTGTTGTCTTTGTTCTAAAACACTTGCTCATGAAAGTTCAGGATTCTACTGCCCACATAGAACAGCCATACTAGGGAAACCAACTTTGAAAAGAGGGGTTTTTTTTGTTTTGTTTTTTTTGTTTGTTTGCTTGATTGAAGTACAGTCGATTACAATGTGTCAATTTCTGGTGTACAGCACAATGTCCCAGTCAGGTATGTACATACATATATTCGTTTTCATGTTTTGTTTTCCATTAAAGGTCATTGCAAGATATGGAACATAGTTCCCTGTGCTATACGAAAGAAACTTCTTTTAATCTACTTTTTTATATAGTGGCTAACATTTGTAAATCTCAGACTCCCAAATTTATCCCTTCCCATGCCCTTTCCCTGGTTACCATAAGATTGTTTACTAAGTCTGCAAGTCTGATTCTGTTTTGTAGATGAATTCCTAGTGTCCTTTTTTTTTTTTAAGATTCCACATATGAGTGATATCATATGGTATTTTTCTTCTCTTTCTGGCTTACTTCACTTAGAATGACGATCTCTAGGTCCATCCATTTTGCTGCAAATGGCATTATTTTATTCATTTTTATGGCTGAGTAGTATTTCACTGTATAAATATAGCACAACTTCTTTATCCAGTCATCTGTCGTTGGACATTTAGGTTGCTTCCATGTCTTGGCTATTGTAAATAGTGCTGCTGTGAACATGGCTGGGAGGAGCACTCTGTACAATAGCCAAGACATGGAAGCGATCTTTTTTTTTCTTTTCTTTTTCAAAATTCTTTAGTTTGGACCAGCAGGTCTCAAATTTGAGCATGCATTAAAATCACCTGGAGGATTTGCTAAAATGCAGAAGTCTGGGTCCTGCCCTCAGGGTTTCCCCGGGGGGGGGGGGGCCTGAGAAATTACATGAACAGTTTCCAGGTAATACTGATACTTTACTTTGAGAACCACTGGTATAGAATTTATCTGCTGGTCCCTAGAGAATCAAGTATTAGCATTCCAAAGCACCAACCAGTTAAATCCAGTGGGCAAGGGTCCTTGGCCACTTTGCCGCTTAACCTCAAGTAAAAAGTCCCAAAGCTTACCAAGGACGGTTATATACAGGAATCTTCTTTGCTGAGTATTATTTTTAAAAAATAAATAAAACTATAATTTTATGACATCTTTTTTGCTATTTTAGGAATTCCTTCCTGTTTCCCACAGCCAGGCAGCTTTCTGGTTCAGTTTAATGAGTCTTTGACCATCACCTTTTATGCACTTGTCCTAAGAATCTGGGTTGTTATTTATAAAGATGAACAGGACACAAGTTTTATTCTCAAGAAGCTTATAGTTATGGAGAAATCAGGCAAACAGGAGGAAAGAGTCAGTAGCATCTGGGGAGTGAAGATGCTAAAAGGATGCTGGGGGTCTCTGTCCCACAGGCAGCCTCCTCTGACCACCCCCAGGGTGAACTAAGTATTAAGAATAAGTAGGACTTTGCTAAGCAGAAGGACCAGGGAAGAGCAGAGAGAAGTGAGAGGTGGGAGTGTATGTTCAGGAATCTGCCAGGACTTGGAAAGTTCTAGAACTTTCTACTTTTTTTAATAAAAGGGAGCTTTTTTTTTTTTTTTAGCTCTCTCAGGCCTAGCGTCTGGTGTCTCTGTTCAGTACTTTCCCCCAACTCATTCTCCTTTTTTTTCTCCCACATTCTGTTCCATTTGTACCATTATTATCTGTGAGAAAAATCATCCACATTTGCTATAAAACCATTTGAACGATGCATAGGAATTTAAGGAAGACAATGAAAAGTCAGTTTTTTGTTTAGGACGCTACATTAATTTTTTTTTTAACCGTTTCACATCTGTTCTGATGCTGAAGCATGGTGTTAAGCTATACTTTTACATTATATTCAGTATCTCACTGATAAACACGTCCTGGTTTGCTGTTTTCTCCTAGATGCTCAGCAGCACTGCACTCATTTTTCCTAAATTTCATGAACTGATGGATCTGTGAAAGTCTGGCTCCTCACTATTACAGCACACAAAAGCTGAGGTCCACAAATGCTTTTCAACTTACCTTGAGCCACTTCCCCATTACTTGCTGCCACCTTTTTATTTTTCTTCCTTTCTTTCTCAGTCTCGGTTGCAGTTTGGAATCCCCAGCAGACCTCTTCCCCAAAACACCACTGTGTGGACCACTCCCTCAGAGACGCTGACTCAGTGAGTTTGGGTGAGAACCAAGCTCCAGTAGGTTTACAAAGTCCCCAGGTGACTCCAGTGTGGGTCCCAATGACCTCATTCTGTGATTAGCCATTGGGCTTTGGGTATTAGCATGGCCTCAACAACAAAAATGGTGATATACCTCTTGGGCAGGACTAGTGAAGGTCTAGAATTCACTTGTATTTAGTGACTTGACATGCAACATAGGCCTCTGAGATTCCCGCAGGTTAGACATAGTCTGTGGGCTGCACGTAAGAATAATCTTTTCTTACATTTGCGTGGCTCACAATGGACTTGGACTTGCATGATCTCATTTGTTTTTACAACACCCTTATGAGGTAAGCAGGGCAGGTGAATTTTATGCTCTCTACCCTCTCATTAATGGTTCTTACAGGTGATAACACTAAGACAAAAGCAGTTCAGATACTTGCCAACAAGCTGCAGAGCCAGGATCAAACATACACTCTCCGATATCCAAGTTTCTGCTTTTCCTTAACGCTTCCTTTATAGAGTTCAATAATGGTAAAATAACGATTCCAGGTCCTGTGCTAAGCCATTGACCAGTGGTTCTCAGGTCTCACCTTTGGCAGCATAGTGAATTCACCAGGAGATTTAAAAACTTCTGATGCCAAAGATTATAAATTAATTGGCTGAGGTGTAGCCTGGGGATCAAGATTTTTCCAACCATGGATATTTATAGACCATTTCATGGAATCCTCTTGACGACAACATGAGGTTAGTGTCATCACCATTTTAAAAATGAGGAAACTGAGACAGAGAAGAGTTTAATCCACCAGCCCACCAGTCTACCAGCTGAAAGATGGCAGAAGCCAGACTCAAACCAAGGAGTGCCTGCAGCTCCCCGAGCCGCCATGTTGTTTTCTCACGGTGTTAACAGTGTTTTCTTCAGATCCTGAAGGATAAACAGTTGAGTAAAAAACAGTTTACATACACTAACTGAAAAAAAGAATTGAATTTAGAGCTTTTAAAAGTTCAAGAGCCACAGTCCCGTCTGGGAATTAGCCTCAGTGGTGGTCAGCAGCAGTGTGCTTGTTTATTTTCGGTTTCGTCGTTGTATGACTTTCTTCATTAGACTCAACGCATTGAACAGTGGTTCTCATGCTTCGGTAGCAGGATCACCTTGAGGGTTTGTTAAAACTCAGACTGCTTAGGTCCAGTCCCCCTCCCCGAGTTCTCTAATTTATCAGGTCCAGGGCGGAACCTGAAAAATTGCATTTCTAGCCAGTTCTGCTAGTCTGGGGCCCACACTTTGAGAACCACTGCACTAGTCCAATTTCATTATTCATGGAAGCCCAATGAGATGAAAGGCCAACCCCAAGGTCACACATGATGGAGAACACTTGCTCCTCAAGAGTTCCTTCTACCACATCCCACGTCTGTGGGCAAGATGGGGGAACTTCAGAGATTTTATTCTTACCCTAACTTCAGCTTGACTTTAACTTGAGGGGATAAATATTGGCGTTAAAACTCTCTTTAACTCTTTAGAAGCATCAGATTGTGTATGAATTATGCAGTCTAGAAAGGTTACTCATTAATACACTGGAACTGCCGCTGGAGAATTTTTCTTCCCGTTGTCTCTTTAGAAGAAGTGGTACCCAGAGAATGAAGCCCTTAAGTAAATCATTCAGTTAACTGAGACCACTCAGGGCCACCTGAGGAGGTCGATTTATTTATCCACATGATTTTAAGGATTCAGAAGTGGTAAACAATTGTTCTAGAGAGTTCTCTTGTGGTTGGCAAGGGTGAGGAGAAGGTAGGGTTTTCACTATCACTGTGGAATCCTGTTTTAAGAAAAAAAATGAATCCTGAGTAAAGCTGTCAACCTTTTCTCCTTATCCACTGGCTGGAGTGAGGGGAACGGAATTCAACAGTGACGGTACCTCATTTCCTCGTAAGTCAAAATACAGTTTCATTTAGTGAGTAGTTCATTGTGAAAGAATAAATATATTAGCCCCATTAAAATAGTGACAGGATTTCTTCAGAGAAACATTGAAACTCATTTACAGAAAAATCAATCAGCATGAATGTGACAATTTTTGCCCAAATCAGCAATCTCTTGGACAAATATTTATTGAGAGCCTAAAATGTCCAGATCACAGTACTAGGCAGAGCACAGATGATTACAGGCCATCAAGAAGTTTCCTAGATGGGGGGCACAGAGAAGGTACAAACCATCTTGATAGATGTCAGTTAGACCCGTTAGTGCAAAGCATTATGGGACACAGAGGAGAGTCATTGATTCGGCCTGGGGACCCTGGGGGAGGCTCAGAGAGGAGGAGGCATCTCAGGCAGCCTTAGAAGGAGTGGAAAGGTGTTCTGTCTACCCTGCGGATTGCGTTGTTAAACACTGTACCTGACTAAACGAGAGCCAGAATTGTAAGGGAAGAAACACTTTCTTTGCAATACTACCGGGTTTATTTATGAATATGTAACTTTCTTCCCCCAGTCAGAGCGCATGAATTAAGCCTGGTAAAAATAAGCAGAATGTTTATGTTTACATTCTGTACAGCTCCAAATATTGATTAGGATTGAATAATTGAATAGACCAGCTGCTCAATCGATGGAACTGAGGCCAATGGTGGGGCTGAATTGGAAAGCCCTAACCACAGAAAGAGCCCATTAAAGCTCATATTGTCTCATTTAATCATCTTTGCTAATAGAGAACACAAAATGTGGCCATGTTTCCTTCCAGGATCTTCTTAGCACTAAAGTAGGCAATGCAATCCCCTTCTACAGCATTTTGGAAAGATTTGAGAGATGAAATAGAATAATTCTGAAGAGAACATTGCTGTTTATACAGCTGTTACATTATATGGGGTTGATCAAGGTTCTTTTTTACTAATGAGGAAATCTTGGAAACATTCCAGGCAAATATGGTGATTTTTCAATTTCATTTAAATTTGAAATAAATTGTTGTTGCTTCTTCTTTTAATGAAGAACGGTTTTCCTCCTTCATAAGTCTCTGTTCCTTGGCTTAGAGATTCTAGAATTAGAATATGGTTGCATTACCATGAAACTTGGAGAAGAGGAACTAATCAATGGGGAGCTATAGCAAAGCTTTCTGAGAGAAAGCACTGACAGAGAAGGGAAAGTGTGGCTTCAGCTTTCCCTTTTGTACTGTAAATTCTTACTAGTATTGTATGTGTTTATCCCAGGAAACTGACACAGGGCCTGGTACAGATCAGGCATCCAAAAGGCAAGTGTTTCCTCAGTTAGAAAGGAAAAATATAATTGGTAGGAGCAGCTTTTTTGGGTTTTTTTTGTTTTTTTGTTTTTTTGTTTACATTTTTTAAATTGAAGTATAGTCAGTTATAGTGTGTCAGTTTCTGATGTACAGCATAATGTCCCAGTCATGCACATATATACATATATTTGTTTTTAGATTCTTTTTCATTAAAGGTCATTATAAGAAATTGAATATAATTTCCTGTGCTATACAGAAGAAATTTGTTTTTCATCTATTTTTAAATATAGTGGTTAACCTTTGTAAATCTCAAACTCCCAAATTTATCCCTTCCCACCCCCTTTCCCCCAGTAACCATAAAATTGTTTACTATGTGTGCAAGTCTGATTCTGTTTTGTAGAAGAGTTCATTAGTGTCCTCTTTTTTCTTTTTAGATTCCACATATGAGTGATATCATATGATATCTTTCTTTCTCTTTCTGGCTTCACTTAGAATAACAATCTCCAGGTCAGTCCATGTTGCTGCAAATGACATTATTTTATTCTTTTTTTTTTTTATCACGGAGTAGTATTCCATTGTATAAATACACCACAACTTCTTTATCCAGTCATCTGTCGGTAGCAGAAACTTTATTCCACTTTCCTAAAACAAAACCATGTGTTGGTGGGCAAAAATACATACTGGTAAGTGCTTTTCTGTACTTCCTGTGTGTCTTTTTTAAGAAGATGCAACAAGATTTATGGGAAACAGCTTGAGATTAGAAGCACAAGAGGTGTAGAAATTAAAAAACACGAAATTCAGGTCCTGACTTTGCAACCTCAAAACCAAATGTCTTTGAGCCCTCAAATACATTCTTCAGACCTCAGTTTTGTCCTCTATCAAATGGAGATAATAATAATATAGTTTCCCCCTGCCTCACAGGGTTGCTGTGAGGAACAGAAGATATGTGTGTGAGACAGCTTTTGCTAATGTTAAATTATAACAAAAAATTAGATATTCTACCTATTATGGTTAATTTTTTTTTTCTAAACAGCTAAACTTTTCTTCCTGGCTATATTTTAAAACTGTAAAGATTGAAAAATAGTCTTCCTTTCTTAACATTTTTCTTCTTTATTTGGGGTTCCAATGTATTAAAGGGTGAATTAATCTGAGTCTTTTCTCATGAATGAAAATTGTCTTTGACTTATTCAGTTATTTAGTTTGTTTAATTTAGTTAATTCAAGTGGTAACTGAACTCTAGAAAAAATGGGGTCTTTAATTATGTTACTTGCTTTTCCATAACACAAAGGTGGATTGGCCAAAGCTTGTGATGGAAATAACCGTGCACTTAGGGACAACCTACAGGTGAGGTAAGAACCCCACAGGGTATTAGCGTGAGTGTTGTCCTGCGGTCCCCCTCCCCATCACCTCGCATTATTGTCATCTGCCAGGAGACGGGATGGGAATTCTTTGTCTCACTCTCTTTTGTTTCCAAAGTGTGGTTTTCTAGAAAAAAAAATTTGGCTCTCCCTGATATGGTGGGAAGCTGTGTTCTCTCTTGCTTTTGGAATGAAACCACCAAACAGAACACACAGGACTGGGTGAAAGAATTACAGGCAGTAAAGAAAGGTAGAAAGTGGCCTCAAGGCAAAAATCTTTGTCTTTGTCTGCTGATTAATTAATTCCCTTCTTCCTATGCCATAAGAAGAGAAGTCTACCACCTTCTGAAAGTATTCAGGGTTCAGTGTGGCTCCAGCGTGATGCCGCCTAGAAGGAAAAGAGGTGTGGACATTCTTCATGGGATTCTTGTCAACATTTAACCAAGGATACCCTAGAATCCTTAATATCGAAATTTAAGCATACAGGGGCTGGTTTTGAATGCTTTTATTTAAAAAAAAAGTATTTTTTTTCAGGACATATCTGGGATATCACGATTTTTAAAAGCACTGCTGTCAGGAAAAATGAGAAAAATGTTTCCATGCTACCCGAGTGATGGTCAGGGTTTTGGATACTAATATGGCAGCCTTGTTTGCTTGCTTGCTTTTGTTTTAATAATAAATATGGTTTTTCATTATCTAATATTTAATCACTATGAATATTTGAAAAACAGAAAAATAGAAAGATGAGGAAGAAAGTGATCATGCCGACTTGCCTCTTCTTACTTAATTCTCTTAAGAATAAGTGGTGGGAACGCTAGAGAATCTTCACAGAGCAGGCTGTGGCCTCTCACTCTTTCTTCCCTTTTGTCTTTTTCTACCAGCCTCCCCCTCTCCATTTACTTTCTTTTTTTTTTTAAATCACTTTGTCTTTCACATTTTCCCCATGTTACTCTAATACT
Source organism: Vicugna pacos (assembly GCF_048564905.1). Classification (NCBI taxonomy): domain Eukaryota; kingdom Metazoa; phylum Chordata; class Mammalia; order Artiodactyla; family Camelidae; genus Vicugna; species Vicugna pacos. The sequence continues at coordinate 27,985,881 of NC_133009.1, forward strand.
CCAACTGAATAAAGACACACAAGAAGGACAGAAAAGCATTTGTCGCATGCATTTTTGCCTCCCAGTCTTTACACTGGGCAGCCCCCTTTAAATGGAAGAATAATAAACTAATAACATTTGTCATTCATTCGTTCATTCATTCATCCAAAACCTATTCCTTGTGTTGTGGTGAGATCGACTGCGATATTTACCGAGTTCCATCACTGGCCCCGAGGACACCGTCAGACCTGGCACTGTTCCACTGATGACAGTTTGACAAGGGTTAGGGTGGGAAACAGAGTGGCCACGTAAGACCAACTGGATCCCTAAAAGAAACGAGAGTCAAATGTTCTTTAAAAGGACAACTAATTACCTGGGGAGAAGAAAGAGAATTCATCTCTACTAATTCAACCCCACTTCTTTTTTTAATATGTGACCTTTCTATCTTTCTAAGCCTTTGGAGAAAGTAGAGGACATTCTGGCACAAATACACTTGGGTATTTATCTCTTGGGATCAGATGTTCCCTGGCTCTTACCTGGGACCTCTGTCCTTAGAGGGCTCAGATCTCAGCTGGAGTTCTAGGCACTGGTATACAGTCAACAATTGTGAGGTTGACATTAGTTGCTTGTTACCATGTAAGCACTGGAAAGGGGAGAAATGTAATCGTTTCCAATAGGAGCTTTTCTCCTACCCAGGTGTGTAACTTGGGTTAAGGCTCTTAACCACTCTGAGCCTTACTTTCCTCACCTGTAAGGTAACCAGGTTGGACTAGTAATCCCCATGGCCTTCCCCAGCCTGTAATTCCCCGTGGCCCAAACTTTCTGTTTCACCATAGATTCATGGCCATTCAGTGTAACAAGAGCAAAGCCTTGTGAAGAAATCGAGTTCTTGGGGTATCTGACCGGAGGAGCTCCTGGGTGAGTGAGCCTGTGCTCGGGATGGTAATAAAATCAGCAGCACTGTTGACAGAGCGGCTAGCGCAGCGGGATGTGGAAGGGGTGTCTTGAGGAAGAGAAAAGGAACAGGAGCAATTTCTCTCTGCCCTTCTTTCTGGTGAACAATAACCAGTGAACGCTTTGGAGAGCCAGCAGAATCACTTAACTTTCCCAAGTCCGTCTTCCTTATGCTCAGGCACAAAGCGTGATGGTAGCTTTAAGGGGGGGTTGGGGGCAACCCTTATTTTTCCTGCTCATTACATGGGAACAGTATCTATGTGGCAGCATTATTGCAAGCAGTGCCTATCATCTGACGGTGGAAGTCCTCGATAGTCTCACTGGGGGAGTATTTGCACTTCACTTTTTGTTTCTATGTTAAGTACCTTGAACTAGCCAAAGATGAAGGCCAAATGAATTGTCAGTGTCTTTCTCTTATATCTCCTGTTTCATTTAGTGAGATTTAAAAATAGGGGAGTTCAGGATTTGTAGATACTGTTATATATAAAATAGATAAACAATAAGGACCTACTGAATAGCACAGGGAACTATACTCAATACCTTGTCATGACCTATAATGAAAAAAATATGAAAAGGAATATATATATATAAATGAATCGCCATGCTATACACTAGAAATTAACACATTGTAAATCAATTATGCTTCAATGATAATAATTAATAATAATGATAATAATATAACTAACATGTATGGAGGGCTCACTGTGTGTAGGATGACAGCAGAATGTAGTATCTAAACTGAGGCACTTTTGAGAGTGTAAGGACTGAGTACCATAAATTATTAGGCTGGGAAAATTGGCATCAGCCAGAATGTTCTTGGCCCACCTGTTTACATGGCCCCCCAACTAGGACCAGATACTGTGCCAAACTGGTTTAACTTGTTTAATCCCCATAACAACTTTACAAAGCTGCTATTATTGTTCTTGCCATTTACTAGCTGAGGGGACTGAGATTTAGGTGGGTGATGCGACCCTAATTCCAAAGCCTCAGCCCTCATAACTGGAATCTGAACCCCAGGCGTGACTCCAGAATAGCCTGCCATTACCACCAAGCTCTAGGCTTTCTACCGTCACCTGACTTCTGCAGGCATGACACACACATCTGCCGTAATTAATTTGCCTCGGTTAGGGGAAGCAGATTTTTATCAAGATGTATTCAGTTATGACAAGGAACCTTAGTATGTCAGAGAGTTCTAAGATCAAAAAAAGCATAATCATTTCTTGAAGCCTGTTTATATGGACACCAGATGCCAAATAGCTCACTTTTTTTTTTTTAATTGCTGGTCCTTTGAAAATTTGAACAAAAAGTTTCATAGAAGCAATAGGAAAAGAGAACTTTCAAATAATGTTGATGTTCATATACATCCGGAAAAAATATACTTCTGTGTTTTTTTTGATATGTCATGGACATACAGTTTTTTAGCTTCAAATATACTATAGGTTGAATGGTGTGGATAAGATAGATAATTTGATCCCTCTGCTGGTATCAAAGCAAGTATTGCTTCCTGGGAAATCTGTCATATTTGTTCCACTCCCGCTCCTGCTCCGTCCCCACTCCTCCCCCCGCTTTCCTCCCCGAGTTAAGCTACCCTTTATTTTGGACAACACTATCACACACATGATTGAGTCAACAATTTATGGCTTTTAAAAATAGGGATTTTGTCCTCTCTTAGGTTTATTGTTTATCGTAATCATCTTTCAAGTGAAAAGGCTAATTTACTCTTTCTATAGGAATATTTTAAGCTTGATTATCATAATATTACAGCTGCCTGAAAAGGTCTAAAACGGGACATTGACCTTGAATGTTTTCTGCACTTAGCTCATGGTGCTTAACATTCAGGAAAGACTATCACTGCAACTCATTTATTAACGTATAATCTCAAAATGTTAACTATTGCTCTGTAAATACATGTCATGCAGATTATAGAAAGCTGGTAGGATACTAGAAAAAATGCATTTGGTATTTTACCAGGGTAAGGATGTTGGAAATACAACATAACTAAAGTCAGTTTTCCCACTGGAGCTACTGTAGTTTATAATTTAATTTTTACTGACACTCTACCATGTATGTTATTAGCTTGACAAAATGAAAGTGAAGTAATCCTGAATTAATTAAACAGAAATCAAATTGCCTCTATTAGCTTCTCCGTCTTCCTTTGATTCTTTCCCTGCCCGCCCCCCCCCCCCCACCACCACTTTCACAAACACCAGGGAAAGAGTTTGGTGTGTTACAGAGTGACGTAATCGCTCCCCAGGGAAATGGGCTTTTTTTTTTTTTACATGGACTCAGTAATTTGGGGATGGGATGGATTTATAGGACGAGAGGTTTGTCACAAGGAAAGGTTTTTATTAGTGCTTCTGTGGAAGCGATCACTTTCAGTAGAAATGATTGCTTCTTGCCAATCGAGACAATAATTTAAATATCAAAGCCTGTGCCCTAGAAATGAAAGGCAAGAGAAAATGAGGTTTGATGAATTGATAGAGGTTTGGTGGTGATACAGAGTAGTCATACCGACTTTGAAAGAAATCTTCGTGTTCTCAGTGGGAAAGGTGTGTTCTTAAGCAGGTTTACAGCATAAAAGAAACCCCAAAGCCCAGGAGAGGAAAACTAGGGACAGACAGGTGAGGTGATCTGCGCAAAGGCACACAGCGTATGAGGGGGCAGAGAGGAACTGGGAGACTAGACCTTCTGCTTGTTCTCCGAGGTTCTTCTTCCAGGGGTGTTCCTTGTGGGTTTGCTTTTGGAGTTGAAGACAGTAGTTTGTAACAGTCTTGGTCTGCCTTTTGTAGTGTGGTATACTATACGACACAGTGTATCACAGACAGCAGGTAAGATGGTTCCCAAACTTAAGAAGCTTTTCAAAGGTTTTATGGTCTTGAGGAAAGATCTGCAAAAATAGATTACAAAGCAATTTGAAAATCTAAATTTGTGATGCCTTGTTTAGTTTAAAATATTTAAGGAATGGCAAATGTGTGATATAAAATCAAAATTTGCTGCAGAGATAGTGTGGCAACTATAAACACTTTGATACAGGTAAGTCCTGTTAATTTTCAGAAAGGAAGGTGGGAACAAAAAATAGTGATTAACGTGCAATAAGAGCAGGACTCAATACTTCTCATCCCCTTCTAATGGCACTAGAATTCATTGTTAGAATGTTTCAGGAAATGATTCTGACTCACATATCAAATGCAGTAACTGGTCTGGTTTAGACAGCAGCAATCTACCTTCTGTTTTCACTTGAGTTTTGTTTGTTGCCATTTTGTTCTTTCAAATGGAAATGAAACATATTTTCTGCTTGGTGTCTGTGCTTTCCTTGGGGCCTGAGAATGAAGTTGTTTGGCTGTTAAACTGCATTGTTTAAAGAAGAAGAGATTGAATCTATGCGTGGACCCAGGGTCTGATGCCTAATAGACTGATACCTTACTTGTTAATATTCTTTGCGAAACAATCCTTTTGTTTTGTTCCATTTATCCTGCTTTGGGTAGACTCCTTGTGGCAAGACTGTGAAGTGTATAGGCTGGTGAGCAATATATGTTTGTTCTAGGCTGTTCATCTATTTGTTTCATTGTCTCCCCTGCCCCTCGCACATCCTCCTAGCTGAGATTCTTAAAAGGCTTGTGCTCAACGTTGCACATAGTGTGTTTATTTCCTTTGATTAGCCACTCGTTTTTCCTTCAAGGTGAAAAACCTCTGTGACTAGGGAAGATTCTTGAGATGACTAAGCTGTGTGTTTATAAAATATTCTGGAAGCTGTCTCGCAAGTTTAGCGCAGTAGATGTTATTTTAAATTTTAAATTGGTAAAACCTGATTCAAGACAGTATGTGTAATCTTAGGTCCTTGACTTGTAGAGGTGACACATTGATCCTAAGGGAAAACAAACCAGCTCGTCCAACCTAGTGCACTTCTGGTCATTCAGAAAGCAGCTAGCTCAATAGACACTGCACCTTGCATAGATGAAATATGGTTAGTAAAAGATCAGTGGGGACTACACCGTGCGTGTTTGCACATGGATCTCTGCAAGCACAGAAAAAAGACTTACATGTGAATAAGAGTCTAAATATGTTTAAAAATATATACCAATGAAATCAAATGGCTCATCAGCGGTCAAGTAAGTACCCTACGAGAAATAAGAAAATTCTGGGAAATAAAAGCTAACTCTCATGAAACCTGGTGACTTAAGGTCCATTGGTAAATAATTGACTACAAATCTTGTCTTTAAAAAGCCATTTCAAAGGAGTAATAGACAGGCTCTGTCACAGCATGATAATGCAAAGAAACTGAATACAGTACGGTATTCTGCACAGGTGCGAGATCTGAGCGTGCTGAGTGCATTAAGATGCATTGAGTACATTAAATAATTTTTATTTTTTTAAGTGTCCCTGGACAAAATAAGAAGGAAACTTTTTTTTTATCTCTTTTTAAAAATGTGTAAAACTGGATCTATTAATTACTCTGAGAATTTTAGTGTATTCACAAATCAGGATAGGAATCTTTGAACCAAAGATATTTTTCTGTCTTTCTAATGCAGCATTAGTTTCCATATTGCTTTTATTGTGTTTTAGAAAAATCATGTCTCTTTTTCAAATGCTTTTATATTCATTTTTTTAAATTATAAAATGATTGCATGTCTCATTTCGAGTGAATAGACACATCTTTTTTTTTTTTCCGAGTGTCTGCAGAATGCTTGGATTTTCTACATCTCAGAGCGCTTTTAATTCACTGCTCACAACCAAATTTACATCTTAATTGCAGAGTTCACATTTAACAATATAGACAGCATAATGCTACTGGTAATTAAGCTTTTACTACCTGCTTTTATACAGTATTCTTAGGCACAGTTTTTTTTTGCTGTGTGAGTTCTCAACTAGAAACTTGTATGCATTTAGACCACAAATAAAAGGAATCAGGCCCATATCTTAAATCTGGCTAAATACAGGGCAGGCAAATTGCTTTCTTCTGTGGGGGGACCAAATCATGTCTGTCATTTTTCTATTCTGAATTTTAATGTGGCTGTTCTATTTTAGTGTTTTGTTTTTTAAAGACCTAGAAAATTTGAGAGGGTGGAGAGAAAGAGTTGAGTTCTGATTTAGTGAATTTAACACACACCAGGTATCTGAACTAATTTATTTTGATCTCAAAGATCATACTATTTATAACATGCAGGACTTAAGAGGTAAAAGCCCTGCAACTGAATTCTATCACAATTGTGGGGTTTCCACTCTCCATAAAGTAGCAGTTATCTCTTCGCCATAAATAGCTGGCAGCTATTCTAACGTACATTTGCTCATATAAAAAAATCCTGTATTTAAAAATAGGACTTAAGAAAACTCTTTGTTATATGGAAACTAAAAACACACTTATAGTCTATTGGAAAAAAACACCCTTCTCTTTTTATATTCTCTTTTCTTTAAAAAGCACTTCTGTTTGAACCTAGTCCTTTCAACGACCAGACTGTGTGACGATTTACAAAATGTTTCTGAGTTAATTTTTTTTTAAAAAAGCATTCAGGGTGTGTTACGTGTGAAGACAAATACAAAAACTGCATTTGATTTTCAAGCTGATGTTTTGGGTTTAAAATCATATGTATAATTATAAATGTCTCCCAGTTTATAAGCTTGTACTGAAATAAGTATGTGATTAAGAACACTTTTAGGGTACTGGTGGGTAACGCTCTCCCAACAAACAAATGTAGTCTTTATTTTGTGAAAATGCCCTGAGACGGTTTCCCTGTAGTAGTTCCCCTCCAGCCCTCAGTCTCTCACCCCTGAAACAGGAGGAGCCAATTTGTTCTGCACTTGTTTACGTTTGTTTTCAAAAGCTATGCATCCTATATCTATAGGCAGAGAGGCAATAGCAGGTAAAGAATTTATTTACACCCAGAATTTATTTACATAGGCATTCTCTCAAATCGCACTGATGCACTATTTCCTCTTCTGTAGTTGCGTAAAACTGCGTTCCACCTCAGACATGACGATCCCAGTTCACATGCCCGAACAATTTAGAAGCAAGTCTTTGATTTTTTTTTTTTTTTTGAATGCCCAGTAGAGAGCAGGAAAACAGGCAACGACACGGTGACGGACAAATGAGAAAGTCCAGCCCTAAATAAGGAGCCCCGAGTGCAATAAAACACAGACAACGGCAGGACAAACTTAATTCTCTACCTTCCGCAGAATCCTTTCCCCAAATTAACTGAGAGTCTGCGTGTGAGTTCTTCTGTTCAAGGCAACAGAGATCTTAGGTCAGAAACCCAAGCCGGATTCCCTCCAGTGCTTAGAGAGTTAAGTTAGTTAGGTTTCTTTTCTAGCTTCCCAGAGGGAGGGGAAAAAAAGAAAAGAAAGAAAGAAAGAGAAAGGAAAAGAAAGGCAAGGCAAAGCCCGGGGTCCGGCGGCAGCGTCCGCAGCCCGCGCCCCCGCCGCCCTGCCCTCTCCGCGCCGTTTGCAGCCCCCGCGGCTCCTCCGCACCCTTCCTACCTGCCTGGCTCCGCAGCTCCTCGCAGCCTCCCGTCGCCTCCCTCCTGATTGGGCAGAGGCCCCCCAATCGGCTGCGCGCCTGGGCCGGTGGGACTGCATATGTTAAGCTCTACTTCATATTAATAAGCTCCAATCGGGGCTTTAAGTCCTTGATTAGGAGAGTGTGAGAGCTTTGGTCCCAACTGGCTGTGCCCATAGGCTTGTCACTAGGAGAACATTTGTGTTAATTGCACTGTGCTCTGTCAAGGAAACTTTGATTTATAGCAAGGGGTGCACAAATAATGGTTGCCGGTCGCACATGGATTCGGTAGAACTTTGCCTTCCTGAATCTTTTTCCCTGCACTACGAGGAAGAGTAGGTACCTCTTTTTTTTTTTCCTTTCCTTTTTAAACTCGTCGTGGGGGTGCGTGTGTGGGGGTGGCCAGAATGGATCTTTGCGCCCTGATTCAGGTAATGCCCTGGGTGTTTTGCGCGCACGAGTGCTTGTTTGTGTCTGTCTTGTGCCTTTTGTGTTGAGGGTGATCTCCTAATTCAGTAAGTCGCGAATTGTTCTCTGGCTACAATGTTACCTTTGAGGCAAAGCTCAGTGACTGTCAGTAAAACAGCTGTGTGACAGTCACTTCTTATTCAGGTGCTAAGAATAGGCACTTGGCACAAATGCTTAGTGAACTGTTAAAATGCATCTTTTACTAGGACCCATTTTCCCAAGGAAAGATGTTTTAAAATACAATATTCAAAATGATTTATACTATTGAGTGCCTCTTATGTATTTGCCGTTTGACAGATATTTTCAGCTCCCTGTCATTTCTTACGGTGCAGAGTTAGAGGCAAAATTGCACATTTACTAATTCTCCTTCAGAGAACAATTTAAAAACTAGCCCTGTGCAATTCGGGGCTGGAATAACGTTATTTGCATGGTTCGCATTAAGTCAGCACTTAACTGACAAATCAGTCCATTAAGTAACATGAGATTTTCACACATTATAAATATTTAAGGGGAGGGAAAAACTAAAGAAGAACCAGTAGTGACTTTTTAAATTTCCCCTTGACTAGACAATGCTGAGATTGTGGATTTGTTTCACGTATCAGGTCCAGAAAATGCAGAAAAGTACTTTGGTTCTTAGATGCAGTTTAATTCGTATTTATAAATAATCTTTCTGCACAGGAAGATATATACATTTGGGTTACCAAAGCTTAGGGACAAATGAGGAGAGGATAAAAGAGTAAATTAGGCATTCTTGTGTAAATGAGTCAGTCTTAAACTTAATTTCAGTCCCCTGTTAAGATAAAATATTAGTAGATCACAGGAGCTGTCACTGGTTCCTCTTTCTGTTGAGTCAGTTAAATTGCTGTGCTTTCTTTCACATTACGGTAATACCAACTGCTATAATTCTGAAAAGAGTGCTCTTGGCAAACATTTCTCTCTATAGATGGTGAAGAAAATATAAAACTCTAGAGAAGAGGAGGTAGTGCATTATAGGTAGATGTCCACTAGCTGTCCTTAGTGACTGCGTATCGCATGGCTTTGTAATTAAGCAAGAGATGACAAGTGACTTGCAGTCTCAGGGGCTCCTCGTGTGTGTGCGCGAGTGTGTGCGCGCGTGTACATATGCATGCTTGCACGTACACACTCACATACACACTCGCACCAGCATATTAGCTGAGGGATGGACGTAGGAGGGACTGAAAGGTGAGAAGGCTGTGCTTGCGTCAGTTTAAAACACTCCAAGGAAGAAACACCCTTAAATTCTGTGAAAATAAAAATGAAAAATAAAACAAAGGTGGGACGGCCCACCCAAGTGCAGTTGAAAGGTTAGCGCACCTGAGGCTGGAGAACTGGAGAGTTTAAAATGTCTTCACATCAGGAAGGATGCATTATCCAAGCTCACCCAGATTCTGAACTTTCTCTCATTGATAGATAAACAAAACAAACTTTAAAAATCTCCCCTCCACCCCGGGCTTCTTTGCAGTTTCCTTGAATTTAACTTCTTATAGCTAATTTGAATAATTAGTTTAGATAAGCCTCTTAAAGCAGATGCATTTAAATGAAATCAGGGCACATGTCCTTTTGGCTTGGGCGCAAGATTCAAACTAGCTTTCTTTTTTTGGGCTCCATTAAAAGTCATCTTTAAAAAATACAGATTTATTGTCTGGATGCAGTTCTGATGGTTACGTGGTTCACTGGACAGACAGAAAGATCTAATGCTTAGCAACGCATCTGCCTCTCTGTCTCAATTAATAAACCACAGAATTTATACATGCTATTAATATTCATAGTAATTGTGCTGGGTTAAACCCCATCACGTGTGTGTATACATAGAAATGAAACCAGAGTTATGCAGTTTCGCCGGAAAAGATTGGACAGTTTCTACTTCGGAGGCTGTTAAAAAGATTCATACAATTTATTGACCACCATTAGGAGAGCCTAAGATGTTAACCTCTAACTATGTATTTTTTTATTTTAGGAAATGTGCCAGCACATTAAAGAACATAATACTTGAAAGCTTGTTTCACATTTAATAGCAGTAATAACTGATAGCATAAATAGATGAAAATAATATATCTGCTCATTTTGACATATGTGTCAGTCTGATCATTCTAAATGAGTGTGTTCATCACATGATTCCCTTTCAACCTCTGATTAAAATGTAACATTGACTACAGGATTATAGAGCGGACTTAATTTTACTGACTGTTTTAACAGTTGTCACAGCTGTTGGAAGAAGGAAAGGCAATTGAAACACTCCAAAACAGGCAAGGCAAAGAGGGAACAGTTTAGTAAATTTCAGCCTGATCATTGAAATCCAGGCGTCGAAAATTAAACAGATTTGTGTTTTAAGATTCCCTGTTTGGAGCTATGCAAGTTTTATTTTGTGAGATCTACTCTTTCTCTTTAAGGGTTTGATTTTTTTTTCCCTCTGCCTCCTCTCTCCTTGTTAAAAGCTAAAGTAAGTTGAAATACAACTATCCAAAAGTAATCCTATCATGTCAAAATGTAAGGACTGAAAAATAGGCAGGAAGGAAAAATGTATACAGTAACAGCAACAGAAAGCCTAAATCAGAGTAGATGCAATTCTTTTAAAAAAGATGGGGGCTTGCCTGAGTCCTCTGAGATGTGATATTATTTGAGAACTACGAACAGACACTTAAAGTTCATTTTCCTAAGAAAGAATACTTAAACTCCAGACTTGGAGCTCATATTACTTTTCTTCCTATTTCTTCCCTGTAAATCTGTTGCAAACACCTGCAGACTTAAAGGTAGGGGCTTTTGGATGATTTCTTTGTAAACTGCTGAAAGTGACAACCAGCTGTACTTAGGGGTAAGTGCTCCTAAGCTGTAGAGCCCGGTAACCTTGCCCATTCACGTCACTACAGAGAACAGATCAATTCTATTTCTCTAAAAATTAAATAACCACTGTATATATCCCAAACTGTATATGGTCTAAGTAGCCAGGCAGTGTGTATTATGTAACATTATGATTTTTCTTCTGGGAGTAAGCAAAAAAGTGTTCTGAGTTAATGGAATCAATGTGGAATGGGAGTGGTGAGTAAGTAACTGGGCACCCGGTGCTTCACTAGCCCTTTGTGTCAGTGTATTTATGTATTACCCTATACACATTGGGTGGTAAGTTTAGAAATCCTCTTTTTACAGAAAGGGCTGGAAAACAGCTTCCCATTTCCTGGACAGAGGCAAGGGTGATGGTGTTGGCTGGTCCTTACAGGGATGGTTTCTCATCTTAATGTGTTTATGGCACTGCAGCTTTATTTACTGAGCCTAGTGTCTTGCAGCGGTAATTAACCCATGTTATTAGCAAAGCCCTTGTGGATATCCATTAATTCTCTTGCATGGATGATCATTTTTCCAGTGTTTTTCCCCCAATAAGGTATCATTGTTCTTTTTTTTTTTTATTCTAAATTGACGGCTTTTGATATATTTCTTTGATTTAATCTGACCTGTGATATATATTGGCCATCTTATAAAGGATGGTATTGTAATTCAGCTTTAAAAATTGCTAATTGAATCCAGGGGGGTAGGAAATGGTGGTTATTCTTTTTAAAGTAAAAAAGAAAATAAATTAAAGGCTTAAAAAGAAAATAATGCAGGAAATTAGTTTTAACTCCAAATTTTCCAGGTCTTAGAATTTATGTTCTTTTGTGTCTTTGAGGTCTTTTAGTCAGATTTTTACTGAGTTAATAATACTTTAGGCTTTTTTTTTTTTTGTAAAATATTGAGCCCGCAAAAAAATACTTGTGCTTCCTGTGCTGAAAAAAGATAAGGACCATCTCATTAGCCGGGCCATACTTTTGCAATTAATTTTAGGTACATGGTGCTATTCATCAAAGAGGGCAGGTAACTTCTCTGAGTCTGTTTAACAATACTTTCACAATACCTCACTCCTGCAAGAACTACAGACAAAGAAGAGGCCGTTCTTTTGGAAGGTAGGCATAATGCCCAATCTCAAGTCCATATCACTTGTGAAAAATTCCTCAACATTTGTTTCAGCCTAGTGACTATACAAAATATTTCTTTGTTTTACTTCTAAAGTGCTGCTCGGCACTGAATGTTTTGCTTATATTATTTCATAAAATAAATTAAAATCTGTGCTTATGGTTGATACTTTGCCATACAAGTGGCAGCTGATAGCAGTGATTTCTATTACACCAATTAATATCAAATAAACTTTTGAGAATCACCTCTCAAGCGTTTAGAAATAAGGGGAAGGCATTGGGTATCTCGATGGAACCTTAAATTCATTGCAGCAGATAAGCTTTGCTCTGAATTTTGCTTCATAGAAAATTCAGAGAAGAGAGAAACAATACAATGTTGATCTGTTATAAGTGCATATGAGCTCCGGCCGCAGCCAGCTCTCTGGAGAAAATCTTTGATTACACTGGCCCCTGTTTGTTCAGTTTTTATCTCTTTTACATCCTCTGGCCTTGTATTAAATTGTCATTGTCCTAAAGCACATGAGATAGAAATGAATTACTGTTTTCTATATTCTCTGACAGTGAAATATTTAGGTTCTCTTTCTCCAATCATACTTATGTGTGTATTTGATAGTCCAGGGATGACACCAACATCCCTGCCGCTCGACATTCTTTCTTACTGCATTTTGTATGTTTTTCTGTTGATGATTATTCTCACAGCTGTGTGTATATGGATGCCCATGGTCTGTACCATTATAAATAAGTAGCTACACATATGATACTTTAAAATCCAAAGCAGTCAATAGAATAGACCACACACACGTGTGTGTGTTTGTGTGCATGTATGGTATGCATGTGAAATACGGGGAGAGGTGTATATGCAGAATATAGGTATGCTACTGAGAGTTTTCATGTATGTTTATGTAATAAAGTGGGTCTCAAATATTTTTCTAATCAGTTAGTTGCCAGTTAAATTTACCAGGCATAATTTTAACCTGGAATTAGTATTTCAGGTATTTACCAAGTCTGATTTTAAACTAAATTGATTTAACCACTATATAAAAGACAGGTAACAGGTAACCTAGCACATTAATTTGTTTCTGATTTTATAAATTTTGAATTATTATCATGTTAAAATTCAGTATCTAGTAATCATAAATAACTTGTAAAATAGGAAATAAGCCACTAATATTAAATGCATAATTTAATGGTTTGGGCTCATATCCAAGAAATAGCTTTGAATTAGCTCTTGGCTACATTGTTTTCTTATACAATTGGGCCTGACAAATATATCTTAATGTAGATATGATAGCTTTTAATTAAATGCAAAATATGAATTTCATTTATCTGTACTACATAAATATGTCATTTTCTTTTTTTTTGCTAAAAGCAAATATAGAAAATTAATAAGTATTCTATCCATATAAAATGTATCAATTGATTTCTGAATTTTTGAATTTTATTCTAGGAGGTAAATTTAAAGGTCTGTGATTTTGCTTAGTAAATCTGAATGAATGTTGAGAGTAAACACTTATCCAAATGCTCTTTCTTTTCAAATTCTTACTCCAATTCATATTTTGTTTAAATTCCTTGATTCATTTCCTACCTTGATTTGTTTGTATAATGATTAAACAAATATAATGTTTCTTGTTAAAAAAAAATCCTGCTGTTTCTTATGCCAATCCATCTGCCTGAAGTTAGCTGCTTTATTATCTGAGGGTGTTAAGGGACAGCCTTCTGCCTTTTGAAGGATTTACCTGGCATGTTATCCTGGTTTCAAATTCATTTTAGACTTAGTCTTCCAAGGTCTAGGTTCCTAGCTAATAAAAATAATTTCCATTTAGAAGTATAATAAACACATCTTTTCTCTCTACTTATTCTTTACAGAAGTGCCAGATGTTTCTTTTTCCCTGATTTGAACACTAGTTCTCAGTATTTTCTAAGTGTATTTTCTGATCAGTTATACAAAAGCATCAAATTGAGAAGATTTAGATTGTGTGTTGTGTATATGCCCCTACATGTACCCTCCCCCATTAATTTTTTAAAAAATATTTGTAAATGTTTGGAGGAAACTTGCTTTTTATGTTTTGATTTTTCAAATGGTATGCTATTATAAGTGATGGCTATGCATGTATATTTGGAAGATCACTCACTCAGTAAGGCAAAGCAGTTAATAGAAAAAGTACAGTTTTAAATAAATTGGCTTCTCACTGGCCAATTAAAGTCCATTTCAATATACGGCATAGATCTCTATGTGCATTTGAATGTAGATGTATAACATGCAACTCTAGCCATTAGAAATGCAGCCTGTGGCTATGTGGAATTCTTTCACACAATATAATAAAGGAAAACACACTGGCTTTTGGCATTTAAAATCTATTAAATAGTCATTTGAAGTGTTAAACTCATAGAGTACCCACCTAAGATCAGATTACATGGTAAAAAAAAAAGAACTTAAAAGTAAATTTCTATTTTAATTATCAAAGGCAAGTCTCTGTCACATGCATTCCACTGTGCCTTCTCATATGGCTTTGAGTGAAACAAAATTGCATATATACTTTTCATCACTTTGATTGGAAGTCCACATTATGGATAATGTGCTTTGGCAGCACTTACCTAGCCAAAGAAAACAAATTAATATCAGGCATACTGAGGGCTGTCAGGCATATCACAGACGTGTCAATTTAACTTTGCTTCCTCATACACCTCCACAAACAGTTGCTTAAGACGGTACTAAATAAAAGGGAAGCTACCAATAAATTCTCATATTGTATCAGAGACTGATGACAGTAGAAGTGTAATGAAACTCAGCTTTGTTTTACTTCTCTTGAAAACTATAGCTATGGGAATACAGAAAACCTAGATAATAATGAGTTTCATTTAAAAAAAAGAAGATATAACTGAAGCAAGTTCAAATCTTCCTACTATTGTGGAAGTATTAATGGGATTTTGTTTCTAAAAAAGTCTGAAGTAGCGAGCCTCAGTTGCTCTTATGTGTGTTGTATATAAAGACTTTAAGAAGTGGAGAATCAGACGGAGCATTCTCAGTCCTTTTTTTTTGTATTGAAATATAGTCAGTTTACAATGTTGTGTCAGTTTCTGTGTACAGCATAATGCTTCAGTCATTCATATACATACCTATGTTTGTTTTCATATTCTTTTTCATTATAGGTTACTATAAGATATTAAATATAGTTCCCTGTGCTATATAGTATAAAGAAATAAGCCAGAAAGAGAAAGAAAAATACCATATGATATCACTTATATGTGGAATCTAAAAAAAAAAGACACAATGAACTTATCAGTCCACTTTCAACAAGGGACTTTGTTTGTTGTACTTTGCATACATTTTTCTGAGAAAGAGAAAAAGAATCATGTGCTTTCTTTTTTATGGCTTATTCAATAGGCAAAAAAATTAAACTTAAAAAAGTAAATCAAGAACGTAGGCACCAAAATATCTTTGTACATGGTAATTCCTTTTTCATCTACTCTAGGAATATTTTACTCATTTGTAATAGCTTTTGAGAATTTAAACAAAGGACTCATTTGTAATAGCTTTTGAGAATTTAAACAAAGGACTCATTAAATAAATATGTTTACTTTCTTTTTAATCTAATATGAGTTAAAATGTTTGAAAAGGCATAGTTTTCAAGGCAGCTAATGTGTTGTAACATTTTATATTGATAAGAATTTATTTTTCTTTGAAAAGAATACCTAAAATTATGTTCAGAGTTAGCAAAATTAGCGAGTCATATGAAAAATTATAGAGACTGAGGGACTTAAGAGAAAAATTCAAATGTGAGGTTGTTCAATCAATTGCCCTTTGCCTTCCATAATTCCAAATTACTGTAGTGCTGTAACTTCTCCAAAAATGTAAGATGGCCATGTTAAATTGTATTCGTTTTTTTTTCCATGAGTGAAAGGATACTCAAACAATGCTTTCTTCATAGCCATTAACCTACTAAAACAGATGAGATATTTGGAAGAGGAATATTACACCCACAACCAAGCGTTCCTAGCCAAAGAAGGGGAAAGATAGAGATGATTGATGAGAATCATGTCTTTCTCTTAGGAGAAAGTAACTGTATACAGCTGATTCTGGATCCTTTGAAATGACAGAAGCATCCTTGTTATCCATAGACTTACATGAGACCCACCTCACCCGTCATGGGATCATGGTGTCACAGATGGAAAGGCAACCATCAGCTGAGCTGTGCTGAACTCCACACTTGGCTGATGCATCTTACTGCTCTCCCATCTAAGGAAAGGCTCATTCTGTTCTTGGAGTCTAGACAGAATCAGGAGTTGGGCTCAGGTGGGAGCATGTGGCTGCCTTTTCCTTTTCTCTCCTAGCCATTCAGCAAAGGGAGGTGAGGAACAAATGGACAATTTATGCACAGAAGCCCCAGCAGAGATTCTTTCCTGGGGTCAGGGATTTGTTACTCAGTTGTTCAAGATTTCATATTTCTCTTATGTTCTAGAAATATCACTGTTATCTTTCATGCTCCAAAGAACTATCCGGAAATGATTAGGTATGTCTCTCAATTCGTGTGAGCCATGAATTGGTTTAAGCATTTTTTTTTAACAGATGGAAAGGGAGAGCAGCTCATTTACTTACGTTCGTCTGGATGAGGATTCTTTTTTCATACCTTTATATGGAACTGCTCAGTTGGTTAAGTCTAAAGAATGAGAAAAATGATAAGGCTAAACACTCAAATTGTATTTTTGTATTTTTTTTATTTCCTTGTAGTGAACAAAACTTTAATATCTAGAGCATTTTTGAGGGTTTTAATGATTGGAAAATCTATCCTGAGAATGTGGTCACCATATGTGACAGCCTTGATTTCTATCTTGTCTTCAGTTTATGGGGTAAGTTCGGTGATATTGTCTATTGTCTTACTTTGCTTACAGTATAGAACTTCTCTGCCCCACACTGAGATAACCTGAAATGTGGGGGAAATGCCCGCTCAGTTCTTAAAAACTTTCCTGAATCCCCTCGATCCTAGCAGTAATTTCTTTGAAACTTTCTGTTTTTCTGTTCATCCATTTTGCTAAAGGATCATTTACTTTGGTAAAAGGTAAGTGCATGATGTCCAGCTCTATTTGCTTCCACAGTCCATTTTATGCCCCCCTCCCCACCCCCCGAATTCCAAAGAGATTGCTTTCAACTTTTCATATTTGTTTTTCTTTCGCCTCTGTTTGTCGTGCATTCTAGCTGAGCGCTTTTATAGTGTTTTCTTGATTGTTGTCAGTTTGGGGTACTTGCTGCTGACATTTTTGTTAAGTTAATGTCACCACAGAAAAACCTATGGCCGACTGGAATCTGGCGACAGTGCAGGGAAGATACAACTTATGTTTGATTGTGTGTAAATACAGTTAGTTAGTTGGGGGTTTATCAGATAGCTTGGCAGAAAGAGAGAGGAGCAGTACAAACTGTTTTCAGTAACTGTGCTGTTCATACACCTGATAAGATTGAGAGAGCTTTTCGAAAATGCTGATAGGCTTTGAATAAGAAAAGAATAATCACTTCCACTGGCACCAGCTTATCGGGAATGAGGTAAAATGCCAACACTTCTACATTAGCGAAAGTAAATGTTTTAGACACTCTGTGCCTTTTTTCATTCAAGTTAAGTGGTAGGAGTGCTTTTGAGTGTGTTGTAATGAATAGAAGGATTTATTACCTGGACTCAATTACAGGTGAATATGTTGATAAAGGAAACTTCAGCATCAACTGCAGCTTCTTTGATAAACAGGTGCATCTATGCGGTTCATTCTCTGGAGAAATTAAGTATTCCTTTTTCCACTCCAATTCTATTCAACATCATTTCTGATGTGAGAAGATGCAGTTCTGTCCTATGCCAGTCAAGTCTCCTTGTTTACCAGTAGATGGGTGACAGGCATTTGAAACTTAGCTTATCAGACTTGGAAAATGCTGGCATGCTCTGCGAAGTAAGTTGGGGCATCTGTAAGTTTCTGTCACTTCTACTGCACCAGCAAACTCCTCTCCGAGAAATCTCTCCCCCCGCCCCAGGAAGGCAATGAGATTAATTATAAATTTAGGGTACGTTAATGAGAAGATAAATGTATTTGTCCAAGTAGTAGTCCATTTTAGAGCACCTCCCCTTAAAAAAAAAGAGAGATTGGTTTTGCTCTTCAATATAAACCATTAACTTTCCCAGCGCTACCCTCTCCTCCTCTTTGTAATTTGACGCCTACAAATAATTTGGCGTATTCAGATTTGATAAATGATAGTGTGAGAGCAGATTGATTGATTTTGGATTACTATTGATTACTCTCAATGAGATCACTGTGACACACTTGAATCAATAGGATTCGATTAAGCAAGGCACCACCGCTCTATACATTCAGCCGCAGTGGGGAATTCAGGAACAGAATGTTCACAAGCTGATAAATTGACAAAGCGTTCAGCTTTAAATAGCCCTTTGTTCAGCACTAGTTCCTTAAAATATATTTCATTGGAAAGTTCGTTTTTTGCAACTCTGGGCCTTTCTGTGCAAGAAAGGTCATCAGTTTAAGGTTTATTAAATTTTAACTAAAAACAACTGGGCTCCGTTTAGGTGTAAAATAATTTAAGGACTTACTGCCAGCAACTTTAATGCCGTTGGGCTGTTGCTCAAAGGTTTTCATTCTTTTACGAAGATGTCAATTGTAAACATAAAAATGCATCACTGGAAATGTAATGGTTTAAGATTCAAACTGAAATAAAAATTCCTGCCTGGGGAAAGCAAGCACAATCATCAAACTGAGGGGGTCTTAACTTTTCTTCAGAAGTGGGCGCGCTTCAGAGCGGCCCTGGGAGGTGATCAAACCCACAGCGGCCGCTTCTGTTTTCCCTTCTTATCTGAGCGTGTTCATCATGTTGCCAACAGTACGTGCAAAACTCTAAATATCGTTTGATCTGGAAGCCGCTGCTACCGCTGATACCCCGAAATCCTTCTGTTTTGAGCAAACTTACAAAGTCACTGGGGGGAAAAAATCATCCATGATTCAAGTCCTTGAGTGAAGGATCTCAAGGATGACAGTTTCCATCCTGTTGCACCTTGGTGTATTCTTGACCCTTGGGGATGAAACCTTTGCTCTTTTGTGTTAAGCGATCACCAAATTGCTTCTCCAAACGGTGAGTCTTATTGTCACCGCTCCTTTGAATGTGTGAATAGTCTAATGGGCAAAACTTGATTTCCAGGACAATTTTGACTGCTAGGGCCTCTGTACCCCAAATCTTAACAGGTCCAAGTCCTGAAATATACTTTAAAAAATTCTCCCATTTTGAGAGTAATTAAAAAACAACAAAACAAATCTAGAGGTGGCTTTCTGAGGGAAAACCAGGGGGAAGGCTAGTTTGGAGTTATGAAATTCCCAGCCAAAAGTTCAGGCTTTCTTTGCATGAAAGTGAGATAATAGGATTCTAATTAAATAAGATTGAAACACCTGAAATTGCCATTTTCCTAAGTCAGACAATGGTCAAATATAAACAATTTTGTGTGATTCGACATAGTAGTTGAATTTATTCCTGTATTGTTCGTATTCCATAAACAAATTGAAAGTGACAACTCTTTTTTTTTTTATGATGGGCTCTGTCAGGTGATGAGAGACATGAATTCTGCCTACAATTATGGGGAGTGTATTATAGTATCATATCTGGACAACTTTAACACCGTTAGAGAGTTCTCAGGAACCCAGTATTATGCACACTGGAAACGTGTGCGTTTATCTGGCTTCTCACCTGTTTTAGCCACGCTGCTTCTGAGCATCCCCGTAAATTGTCCACCTGCCGAGGAGAGTGGCACAACCGAGGGAGTTAGGCTCTGGTACCAGTGCTCTGAAAGAGGACGTTGCTCAGGGTAAATTATTGGAAAGCACATTGGGGAAAAGATGCCACCAGCTCAGATGCGTCATCCGCACGTTCGTTCATTAACAGAACCTTGGTCCGCTGGTTAGCACTCGGCCTGCTCCCCCCGGAGAGGCCTTCAGACCGCGCCCCGTCGTGGGTGAGGCGGACGCGCAGCTCCCCGACTTGGCAGTGGGGCCCTGGTGCCTTATTGGCTGTTGCGGGCAGGAGAGGTGCTTCGAGAGATGTAATAAAATGACCCCCAGAGTCTTCATTGGGCCCCCCAGGTGTGTGGCGCATCTGGGAGCCGCGCTGTGCGGGCCCAGGTCGGAGCTGCCTGTGCCTACCTGCGGCCGGAATCCGGCTCCCAGGAGGGCAGGAAACCGGCTGTGCCCTGAGCTGGGAGGGAGGGGGCTCCGGTGCCCCCGCCGGAGACGTCCGCGCGAAGTGCATCTTGACTGAGGGTCACGTCAGGACTGGGTGAGTTTTCCTCGCTCTGGGTAAGCGCGTGACAGCTTACATCTTGTTTCTGAGAGACGGAGGGTGGGCATCGTTTACTGGAACTTGATTGAGCGAATGCCTCCGACTGGTCCCACTGTCAGTCTCGGAGTTTTCCCTTCGTAGTGCATTTCCCCCCTGTCTGTGGCACTGAATTTGATTTATCACTGGTACTAAGATCAAAAAAGAAGTCATTCCTTTTGATGTTTGCTATTAGGCACATGCAGTGCAGGGTGGGGAGGGGGCGGGGGAGAGCCGTCTGAGCGTCCAAGTCGCTGTCCTGGTCCAACGGTGGCCGCTGATGGCAGAATATCTATTTTCTCTCTCTGTTCATTTTGGATGTAAAATTCTGTGAATAGAGAGGTGAGCTATAGGATGTTTTAAATTAATAATTAGGTTCATTTCAGGTACAGATTCTTTTGGTAAGGACACAAAGAGAGACTGGCATGTACACCTGATTAGAGTGACTTTTTTTTTTCCTGTATTGGCATTCATTTTACCAAAATATATAAAAAGCTGAAGAACAGAAATAAGCCAGTGGGGTTCAGTCTTTCAGAAAAAGAGCAATCGGTTGCGTTTATTGTTGGGTGGCAAACTTGGGACATCGCAGCCTTATTTGCAAGTGAGAGGAGAGATTTGGTGGGATCTGCTTCTCCTGTATTCAGGCCCCGGCTCAGGCTTTGTCTCCAGCTCTGTCCAGTAGCTTTTGTCCAGCTTCTCAGTTGAGTGGGATTTCTCTGAGCAGCGTGAGCCCCAGCCCATCAGCAGGCTGCTAGTCAGCAGCAGGTGTGAACAACATAAAACAGGATTAACGCTGAACCAAAGTGTGTACTAAAAACAGAACCCCTGCCTTGCTTTTAAAAGGACGGCAGGGCTGGAAGATAGAAGTCGCTCTGGTCCCGTCCACTCCTTGTTTACTAAACAATGTTCAAGGGGCTTAAGCAAATAGTTCTGTTTAGGTGCTGGGAAGGCATGCTGGAGATCATGCGCTCAACCTCGCTCTCCTTTTATAAACTCAAAACTTACGTGGAAAATTCTTCTTAGACTTTCAGAGGGGGGAAGCAAAACAGAACAGAAGTGGTCTAGGTGAATCCTGAACCAGGGTTACAGGTTAATATTGCAAAGAGACTTCAAATTTAAAGTTGATAGTCATTCAGGATACTCTATTTCCCACCGTTTAGGAATATTACTGGTTGGTTTATTGTAAGATTTTGTGTGTGTTTCATAATGTGACTTAATTTGTAGTTTCACCTAGGTGGGTAAGCCACAAATAAATACAGTAAGTAATTTCATTAGAGATTATAGCCACCATACCCCCCATTTTTTTTTTTTCAGTCAGTGCCACCTACCCAGGAGCAAGAAAGCTGGCAAAAAATGTCATAGTTAATGTAGGGGACTGTGTGACTTTAACAAATTGGGCACTGCATTGAATTTATGGCATTTAACCACTTTTCTCTATATTTTGTTTAGGAAAGAGAAAGGTGGCATTGAAATATGTGTTTCTCTTTAAATTATGCTAATTCTAGTATATACCCTGTATCAGGCTAATAGTAGGATATTTGTTTTCTAGGTTTAGGGTATCTTGTATCTTGAAACTTTAAGACTTGGTCACATCAAGAAAGACATCTGAAATAAGGAAATAACAATTCATTCAGAGAAATTGTATTACACACACACACACAGAGATACAGGCACACACATGTACAAAGTCTTCTTTAAACACATAGAAAGCAAATGTAGGGTTTTTTGCATTTGTGCAAAGTAATACGACACTGATTTCTGATGCTCCAAAACGTATATTCAAATATAGATATTTATATAAGATGGATCTGTTTGAGAATATCTTACAGACTTTACTAAAAGAATAATTTTTCCATGTCAAAAATCAAAATTTTAATTATTCATTTTCAGCAACATTTTTTTTACCATCCTTTATTGTCTTTTATATCTAGGGCTTAAATTGTAATTAACCACTCATTCCTTCACCTTTTGCTTGTATTTTCTGGTTTTTGTATTTTAAATGGTAGGTTTTTTTTTTTTTTTTAGCTGAGACTTTGCTCCTACTTTTATTTTGGAAGTAATCTTGCCCGGCAGTTTAATTGTGACAGTCTGAACACACATTCACTACACCAAGAATATCCAAACCATTATGAGATATATAAATCCTAAAAATTATATTTTAATTTTATAGTTACTATCTTAAAATGTTCATTTATTACCATTTGCCTTTTTAATGTGTTTCTCCCTAAGAAATGTCCATTTCCTTCTGTTTAGTATTAAGTACCCCTGATTATGTACATGAACGAGGTTGTGGGCAAATAGCTTAATGATAGTTAATGAAATCAAGTTTAGAAGATACCAGTTTAGAATTGATCTTTCGCCAGTGTCTTTTCTATAGCCAACTCTCTAGTGTCAAATTGATTGCTTACAGTAACTTCTCACGTTGCATCATAAAAGATTACATGCATTCCTTTGCCATTTTTTAAATCTTTAAAGCAATCAATTTTGTGCATTAAACTGCATTTTCTTGATCATTCATCCAAAATATCTGACTGTGTGCAGGCACTGTCCTGGGCACTAGGAGTCTGAAATAAATGAGAAAAATACAACATGATCTTGAGTGCATAAAAAACACTTAAAATTGGACTTCTTATATTTAAGTCTTCAATTTATAGCTGGAGCAATCTTCAGCAAATGATTTCAGGAATTTAGGTAGCAGGAGTTTTACATAAAGCAAATTGAAGCTTCCACCCTGATTTTCTGGTTTGGGCCTTTTAAAGCTGGTATGAAGTTAGCACCCATGACCACAATTAGTTGTGTATTTTGACCCTCATGTTGCAAAAGCAGGGTTGAGGGTCTTGGAGCAGTCAAGTCTGGTCTAGCCTGTGCTCCCTCAGCTAAGAAGCTGGCCCGAGCTGGCTTCGTGTGAAACCTTTGAAGAATTGATCGCCAGAGTTGCCATTACATCTTCAAATGCTCTGAATTACTTGTATATGGTCTGTTTATTAGACTGGAAATGAAACTGGGAAAAGGCTTTAAAAAGATCAGGTGAAAAAAAAATATTTCCCAGATCGTACGAGAAGCAAGGGGGATTTATCTGAGCTCCCGAAGGCTTGTGTGGTTTGACTGGAGGAAAAGGTCTGAATTAGTAAATTCATTCTAATCGAGGTAAATGACTATTGAGAAGTCATTTTTATCAGGAAACCTTGCCCTTGATCTTGAGATAATCTCACAGCTACTGTCTTTGTCCAGCATTCCTACAAAACTGTCCAGCCCTCTGTTCCCAAAAGCCTGGGATTTCAATTTGCCTGAGGACGCGAGGATGGAATTCAAAGCTGTTCTCTGTCTTTGCAGCATCTTCAGTGGATGCATTTTATTAAAGTGTTTTATTTATGTATTTTCCAGGAGATACAGCTTGGTTTGCTTCAGATTAAAATTATTCTCTTTCTCATTTTTAGATGTTTATAATTAGATGATTAGTGAAGTTAGGTAATAAGATTTATATTGGCATCAGTTAAGTTTATGGAAGGATTAAAATCATGGTATCATGGTACCATTGCCAATCCGAATATGCCAGAGGTATCCCGGGAGACTTTTTGTCAAATGTTTATGCTCAATTAAAATTTATACTACATGTTACTGAGTGACTGTCTCATGATAGCCTGGCATCATGATGGTGCAAATTTCCCATTTCAAGTGATACACATTGCAGGTTTTTTATGTGTTTAGTGCGATGGAATTACGAACTTTGGAAGGGAAATGCTGCACTTTTTGGAAATGACACTAGAAATATGAGACAAAGAACTGTCTCAACTTGGGCACAGCTAATATTTTCTGCAACACCGAAAAGCTATAAAAATACAGTTTTTACCTCCTCCACTTGAGAGATGCAGAGAGCAGCTTACCTTTATAGAAATGCGTTGCAGACATGAGCTGAGTCATCTCATCTATATTTTCACTTCATTTGTGTTTTTGCAAAATGCTTCTGAGAATACCTTTTTTCCCTCATAGTCTCCCTGACTTTTCCAGTGTCCAACCCCTCGAATCCTCTTTTCTTCACTTTTTATTGAACCGAGATGAAATTTGAAAAATGGATGCCTCCTTCTTAATGCACAGTGCCAAAAAAGCCTTGCAAAACCTTCACCATAGTCTTAAAAAACCCACTAACAAAGCAACAGCATAAAACATCCGGGGTTGCTGGAGGTGGGGGGCAGGGAGGAAGAGGGCAGCTGGTAATTTACGATTCCTCTAGGATTGCACGTGAAGGATTTGCCAGTGCCCCACTTCCACCCCACCCGCAAACTACACACCGCTCAGTGTTAGGATGATGATAATGTACCTGGAAGGAAAGGCAGCCCATGCCGAAGCAAGCAGCATCAGACAGGGCGCCTTGCCATCTGCCCCACCTGCTGCATTCATGAGTCCATCTGGTGACTGCAATAGCTCATTGTAGGCCTCTTCTGAGCAACATTCGGGCTGAAAAGCAGGCAGTGTGAATTATTTAGGTAGCTAGTATAAATAAATAGAGGGGAAGGAGAAGAGTAGCCGGGGAAGAATCTGCAAGAACCTCGCGCTCTTAGCCCTGGGTGCTTTGGAATGCTCCAACGCATGAAAGCATTTGATTTGCATATAGATTTAGATGTATAGATCATTGTGCAGATTACAAACCAATGAGTTTTATCTAGATTTAGATAGTGCTCAGCCTGTTTTGCACTTAAAATATGGCCAGCTTCAGGTAGGAAACCTTTGGGGACTTTCTGGATGTGAAAGTGAAACTGATGAAACGTACTATTTTTAGGCATTGATTTAACAGAAATAAAACAACTCTGTGTTCTTTCTGAAACATGATTTTTGTGCATAGAGGGATAATACCTTTGGCTTTTTAGTGAATTGCGATTTATACATATTGTGGGTTTTTTTACTAGATTAAAAAAAATAGGAAAAAAGGTCTAGGTTAATTTTGTTTGTCTAGGTGGCCAGTCAAAAATAGTTTGATTAGCTCCCATGTGCAAAATCCTGTTACCAAATTCAACAATAATATATCCTAAATGTGAAATGAAACCCTTCAGTTATAGAAATCTGTATATGACGCGGTGTGTTTTGGGTCTAGATAAATCACGTGGACAGGCGTGCCCTAAGAATCACCTGATGAATTCAAAAACAAAATACTTAAAGGTATTGAAAACTGGAGTCAGTTAAGTCATTTATACTGAAATCAGGAAAGTTTGAACCAAATGGTTTTAAAAGACTTCTTGGTATAATGCATTTTGTACCTACAAGATAGGTTTACGAGGCTGTAATTGTCATTGAAGTCTGGGAAGATCTAGTCTGTATGAAAATGATTCTAAATTCTAAATGGACGCTTCGAACTATGAATGGAATTGGTAGTATCCAGGCTCGAAACAAACTGTTCCTGTTTTCTTTCCTGAGAATCACTTAGGAGATAATATAATGTGGGGGGAGGGGGAGGGGCTTCATTTAAATTAATTTATTGTTTTTATGCACTCCTCTCATTTTTACTTTATAGATTGTTGCAGATAGATAATGTTATACGTTACATCTAGCCTGTTTGTGATTTAACGGACAAGTTTATAATAGAACCATGAAAAAGAGAACGTGTTTGTGACGAGTTCCTCTGGTTCTGTATGTGCAAAAAGGCGTGTGGTGTTTGTGTTCTAGAAAAGACTAGATTCTTTAGGGTCTCTTTACTGCATCCCACTTAACTCGATTCAATTGCAAAGTAAATTTAGTGGAGCTGCTTTTCTGAGCCAGTAACGCTCCAGACTTCACTTAAATAAGCAATTAAGTATGAGAATGAATCATATAGCTAATTCTTAATACCACCAGCAACCCACTTTGTATTTGTTCAAATAAAATACTTTTTATTTCAAGGAAATTTGTTTATAACCAGTCTCTTTCCAAAAAGTATTTGAGATGATTCCGTTTTATCTGCATTTGAAACCATTTTCCAGTGCCAAATAAAAATGAGATACTCATTATAAGCCAAGTAACTCCATAAAATTTCCAGGCATTAAATAAAACTCTGGAGTGTTAGACTACACCTGGTTCTTCCTCTCCCTTTAATCTTTCTTCTTCTGCCCCACAGTTCTTCCTCTGACACCCCAGCTCCCTTTCTCCCCAGCCCCACATTGTACAATCCAGCATTCACCCCTAGCTTTGCCACATACTGTCATAAAAATAAAGCCAAAAAAGGTGATATTTTCCCAGAATTAGTAACTCTTCTCAAATTATCTTTTCCTGGAAAACAGTCTGTTCCTCCTGGAGTCACTTGGATACTGTTGGCTGCTGACCGAGAGCCTACTCTTGACAGGCAAAGGAGGACCAAGTTGACAGAGACATGAATTAGAAGGAACTTGTACGTGGTGGTGCTGGTGGTTAGCTACAAGAACAGGAGTTGACTCTGTTTAACTGGCAACTTCAGGGAACACTTACAGATATTTTAGGCTCCATCAATATACAAAGTAATAAAATGTTTTAGGATTTTAAATATGTCTATACAAGAAAACAGACTTTTCACAAATTGCCTTTATTGCTTTTATTTACCCCGACTTACTATGCTCATTTTTAAAAATGTGTTCTTATTTAAGACTTTTACAGGCATTAGTTTTCCCGAGCATTGTTTTATCTCCTTTTATATTCTGAGGTTAGGCTGTTAGAACGTCTCTGACCTGATCTGGACAGGGCCAGCTTTTTATTATCTCTGAATAATTGACATGCATATGATTTCATCAACTCATGTGCTGTGTCATCTTTGCCTGGAATATGGAATACTTTATCTGAAGATCATGAGGGAAAAAAAAAAGGATATTTGTTTTGACAGGAGGCGTTTAGAGTGTGTGTATTTCCCTAAAATGGCAATGGACACTTAGTAAGTGAACATATACCAGCACAGTGTACTTGCTATAAACATCTCTTTTGAGCATTTTACAAATGTGTTCCCCCATCTTCTCTCATACTACCAGAAACTGCAAAATCTAGATAATTTTATTTTTATTTGATTGGCGTTTTCATCAAAGGTGAAAGACATGAACTTAAAGACATGAACCATCAACTTTTCAAGACAGCTCCGTGCCCAAATATTTGTGAGGAAATTTAAAAGAAAAATTTCATAATTTGTCAAGGAGGTACCCAGAAGGAAATTAATTAGTGTTACTACTTTCTTTTTAAGAATGCTGACCTTACCATTATGTACTCAGTTGGTAAGTCTAATGATTGAATTAGAGCCAAAAAATAAAATCAGCGTTAGGAAAAAGCCTTTGTGGAACACATTATATGTTTCAAAAGTAAATCTCCTTTTAGTGATTATTTCTGAAATTTGCCATTGACAGTTTAGTCAGATCAGCTATATTTATGGAAGACTAGCTGCTTTAAATACTGCCCTCTAATAGCAGTTATGGTATTAGTAATTATATGAGATAAGTAGCAAATAGTAGCATCCAAGTTGCTTTTTAATAGCCTCCCATAAAGAACTTCATTATCCCTGCATAGGGAAAAAGAAGGATGTAATCATAAATCACCAGTTTTTTTACGGGCTCATAAGTAGGGAGGTAAGGGGACCATTTGGGGTTTCCCCAAAGCATGGCCAATAATTAGAATGGTATTTACTTAGGCACCGAAGACAGTCAGCATGGCCTGGTCATCTTTTGTTTTGAGGTGTCACAACTGGCCCAGGCATGATACTAGATTTTTTAATTTTCTTAAAGTATATAGATTAAAATTTAGATGTATTGATGTATTTGGTGTGAGGGAACCCACGACAAGAGAGAAGACAGGTCTTCTGATGAGTACAAGCAGAAGGCACAGAATTTGTGCACACAAAAGGGTGAAGCAGTTCAGAGAAATCTACCAGGGCCTTTCTGCTCCGATTTCCTGTCAAGATCTGGCAGAGCATCCTACTGTTCATCTCAGGATCTAAGTCTGAGGGTCATACTGGGTGCAGGTTTTAAAAATAATGCAATTTATTTGGGGACGTAAGATACTTCGGAATAGACTGTAGGTTTGGAAGCCGAAGAAACGTATGCTCTTACTTAAAGTATCTTAAGTTTAATGATCAAAGAAAATAGCATGCAAAAGTAAATAAATCTTTCCTGCCCCCTCCTACTTTGCTCTTAATAATGGGTTGTGAGTAGCCCTAGAAGGAAACTACAAAACTGAGATTTCACTTCTCCAGGCCAAATTAGCTTCTTACCTCAACCGACAAATTCTGAAGTCGAAATGAGTCATAATAAGGATTAGTCAGGGAGGCTTGAATTGAACCTATTTCTCCTGCATGTGTGCCTCCTTATCAGTCTCCCGACTGCTTATAATTGCTGGCTTCACTTTCTGAAATTAGCCGAGGGGAAAGCAAAGTAAAGACAGAAACCTGGCCACTTGTGGTCTCCTTCCCTGCCTAGAACGGCAGGGTAAGAACAGGACTATAAAAATGCAGTATAGTATTTAATCATTATTATTAGAAGGAGTGTAGAAATCAAGCCGTGAAGGGGAGGGTGCAGATCCTTGCAGACTTGCTGTGACGTCAGCGATACTATGTTTTCAGCGTGCCCTCTCTCTGATGGAGGCGTCAGTGTACGTCTCTTCTAAACACTGCGGTCTGGCTTCTCAAGTCAGAAGTTCCTTTATCAGCCTTGTTACCAGTAGTCTGAGTGCCCAGCTCATAAGAATGTGAGTGATTGTGAGTGTGTGTGTCTGGGAGGTGGTCCTTAATCTATTTCAGGCCCGTTTCCCAAAGGAAGGGTTAAATCAACTGGTTTGAGCTGATGATTTTTACTCTCCTGTGGTGATATTTTATTTATATGATAACATGCTTGAAAAGTGATTAATTTGTCAGGGGAACGTCTTGTTCCTGTAAATTTGCTGCATATGTAATAAAATGGCCCTAACATAGTTGTGGGGAAAAGGGAGATTTTTAAAAACCGAGGGAGAGCCAACATCCGTTTATATCTGCTTAGATCTCTCCCTTTAAAAACAACAGCTTTGAAAGACTTGAAGTTAAGGGAGGCATCTGAGCTGGCGAGGTTTAAAATAAAAAAAAAAAGAGAGGGAGGTAATAGGAGAAGAGAGACGGGCTGGTGGATGCTGCTGGCTCTTCCCTCTCCCTGGACCAACAATGACTGATACATCCATTAAACTTCAGCCCAGGCTGATTGACTGAGTGGATTTATATAAATTAAAAAATACAGGTCATATACCTTTTCTGATAGACTGTAAATGAGAAATAGGAATTCCTTTAAACCTCAAAGGAGGAAATCCATAGGCAGGGCGTTCTAGTCAATAAAAGCCCTACACCACCAACTCTTCTCGCTGTGTTTGTACAATAAGTTTTAGTTAATAGGCAAATATTATACCAGCCTTTCCCTGACTTCTTCCAGCGAGAGGTGATTGGTAAATGAATTCACGCGGTGTTGGAGGTTTTCCAGCTTTGGTTGCGGTTTGAACTTGTGCTTTCCAGGACAGGCAGGAGGCAGAAATCAGGCCTTGCTCTGTTTTCTTGGTGTAACAAGTGAAAATGGCATTAGTTAAGGAACAATGGCTTTTATTCACGCTCATTTTCTCAGCTCCATGTCCATTTGTCCATTGGAATGAGCCACTTATCACGCTTGCAGGTTTTTCCTCTTTCAACATCAAGAGTTATGAAAGGAAAATTCCATTGTTTCCTGGCCCTCCATGACAGGCAGACGGAAGAGTGTGGCCATTTGGATTAAAAACATATCCATCACCACCAGCCAGCAGGTTATTATGATGTCTCCTTTGAATATATGAATTTCATACGCTGCATGTTGGAAGTCTAAGAATGCCAACTTTTTCGATAAATAATTATCCCATTGGTGATGTACAGCACACTGTTGCCATATTTTCTCACTTTTACAGCATTCTTGCCCTTATCACCCATAACATAAATCTCTGGCTTTCATATTTAATAAAACTACCAGGGTAGCAACCCCCTGTACTCAGTATAGTCAACCAATCACACGCCGTCATTTGACTATCATTATTATTTTTTTTCGTGGCAGGTATTTTCGTAGACCGTCTAGTTTAAATTTGACAGCGTGTTTGATACAGCAATGCAGGTAAATAAGCGGATGACCTTACTTATGTGCTGGCTGTGACCTCAGCATGCCGCCCTCAGCTTTGGAAGGTTCCGTGGAGAGAAAGATGGATGGATGAGTAAAGTTTCCAACATCAGTCAATGTTAGTATCTGAGCCTGCTTACCTGTCAGCTGAATTTTGGAGAGTAGGGAGAAATATGTACACGTGGGGAAAGGCTAGGACAGGAGTGACCATTTCCAAAGAGATGCATTTTTTTCTAAGTCTCAGTTCCCTGAGTCACAGAGTCTTCAGTTCCTTAGGAATGGGAGAGAGGCATTACTCCATCTCTCACAAGAGGTTTCTGAAGTGATGAAACCAGACTTCTTACTCCATTTCCCATTTCTTTAATCTCCTCGCCATCCAAGTTTATTTCTCACTATGAGCCCTAGTTTTCTTATCATCAAAATTCATGCCTGTAAGTATCACATACTGTGAGTTTCGTGGTTTTCAGTAAACAGACAGGCGTAGACATGAGTGTAGAGTTCACATGAGGACACAGATGATCCGGGAGGAGATTTGAAATCATAACTAACTGGTTAGCTAGTAGGTATCAGTGGTCAAGTGTTTATGAGATGGACCACCCTCATTTTTCCCCTTTTCCTGTTTTCCCTCAATATTCCTTTCTGGACTTTGGATAAGAGCAAGAAATGTTCCTGCCCTGTCTGTCTGCCTTCTGGAAAATGGACAGATTAACTGTCATACAAGAGCCTCGCCTTAGGGGCAGATGGAAGAGGCGGGGACACCAGCGTGTGACCCAGCAGCTGCTCAGGCTGAGAACCATCATGACTAATGGTGTGCACTGTTGAAGGAACTCCAGAGAGACGTTCCCCGTGGTTCCTCACAACGACTATGCCTCTAGTCGTGGGAGTCACTTTTTTTCCCCAGAAGTGGTTGTGATAGTTTTATCCACACTCTCTTGTCTTGTTCTTGCGCTCAGTGCCTAAGATGTTTGAATGTAGTTAAGTAGTTTCAGAAGTTACCTCTAACTTGATTTTTTCCCCAGACCTGTGTTAAATTAATTGTTATCCACATGGAATAGATGGGTGGGGGGAGGACTTTGACCTCATTGGTTTCTTGCATAACTTCCACACTGCCTTCATTCTTAGCAGGGGTATTTTGACCTCTGAAACTCACCACGTTTCCCCTTGGAAAAATATTTTGTTATTCTTCAGAGTTCTCATCAGTCTTTGCACATAGTAGATACTCGCTAAAGATTTGTGAACTGATTCATTTAAAGCTTCGCTATAAACAACTAGCATAACCTCTTAGGTTCTGAGACATTGAGATCATTTTCTGTGACAGTGGGAGCTAATGTTGGTGAAAAATCAGTAGAAGTCAGAAGGCGTTATCCAAGTGTTTAAACAACCATAAATTACAACAGATTCCAAAAGCTGAATAATTTTTTTGTGAGAAGTATGGATTTATATTTCAAAATTAGGTGCAGATTTAAGTTCAGATTTGACTGATTATTCCAAAGATTAAAAATGGATATTTTGCCCTACAAATTTATAACTGTTTGGAGTTGCCTTACACTTTAAGCCTTTCAAAGGTTTTCACATCTATTTTCTCTTTTGGATCTCAATATTCCTGTGCATTCAATGGTGTGGGCATTAATTAGTACCTGCATTTTAATTGTTAGATAACTGAGGCAGTAAATTAATTAATGTATATTAATTATGCATATTGACACAGTTAAGTAATGACAGAAACTAATTGGCCAGGAAGTTCTACCTCATATCTAGCTCCAGTTTTCCATGCTGTGAAATGTTAGTTTCTCCTTATTAAAAGGCTCTACACCTGTATCAATTAAATAATAATCATACTTTAGGCCTTCTCCCTTCTATGGCATAAGTAATCTAGTATTTTCTAAGTTGTCTAGTAATTTTGACTTTTCAACACTGTCATTCTTTGCTCTTAGACATTTAAGGGACTAAACTAAATTTCTTTTTTTTTGTTTGTTTTATTTTGCTCCCATTTTTGGTATTATGGATTCAAATAGTCATCACAGATACACCATAGCACTTACCTGAGTTCAGTGGTTTAAGAAAATTAAAGCATTGAAAAGTAAAATCTTTAGAAGATTAAAATATTAGTAGTTGTAGGTGTGACAACAGGTGGTGTAGTTAGTTGGCTGTTATAAAGCATTGTTACGAAAGCTTTGTGGTTGAGCATTTTGTTGCTCAGAGGACGGAATTTACTCAAGTTCAAGTTCCAGCTTCGTCACAGTTCTGATTCCCTCATTGGTAAAATGGAGATAAAACTTGTTTCACAAGATTGTCTTGAGAACAAGTGTGTGGCTGGAACTTCTTTTCCCATCATTAAAGAGAAAAAGAAGAAAAACAATTCCACATATCTTCTTGGGACATATGAAATCATATTGATACTTCTTAAGAACATGATCTTGGGAATTCACTGTCCTCTCAGAGTTGATAGAGGGGAAGATCATCTATGCTGTCATCTTCATGACCTTGACTAAATGGTACCGAGTGTCAGAGTTTTGGTATTTAAACATAAGCCAGACATAGAAAGTGATGTGATGAGCATATAACAACATTTTAAAAAAATGGTGCCTTTAGTTGACATAATGCCTTGTGGTTCAGTCATTTATTCATTCAGCAAACATCTATTCAGGACAGATTTATAAGTAGCTAATATGAGTTCAGCATAGTACAAACTACTGAGGATACAAAGTCAAATAGGCTGCAGCCCATGTCTTCAAGGAAAATGTTAATTTAAAAAAATTTTTTTTGATGTAATTGTTAGACTCACGTGCAGTTATATGAAATAATTACAGAGAAATGCCTTACCCTTCACCTAGTTTCTGTCCATGGCAAGCTCTTGAATAATTCTAGTCCAATGTCACAACCAGGAAATTGACATTGATAAGAGTCCAC
The DNA here is from genome assembly GCF_048564905.1 of Vicugna pacos. Lineage (NCBI taxonomy): Eukaryota > Metazoa > Chordata > Mammalia > Artiodactyla > Camelidae > Vicugna > Vicugna pacos. The sequence goes on from NC_133009.1 coordinate 28,019,061, forward strand.
ACACCTTAGATCTCACAAGTCCCACGTGCATTTGTGCTTGTGTGTGTGAGTGCACGTGCTTAGTTCTTTGTAATTATATTGTATATGTAGGTTCCTCTCACCGCAGTCGCGATAAAGATCAGCTTCATCACAAGGTATTTGTTTTTATATTCTACTTCATAAATAATTGCACTTTGTCAAAGAAATGTTAGCTTGACCAATTCTCCTGCATTATCTGTGGGTCACTGGGGACGCAGAAACCTCTTTTGATCATGCTCATAATATTCACCTCCTCTTTTTTCCATTCTCTTTGCCACAGTCTTTCTTCAGGTTTTTCTCATCATTTACCTGGATGGACGTAATAGCTCTCAAGTTGAGCATTAAACACTGTGAGTTCAGAGATCTGGTCTGTTTGTTTTATCAGGTTCCATGCCTAAAACATACTAGGGATGAGTGGGCGAGTCTGTGGACATGGCTGCAGCCAAAACGGTGTTTAATAAAAGCATGAATTGGGTTATATCTTTTCTCCTTAGAAATCTTCAGTAGCTTCCCATCGGCTAAAAAATAACATCTAATCTGCATACCATAGTATTTCAAACCTCCTGCAGTCTGGTCCTAAACTAAGTGCTGAGCCCATGACAGATTCCAAGTCCCCCATGGACTTATGGGACCACTGCCTCCATTCTCTGAGCCAGCCCTGCACTTTCCCACTTCTGGGTCATTCTGTTTTATCCTAAAATGTTCTTTCTTCTTCTATCCATCGATATCCTCCCAAACTCAATGCCGTCTTTGCAAATAATTTTTATGTACTCTTCCTGTACTGTGACACAGAGTTCCCATTTCACAGATTCAGCAACTGAGGTTTGTAGATCACATATCTGAGCCCACTGTTAGTAAATGACAATGCTGGTGAACTCAAAACCGAGGCATCTAATTCAAAACCTTATATCATTTACTAGTTCGCCATGTAGGTTGTTTTGTTTAAATCAAATCTTGTAGCAGCTTTTCTGTGACCGAAGGAGATAGAAAAATAGCTCTTCTATGTTTAATGCTTCATCTCACAGATTCTCGAGATTGTGTGAACCACACTTTAATTTAGAAAATGTGTCCTTCAGTGTTTAAAGTCCACTGCTTTGGTGAATTCATGGTTGGTTCATTCATTCACCAACCTGGGTGTAGGGGGAAATTTAGGAACAGAACACCATGCATCCTGCTCCTCTGGTGGAGGGACCGAAACATAAAGATACACACAGAAGACCAGTGTTAAGTGCAGTTGTAGAAACAGAATGATGGGAACATTGAGAAGAGTTATTGGGGAAGACTTGATGGAGATGTGATAACTCAGCTGAGGTTTCACTGAGGAATAGGAGCTAGCCTGATGTTGGGGCAAAGGGAAAGGGAGACGCATTGCAGACAAAAAGAAGAGAAAGCTGGATGGTAGGAGGGAATTACAAGTCGGTAAGCATCGCGTACACACGAGGTGTGAGGCGGGGAGAAGTGAGAGCTGGGGTTGAAGAGGCTGGCCTGTCAGGGAAGGTGAGATCTGGACTCCCGGGCTAAAGGGCTCTGGTTGTCAGCCTGCAGGGTGTGTGGAGCCGTTGCAAGGGACAGATTGTTGACTTGGCCAGACTTGTTTTCAGGAATGTACGCGGTTTTGTTACTTGGCAGAATCCTCTTTTCAGGAAAACACGAATTAGCAGTGTAATTGTGTCATTTCTCCTTTGCTGAGTACTACATGCTGTAACCTCCATGTGTGTGAACTTTAAAGGAGGGAAGAAATGTGCTCTGTGATTTATTTCCTTTCCTGCTAAGGAACATCATGCCTGTCTTCCTACTTGGAAAGCATCTGGTAAATTGGGGATGAAATAATTTTTAACTTGATTTAAGTTACTCTGCAAGTTTTCTTTCCTGGCAGCTCCGTAGAATTATGCATTTCTTTTGAAATGCATGATTTAGCCTACTCAGGTTTTATACATCTGACTTTCCCCCTGACACTTTCTACTGTGTTTATACTTACATCTAAACCATATTTTTAAAAAATCAGATGACTCTCCTCTTTTTCTTACTTTCTCTTCTTTGATCCTATTTTTTTCCTATTTTATCTCCCATAACACCCACTTCCTTGTTGGGAACACAAAAACAAAACAAACCAGAAAAGTTTAAAAGCTCACCTTGAATTACTTACAAATACGTAACCGTATCACTGCTCACATATTGCCTCTTTGCTAAAGCCGTTTTATCATGGGCCATGTTTTGGAGGAAGATAATGGGGAATGAAGTCAGGTTAGCTTTCTTTACTTCCCAAATATGCACATGGATGCATGGAATTATTTTGTGTTTACAGTAACAAGTATTTCATGAGTTTTTAAAAACAGAATACAGAAAGGTGTTTATCATTCAGATTAGTAGAAGATTATTCACTGTGGCTCTAATTGTGATTTCATCCTTTGCTCCATTAATAGTTTAGAAAAAAGATCTGGCCTGAGAGATGGAAACATGGAATTTGGACTAAGTTCTACCTCCAATTCTGGGTGTCCTTGAATAAGTCCTCTGCCTCACTTCTCTGATCTACTGTGTCCCTGTGTGAAGAATTTTCTAGGTCTGGCTATTTAAGACCTGGTAGCAGGCATAGGAATTACTAGAAACATCTAGTAATAAAAAGTTATTATGTTGAACTTACTGTTCAAAATTTTCTCTTTGGATCAATTTTATTGATAAAATTTACACACAACAAAACACATACTTTCCATGCATAGTTAGATGAGTTTTGACAGTTGGGATCCACATGACACATACAAAAATGTGGTTTAGGTGTAAGTATAAACAAAGTAAAAAGTGTTGGGGGGAAGCTTCCTTATGCTGCCCTCTAGACAGTCCCTACCCCTTGCTCCAGACAACCGCTGGGGACTAGTTTCGCCTGGTTTAGAACTTCACAGTAACAGAGTCTCCCAGTGAGTGCTCTTTTGTATCTACCTAGTTTTTCTTAACCATGGCATCTCTGATACTGCACGTGGTTGAATTTATCACAGTTCATTTCATTTTCGTGGTTGACCAGAATTCCATAATCTACCTATCTATTATCTATCTATCTATCTATCTATCTATCTATCTATCTATCATCTATCTATAATATAGGCTTTTATATATATTCTATTCTATTATGATGACTTGTTTTTCTAGGCATCAGTGATGGGTATTTGATCTGTCTTCAGCCCACGGCCATTATGAATAAGCTGTGATGCATGTTTGTGTAGAGTTCTTTTTTGTGGACATATGTTTTCATCTTAACATCTTAAATATCTAGGAGTGAACTGTTGTGATATGGTAAATGTCTGCTTAACTTCATAAGAAACTTTCTAACAGGTTTTTTTTTTTTTTTCTGAAAAAGTGGCACCATTTTATATCCTGCCAGCAGTGGATGTGAGTTCTGGTTGTTCCACATCCTCACCAGCATTTGGTGTTCTCAGTCTTGTGAATGTTAGCCATTCTTATGAGTGTGAAGAAAACAAAAATTCCTCTTCCACTTGTAATTTTAATAGAAATTCAAAAAGTTATATAATACAAATTACTATGTATAACTTAGGGATATCCGTATTAACCTATCCCTTGATTAATACTGAAAATATTAACAGCGTGGTCTTATATTTTACCATGTTTAGAATCGTTAACTACTTACATGTGTATATGACATCTTTTGATGTTTTTATAGGAGATGTGTGTGTGCATATATATGTATATGTTCATGTGTGTATATATAAGCATATTTATTCTTGTCTCAAGTTTTCTTGTTTGTTGCAATGTCCTGAATGCTTTATCTTTTTTCATAAGCTCCCATGTCTCTTAAAAATCAGGTTCTCATTGTTGCAAATAGTTGAAAATATCTGTCTACCTAGTTAATCAGAAGATTATGTCAGTAAAAGCAGACATTCTTTCCTGAAAGTATACATCTTTATATAACAGATTTAGGATAATTTTTTACTTGGCGTGACAATACTACCAGTTCAGTGATGGGTTTTATGTGTTAAAAGACTTCTACAGAAAATGTATTTATGGGTGACAATCATGTCTATCATGAAAATATATATTTTGATAGTAGTCCCTCCAATCATGTACTGACACTGGGGGGCTGGTATCCTGTAAGCCAGCTAGTGTTCTGTATGACTGGCTTAGAGAACAAAAGGCTAATCTTCTAATGTTCATTGAAGAATTAGGTAGTGAGCCAGTCGGCTAAACGTGTAATCAAAACTTCTCACCCCAGCATTCGAATAGTGTCTTTTCTCATTTTGGAATATATGCCTGTGGATCTTTATGTACTGTTGCCTTTAGGGATGACAAATTTTCACAGAGTTAGAAAGCAATAAAGTACATTTAACACTAAATCTTTACTGGGCATAGTTTAATCTTTCTCTGATGCAGAAAGCACTTTATAATTTTATAGCTCCACAGCCTCATTATTGTGAATGCCAGTTATTATATTGGCTAAGAGCAGGAGTGATATGGAGTCAAAAGTATGTACTAATAGGATCTCAGATTAGGAGAGGCGGATGTGTGTTTACCCACATACATCCCTGTATTTTAAATTATATATGATTTTTTTTTCCATTCCTGTTTCCTCCTGGGTTCCCCCCAGGTCCCTGCCCCCTAGCCTTTTCTGCTTCTTCTGAATATATACATCACTCTCAGTTTGCTTAACAAAAATACAATTTCAGGGTTTCTCTGTGCGAAAACCATGACAAAATGATTTTATAGCCAGTTCTGAAAGTGACTAAACTTGACAACAATTGTATTTTGTGACAACCTCTGCTTTCATGTCCTCGGCCTACTTTTAGATCAGCATTTTTTTTTTGACCCCAAATATGAACAATTTCATATCTCTGCCTTGGCTGAAAGCAAATCCCTTCACCAGGAATGCATTTGAATGGAGAAGAGCATGCTTCACTTAAGTCACCAGAGCTTTAACACCTTACCTCTATAATATTCAATTTCTCACTCACCAAGAACCGGAGGCTTTTTTTTTTTTTTTTGGTGGTTTGTGTTCATAGGGGTTGGGGAAGAATTAGTATTATGGAACTAAACCAGATTAAGGGGGAATGTGAATTAGATTTGGTAACAGATGGTGCTGTGGAAATTAAAGGTTCTTTGCGAATGGAAGTGACGGCAGCCTGCTTCTGTTCTCTCTGTCTCTCCGTTCGTGCACTTGATAGACGGGTATAAATCACAACAATCCTGTCTTGACAGCCAATTTCGAGAATTTGATCTGGTTAAAGACATGGCTTTCCTGCTCCACTCACCCAAACCTGCTTCTATTTTATTTTCACACAGCACCTTGTCATATTCAGAAAAGCAGACTCACCTGCCTCCGCTTAATGAAATTTTTCTTAATTACAGTTTTAGCTCTTTAGTGTTAATTACTTTTCCGTTCAGCCTGAATTTTCGTCATATCTCTAAGGGATTTTTCCTTCTCTTTTTCTCCCCCACCCTTTTTACTCATGCATGAGCTTTTGTTGTTCCTAAAGATGCTTTTCATTGTCAGAAGTTGTTGTCAGAGCCACTTTTTGAGGATCCTAATTACCAAAATCATTATTTTTAAAAAGCAAGGATTTCATGGGATGGAGTACAGTTACCAAATCAGAGAAAAATTTTGAAGGTGTCAGAAGCCATCACCAAAACTAGCAATTATTTCAACAGAATTGCAGGAAGAGGTGAGTGGCAATATTTTTTGGGTAAAAAGAGCAGCAGAAATGTCTGCTCCCTCGGCTGAAATAAACACCATCAAGTAAAAACATGTGACCGCAGTGTGACCGACCCAGTTTGCATCCGTTGACCTTGTGATGATCTAGGAAATCTGAATTAAAGTGCAGAGACTCTAAATGAGAGGCTAGAAATATTGAGCACATTGGATGGACTCTTTCCATCCAGGCCCTCAGGTCTGAGCAGCTCAGGAGACCAGAATGAAGGTTGCCTCTTACAAATCCACGTGTCATTTGGGCTTATGACATATCAAGGAAAAGGAAATAGAAGAGAGAGAGGGGATAAAAATCACTCCAGAAATGAAGAGAAGATTCTTTGAGCGAGCTACTAACAGTTGGTGGAAATGAAGCTTCCTACTGGCAGTCAAATCAAATGTAGTAACAACTCAACGGCTCCCCGCTGCTCGCTGACAGCGTGGTGTCACACACTGGGACAAACATTCACTTAAACACTGATTGCAGGGAATTGCCCTTCCCGCCAACGCCTTCCACCAAAAACGTAATGAGCAAAAAGAGAACCATTTCTGGGAAAAAAAGACCCAGAGTCCTGCTCCCCGGATCCCCCCAGATTGTCACGGCTCTGTTAGTCCTTTTGTCGCCCACTGGGAAGGATTCCTGGGAAGTTGCAGTGTTATGTAGTTGAGGTACTTATTCCTTTTTATTAAGTCGTTGAGGTACTTATTCCTTCTCCCGCAGCACATGCACACGAACACACACGCGCTCGCCCACAAGCACGCACACACCCTGTGGGTGGCTGAGGGCAGTAGCAGCCAAGGAAACGGAAGTTTGAGAAGTACGCCTCAGGGCTATAGCCTTGCTCTCAGGTCTCATCTGAGTCACAGACAAGTGTGGGTTTTATCTGAGTAAAATACAGTTAAAAAAGAAATGGCAGCAGTTGTTTTAGAAAGCATGTGGGCGCATCCTCCCATCGGACAAGTGAGGAAGAGGGTCAGAGTGCCTAAGCGACCTGTCTCAGGTCACACAGCGCCAGAGCCCAGCAGAAACCACGTGGCTTCTCCCTCCAGTGCTGTAAGAAGACAGGGCTTCCTGCAGAAGAAGAGAAGACAGCCAACCTCTGGGAACCTTGGTGTCTTACTTCTTTTTTAAGTTTTTCAGAATGGCGTATAACATTCAGATACTTGTGTTTGCGTGTTTGTCTTTAGACCTTTGAATGAGAAACACAGGCAGGTCCTTCTGATCTGAACTCCCCGGCCTCTCCAGTGGCCTCCATTGGCTTCGCTGGATGGTGTCTCACTGCTGAACAATCCCCTTTACAAAACCCACTCTGCCACAGAACAAATCTCTCATCATTTCCATGGCTTGAATTAAATATATGTGCCAGATATGTTATTTTCCCTTCCCTTGTGGCTTGGATATCTTAGCTTCACTTTCTCTTTAGGCAGCTAGTTCAGTGGTGTTTGGGGCAAAAAAAGAAAACAGAAGTCTTAGGATTGATAATTGGCTGATCTCCCCCTCCCCCCACTCCCCTACTTTAGCTGAACAATACCTGATACTGACAGAATATAATGGTAACCTCTGCTTTCATAGATCACCCCAGACCAGCTGCATTTACATCCAGATGTTAACAACTGCAGACTGAGCTATTACGTTAAAAATATAAATCTAGTTTAACCACTGTCCAACAGGAAAGAGGTGCTTTATTATCTGTGCTGGTACCTGTGAATCTCCCTCGAACACAGAAATGTCCACATACACTCTAGACAACTTTTATTTCAGCAGTGATTCCTTCTCGGCATCTAGATTTTCTCACCACTGTAATCCACCCGGTTTCTGGGGCTGTTTCAGAGTTCCGCTCCAAGGGAACTGGCCTGTCTATGGAGGCAGCTGGTTTATTGGTCATTGTAATTGCTTTTGCAAAACATTTTCTTAATGAGTAAAGGGTGACATCAATACTATGATCTCAATATCCTTACAGCAAGTCCTGATAGCATTCTTATTTCCTGTTCCAGTGTAGCAAAGAGACTAGGAAAGGGCGATCCAGGCAGCCTGAGCTTTCATTGACCTGGATTTGATTTGTGAACTCCATCACTGGAGTGTGTGTGTAAGGCATCTATATTCGATTGTAATTTGTAAAGATCAGTGCATAGACTTTCTATGAGTTGAATGCCTGTTTATTTCTCCTCTAGCGAGATGCCGTGAGAAGGTCTTCATTTAGCTGTCAGTCCCCATGCCCCCCGCCCCGCTGTGTTGGCTTTTTCTCTTCGGTGTGCTCCTTGACTGCTTGAAAACGGAATTGTCTGAACACAAGCCAACTTTATTGATCCATATTTCTGTTTGAAAGACCAGAGATTTGTAGAAGTAGGAGACTATTTCTTTTCTCGAGAAAGCTTACTGCAGAGGAGTTCTGCTCACGGAGCAGTAAATCTCTAAGACCGAATAAATGTTACATTCAGCATATATCGTAAGCTTCGTTTTGATGATTTATCTTAGGGAGTTTTTTTTACCCCATACTGACCTTCCTTTCTAGCAGTGAGCCCCACCTGGGGCCCAGGGCTGTTTCACTACCGGAGGCTAGTGATCTGGTCAGCATGCAGCTGTTTCCTACATCATGACATAGGGTACACAGTTCTAAAGCCCTTCTGGTCCTCTGGGGTTTGGTCCCAGGAGAATAACTTATGTAAGGAAAGACCTCTTCTTCAGTACTGTAGGGAAAGTGCCTGTTCTGCATCTGTTGTGCATCTGAGTTTCCGACTAGTCATTTCTGGACATCTTCTTCTGACGTCCATAGATGTCCTGGAGTTGGGTAGTTGTGAGGATATAGTTAATTAAGCTGCATTAGGGCAAATATACACACTTGTTAAAATACTTAATTTGCCTCAATAATATTGATTTCATGGCAGAAGTTTGTTTAAACTAAATGGTATTTTTTCCCCTACTGTTACAGTCCTTGAGTGCAATCTGTATAACAGCTAATAGCCATCATCAGTTAAATATCATGTTAGTTATAAAGTAATGTCATAAGAATTGATTTGGACTTGGCAGTGGAGGAGAGCTCTCCCTTCAAAGCCGATGGAGATGATTAGCCAGAGTTTTAAGCAGAATCATGGTTCATATAAACTGTGTGTATTTTATAGACTTATAGCTGCTCTATATTACATGAGTGCCCATTATATTAAAGAAAAGCTCAGACAGTTAATTATGCAAAACATCATGTATGCAATTACCCAGCATTATTATGCATTTAACAGTTTTATTGACTTGCCAGTGGCTCACTTACCGTATTTAGAGCTATAAACAAGGGATGTGCACCCCCAGATTGAAATAGGTCCAAGAAAACAAGCTGAGGATAAATCACACTACTAAGCGCCCCTGCATCAGATCGAATCCTTAAATACAGAAACTGTCAACAGCCATAATGAGCAACACATTGTGATATCACAGGACCATTTCCTCTCCCATTAATAAAGTCTATCAGCCAGGAAGCATCAGAAATCACCTGCAATACAAACGGAAGCAATTGCCATTTCCTCCATCTAAGGTAGTCTGGGTAACTTCACAAGGCGATCGGCAGTGGCCTCTGGCTGGTTTCCATAGTAAAATGGGATGCAGGTGTATTTACAGACACTTTTCAGCACGTACATGCTCGGGACCTCCCAAGTCTTAGCGCATTTTTCTTTGCTGAAAATGAGTACGATGGGCTGCCTTTCCTTTGTTTTAGGCACAACAGCAAGAGTGGAGGCTGAAGGCTTTATAGGTCTTTCTATATGTCGGTTTGCCTGGGACGGAGGGGTTCCCAGGACATGGGATTTCAGCGATTAAACCAGGAGAGACGACCAACCTGATTTCAGAACAAAATTGAGTAAGATCATTGAACTGGGAGCCCGAAAAGCAGATAGGGTTTCCACTAGTCCTTCTTGGTCATGGTTTAGTGATAGGTATGAAGTTATATTCCTGAAGGTGCTTTCAACAACTGGACAGAAATGAGTTGAAAGTCTCCTGCTTATTTGTCCTAAATTTCCTTGCTTGGGATGGCTCACGGCCTTTTATAGAACTGGGAAAGCTTTCAGCTTAGATAGAGGCTCTGGTCTGTTACTTTCAGGAGCTGGCCCCTTGTCCCCACACAACTTCGCTTCATGTCTTGTCAGCATCTCAAGCACCAGCCTTCTGGGGAGCTGTTTGCTTAAAGTTGGAAAGAGTCTTTTGGACGAAAGACACACGTTATTTGTTCAGAGAATCAAGAAGCGGCATAACTAAATCACTGTGGTCTGGTCCTAGACATCTGTTCCATTAGATGGGCCTCAACGTTTATTAAAGAAGACCTAAAATTATATATAAGTATGTGTGCATATGTGCACATGTGTTTTAACCTGTCTGAGTGTGGGGGGCGGGATTTACAATTCATTCTTTACAATTAATGATCTCCTTCTGTTAGGTTAACCAGGCATACCTTAAGATATTTCTTTATTAAAAGAAAAAATCCTTTCTCTTCCTTCCCCAACTAAGCCAGTGTACCTTAATGCAATGATGATATGTTAGACCCAGCAGTTGTCAAAGCATCGTATTACTGTGATGCCATAATGACACCCTGTCTCTGTAAAGTAGTCATGTTTTCTCAAATCACACGTTGCACCGTTGATTTCTGACATGACACTTCATTCAGTTGCTTTCTCTTTCTTCAGCATCACCATTCTCTGACAATAGCAGCTGGTGCCCATTTTGTTACTAAGTGATTCACATTTTGCCACTTTACAAGAGTGCAATTAGTTGAAGCGGGGAGGTGGGGGGAGAAAGCAAAGCTCATGGTGAAATAGCGTGCTTGAAGTTGTAACTCAGACTGCCAAGGAGCTGCTGGGGTCACGCGGCTTTGAAGCCTGGGCCTCAGGGAGCTGCAGCCTTAAGTCTTGGTGGTTTTCTTCTAAAAGCATTGAAACAGAACCAGAAACCTATAGGTTCATAAAAACTTCTAATTATTTTTTAACCAAAAATGCTTAAATATTCAATCTGCTGATTTCAGAAGGTAGAAAACCAACCAGTCCTTACAGATACATTCCTATTTTGAATGGAGAAGTGATCAGTGGTGGGACTGGAAAACCTTCCTTTCTAACCCTGGGATTCTGTGCTCCGGTGAGAGAACTAAGGATTCTGTCTTCTTATTTCTCTCTCTCTCCTCATATTTGTAAACTTGCAGGTTTGCTGGCTTCACTATTGTTAAATACAAACTGTGAATATAAATGGATAAAGTGTTTAGAATTTATAATGATGAGGGGCACCTTTTTGGGCCCTTAAGGGCAACAGGAAGGAAATAAAACAGTGAGTTGTTTAGTTGTCATGTACTTAAGCCTGTGGAGGTGTCTGATGCTGACAATAGGTATAATGAATGTTTCAAAAATCTTGCCTTGCTGTAACCATCAGGAAGACCAAAGAACACCTGTGCGCACGTGTTCATTTGCGCACCATTGTTTTAGGAGGGAAACACAGTAGCAGATGAATTCCAGTTTGGTATAACATTCAAAGGCTGAAATGCAGCTGTTTGTTAAGAACTTACATTTTGGTGAAAGGGTTAATAATACATAATAATACAGAAGACTGTGGGACATAGGCTTAAGCCCCCCTGGGAAATGTAGACCACCCTGGACAGCTACCCGTTGCCCCAAAGTTCAGGACAGCTCATTCACAATCACACTTTCACCCGGATCTGGGGAGAGTCTCTGACAGCAACTGAGCTTGGTCATTGTACACTGAATATGAATTTACTGATGGTCTTATTTGCTCCTACAGCAGCAGCTTTAAATTGATCCTTCTTCTTTTCCTATCACTTTCTCCCTATGCACGCACAGGTATCCACACAGTTCAGTAACTTCCAAAAGTTACAGTTTTAAGTCATCCAGCAACCAAGAAGCTTTATTTGCCTGCTCATCTAATGCCAAAGATAAATTTTACTCTTGCTGGTCCTCAGGCAAGGCTGGGCAGCGAGTTCTGTGTTGAAGTGTGACCATCAGAATATATATACACACACACACACATACACACACACGTATATATACATGCATATGTATATATAATATATATATAATAGAACATACATGGAATATATAGACTATGGAAGACTGTATCTCAAACTGTGTTGAAAATGTTTTCTAAAGCACTGAATGTCCCTGACCTCAAGAACGCTGTTAAACCCCTCAAATTTAGTTTCTTAGACAGAAACAAAATGTTATTCTTGACATGGTTATCCCTTCCTCCAGTTTATTCTCAGGGTGTTCGCTCAGAGGCTTTTGGAAAGTTGCTTGTCTTTCTCCCTGGTGCCTCTCATCATTTCTCTTAAAATAATAAAGTAAAAGCAACCCTACAAATGCTTTAAAATAAATATTTCCCACATTTTCCAACACATGTTATTTCTATTCATAATTCTTAACTAAATTTAGATTTTATTATTATTATTATTATTAATCCAATGTGACCTGAAGTGTCTGCGTTAACAGCACAATGTGGAATCAGGCTGCTTCTCTTTGGCTACAGATAAAGCCATCATCTTGAAAACAGCTCTTTCTGACAAAAAGGTGTTCTTTTGAAATAAAGTCTTATTCACTACATTCCTCTTAGAGTTAATGTGAATTTTAGTGCCTCTAATTTTAGATTGAAGTGAAGTCTAGAATAAAACCCACCAGCTGACAATTGAATTTATAGATAGTTGTGAATATTTCAGGCTTGAATAATAGAGCTGTAGAATTTCAGAGACAGAGAGGGAGAGAATTAAGACCCACTGTAGTTTTAGGGTATAATGTAATGGTGTCTAGGCAGTGCTCAGTGTAATGAGCTGAGTAGTAATTTGGAGACAACTGTGTTCTTTTCAGATTCTGTTTGGGTGTCACTGCAAACCCCAGGCAAGGGTGACTCACCTAGGCCGCCCTGGAGCCAGGGTGGTGGCCACTTCCACCACTTTTCCACCCATGGGTGAGCAGAAATGTCACAGAAGCAGTGAGTGTGCTATCTCTACCCCTGCTTCCTTGGCTATTAAAAAAAAATCAATGAACACCTTGAAAAACTCTCTGTTGGCTTCAAGACATTTCTGCACTGGACTTTGGAGTCAGATCTGAGTTCAAATCCCGACTCTTCCACTTCCAAGCTGTATGACTTTCAGGAAATCATATGATGTCTGAGGCTCTGTTTCCTAAAAAGTAATAATCTCCCTGGTGAGACTGTCTTGGGGATTAAATGAGGTAGTATTTGTAAAGTGCTCGGGGTCAGCACCTGGCAGATCAGAAGCATGGGATAAATGACAGATCTGATTGTTACTGTTTCCGCCGGGCAAAAGGTGCTCATGAAGGAGCAGTTCCTGGCTGAGAAGAAACAAGTCCATCCAACAGCACAGATCCAGCTCGTTCACTTTCATTTATAGCTACAGTGGCCAGACTTGTGTAGGAGGAGAGATTGCCGCCGTCCAGAGGTTTCCCTGACGACTTGAACTTCCTGACTTTTCTTGCTTCCATCCAGATTCTTGCAAAGTTATGGACTGAGATTTTGGAGGAAACAGCTGGCTGGGGACATGCAGTTTTTCAGAGGCCTTAACAACATGCATGTGACATGTAAACATTTGGTGACTTTGCAAATAAGTCTTCCATAAATAGGAGAGTGAGTCTTGTTCTTTAGTCAAGGGTTCTGCAGATTTTAAAAGTCCATGAGAAGAAGCCCAAGGGAAAAAAATTGGGATAAAATTGACCATAGATGATACAAAAAGAGAGAGAGAGAGAGAGAGAGAAGAGGGCCTGGAGAAAGTATGGTGTGGTACATGGTCCAGCAGCTCGAAGCAACTCTCCTCCAGAAAAGGAAAAAATAATTGAGACATGGTGCCTCACGGGCAGATGGTGAAACAGTTAATTGTCATCGCCGTGAGAAATTCAGTGCCAGAGAGAGGAAAGGGGAGCAACTGTGTTTTAGTACCCTAATAACTTCTAACTCTAGTCTCAGATCATAATGTATGTGCGAGCAGTCCAGTAATTATAAGGTAATAAGTGAAGTGGTGGGGTAAGTGCTCTAAATTAAAAGGAATTCGCAGGGCTGCTGTAAGTCAGTGCCGACCCGCTTTCTTTCAAACGTTGACTGGAGGAAAAGTGCTTAGCCCAGGGTGCAAGCCGGGAGACAAGGAGAACCATCTATTAATTACAACGCTCATTAGCAGTGACGGGGACAAGGCAGCAGATGCGGGAGGGAGCGGATGCCGGAGTTCAGGCTGGCGCGGGGGATATTTTTCCTTTCGCTGGTTCTCCAGGAAAGGACACCACCAGTGGGTGGGCAACAGCAAGAAGATATTTTTGTGGATTTCTCCTGCCTGTTTGCTTTCTTCCTCTCCTGAGATTGCTTTCCTTTAGACAAGAGAATACCACCTCTGATGTGAAATCTCTTGGTTAAGGTGCAAATTCCTGTCCTCGATGCTTTGCTCTTGAGACTGCCTTCTTGGAACCATTCGGTGAACATGCTCTGCTAGGAAATACCATATTTTGATTTGTTTTAAAGTAGAAGAACAGTGGGGGAAAGGGGACCCGGAGGAGAGCATGAAATTTGCGCAATGAGGAAATATCATTAGATTTATAGTGAAGGAGATAATTACATCCCTTTGGTAATATGGCAGCTACTCCCCCAAATTCTAGTGAATGACCATTACCCTGTGGGACTCCCATAAATCAACTTTCCACTGGGAAGCAATTATCTAAGTCCCTTCCTCAACTCTCACCTCTTTCTATAGCGAGCTCTCCGAAGGTTCAGAAGAGACTTTGCTAAAAGGGGTTTTGCACTATGACTAACCAGAAAGAAAATAGGACCAATTATATCTTTTCATCTAATTACCTCTTCGGAAATTTAATCACTTATGGGTCTGACACAGTAAGAGGGGCAGTCCGTTTCTTCTAGACAAGAGAGAGAATCTGTCAGATTAGATGTTTCATCATATTGCCTTTTGGGAGGTATGATGCTGAAAGACCAAAGGAAAGGGAGAAAGAGAGGCGATCACAAAAGTCATTTTTTTCAGGACAAAATTTGATACGTTCTTACTTTGCTGAGTATAAAGTATCAGATTTGTGGACTCACAGGTATACTGAAGGGTCACGTGGCTTTTACTGATTGCTCTCTTCAGCAGGAGCCAGTCACTCACACAAACACATGCACACGCATGTACCTGTTTATTAATCAGTGCTGGTGATCACTCAGCTTTGTGGGCTCTAGGAAACAATCCTTAAATATTGGCTAGAATGTTATCCTTGATGTCTCTCTGTGTCACTAGATGTGTAGGAAATAGAGCAATTTAACTAAAGACGCAAACTGATCGAGGATATATTCCCTATGTGTCTTGGATCAATAAGGGACACGGTTACGCTTCTGGACGCGTGCTGACAAACGGTGATTGCAAGAGCTGGGGAATCATCTGTTCGGTCTTGAAAAGAAAAGTTTGATCCTGCTCATAATAGAATGATTGCAGCATCAGAAAATGGAAGGGGAAAGTAGAGTGAGGGTAAATTTACTTTTAGAAATGGTGCGGACTTTGCAGATCGCTCCGCTTCTGTGGACAGATTTAGAATCTAGGGAGTTGATTTAGATATTGACAGCGGTTCTCCAAGAGAAAGGTGAAGTAAAAGGAATTAGACCCGTTAGAGCTCTTGTTTATGGCCTGTCTGGGCACTTTGATGTAACCCTGTCACGCCCTTATGCTGATTACCTTCTTGTAGAACAAGAGATATTGACTAGGGAATGAATGATGTGTGGTCCTTTGCTCGTAGGCAGCCCTCTTAAAGAGCAGTGACTTTTTTTTAATTAAAGTAGAGTTGATGTACAATATTATATAAATTTCAGGTGTACAATAGAGTGATCCACAATTTTTAAAGGTTATACTTTAGTTATAGTTAATATAAAATATTGGCTATATCAAAGAGCAATGTCTTTAACGTATGAATTCTCTCTCTCTCTTTTTTTTTTTTTCCACCTTTCATCCTTCCCTTTTACTTTACCGTTTCACCTTCTCTTTGTTTCTGCCTCTTTTGGTCTTGGTGTTTGACACTCTCTCCTTCTCTTTCTCCCTCTGTTTGTATCTCCCTAAATCTCAGGCTTCTCTGCAGAATGTCAAACAAAGACCGGCACATTGATTCCAGCTGTTCGTCCTTCATCAAGACGGAACCCTCCAGCCCGGCCTCCCTGACGGACAGCGTCAACCACCGCAGCCCAGGTGGCTCTTCAGACGCCAGCGGGAGCTACAGTTCAACCATGAATGGCCATCAGAACGGACTTGACTCGCCACCTCTCTACCCTTCTGCTCCTATCCTAGGCGGCAGTGGGCCTGTCAGGAAACTGTATGACGACTGCTCCAGCACCATTGTTGAAGACCCCCAGACCAAGTGCGAATACATGCTCAACTCAATGCCCAAGAGACTGTGCCTGGTGTGCGGCGACATCGCATCTGGGTACCACTATGGGGTAGCATCCTGCGAAGCCTGCAAGGCCTTCTTCAAGAGGACGATTCAAGGTGAGTGCCTGCTGCACATAGAGATACCCACCCTCCTCCAGTCTCACACGATGGTTGGTTGGTTGGTTGGTTGGTTGGTTAGCTGGTTGGTTGGTTTTCCTAGTGTTTATCCTCATTAGTAAGGTTTGCATTCTTCATTCTGTCTTGGGCACCAAAGAGAAATAGGTTAAAGTTGATAGTGGAGGATTTGTAGAATAAACTCCCCACCCCCTTACTGGACATGGCTCCTGTCAATTCCACCTTCACTCTCAAGCTCTGATGATGGAATGGTAATTAGCTTGGGTGTGGTTTAAAAGCACACATCTGTTATTAGAGCAGTGGGGGTGGGGGTAGCGCCCGAACCAATGCACACTGGATTCATAGTGCTCTATTCAATTCTTCTTACATCTGAAATAATGAATATTTTAGACCAGTGGTTTTCGAACTAGAGTGTGCTTCAAAACCGGCTGGAGTTCTTGCTGAAATGCAGATCACTGGGCCCAGTTCCCAGAGTTTCTGGTTCCTTAGCTCTGTCTTGGGTAGGGGCCTGAGAATTTATATTTCTAACAAATTTTCAGGTGATACTGGTATCGCTGGTCCAGGGACTACACTTTGAGAATCACTGCTCTAGACAAATTTAATTTTCTCCTACGCTCCTTCTTTCTCTATGGTTGGATATACTTTCCCCACCTTTGTAATGAATTTGTATTAAAGAAGCTTCCAAATTATACCAGATTATAAAATATGCCTCCAACATATATAAAAAAATATCCAAACCTTTATAGATCTCCAGATTGAGAAATAGCAAAATTATTTCCCACCAAAAAGGAAAATGTGACTGAAATTTGTATGTGGCTTTTTAAACTAGGAATTCACAAGTACAAAACTCTGCTAGTTTTCAAAGCTATAGATGTATATACTTACAGAAAGCTACAGTTCACTTGTTTAGATACTTCGTGTGACACGCCTTTGAAGAAAATAGGAGAAGGAAATGGGGGATTTCTGGTGGGGGATTCTCAGCACGTCAGTGATTCTGTCTTTCTGCTCAGTGCTTTACGAAACGTATCTCCTTAACGACTGGTTACGGAGACGAGTGCATCTTCCCACATGTCAGTGGTTCTCAACCTTGCCTGGAATCACCCAGAGACAAAAATAAATACTGATGCCGGGGCTCCACCCCCAAATTCTGAGTTAATTTGGCCTCAGGCACGGGCAGGGCAGGGGGAGATTTTTGAAAGTTTCCTAGTTAATGCTTCATGTAAAGCCAGTGCTGAGAGCCACGATGCTGAACTGTTCTGTGTTCTGTTAGTGCTTCTCAGGGTGTGAGCACTGGTCCAGCAATACCAGCATCACCTGGGAATTTGCTGGAAGTGCACATTCCCAGGCCTCATCCCAGACCAGCTCAGTCGGGATCCCTGAGGGTGGGCCGTGCCCTTTGTGCTTCACCGGGCGCTCCTGGAGAGGCTGAGGCTCACCCAAGTTTGAGAACCACAGCTCTCTTACAGTGTTACCACTGATGACCCTCCTGTGTCATCTTATGGTCCCTGCTTGGGTGTAACTGAGATTAGGTTAATCACTCTCTGACATGCTTACTGGTTTTTAAAGTGAAAAGGAGATCATGTTTGTTAAACTCGAATCCTTCCAAATATTTTAACAAAGGGTGATTCTGAAACCTTTCATGTGCCCATAGGTAATCGTCTACCTTTTCCTTTTAAGAGCATGTGGGAGGGCAATCTTTTCACCTGGGTGCCCTGAGATGCTAGTGTCTTGTCCTTAGTGAATCAGCTGTACCATCTCCCACTTGCTTTTGTGCTGTTTATCACATAGTAGCTTCCTTGATCTATGAGTACACAGTGAAAGAGTTAAAAGTGCACAGTTTTTCAAGATAGCATAACTCACATAACAGAGAGGATATTTAAGCCTAATCTTTTCATAGCCTTCGTAGTTTTAACCAAAGAACACAAGCCAAGTTAGTGTAGAGTACATGTGAATTACCTCCATGTTTTAATAGCTGTGTCCTCACATTTAAAGGACCATCATTGCCATATTTTATTAGTATTTTCTTATCCAAAAAATCCTCCACCCACTGGATCTTTATTTTCTTTTATAAACTGAAGACATTAATACCTACCTCAAAGAATGCTTATGGATAAAAAGAAATACAAAATCACATGTAAAGAGAGTAAGTAAAAACAATGTTGGTCTATATGCAAAGTTTCTTTTCATCTTGAAGCATTTGAAAATCTCTCTTCAGCCTATTTGCTAAATTGCAAACCCTGTGAATGAAAACATATTTCAAATCCTTGGGTTCTTACCAGCCATTGTCCAACAGTATCAGAATATGGATGCTACAGGTCATCTAAATTTTAAACTGTTAGTAATTTGATTTTGTTAACTCAGCTCGGGGTCTAACTCCACAAAGACAAGGGAGCATTTTGGGATAAATTAACAAATACTGTGGATGCTGATACAAGCAAGAGGTTGTCAATAAGAAAATCACTCCCATTTACTCAACAAATGTTTACTGGGAACCTGCTGTGGGGCCTGGCAGTGTGCTGGCTGGAGTTTCAGCTGAAAAACATTTTATGAAAGCTTGGTTCTCAAAAGTTTGTGGATTGCGATGAATTCTTCCTACAAATGTCTTCTGCCTTGAGGGAATACCAAAATTTGGGGAATTCGTGGGATTAAACGTCCTCGTCTTCAGGATGTTTTCCAAAGGTAGAACAAGTATGTGAAAACATTTCCTGACAGTTGTTTTAAAAGAAAATACAAATCCTATGGCTTAGATATGAATAGCTATGCCATAGTTATTTACTGAACGTTCACTGGAACAGAACAATTGGGATTCTGTTGCTGATTCTTCCTTACGATGCTGAAATGCTACCAAAAGCTTAACAGAGCAAAGCACAGGGTGATTCTTGGCATTGATGTATGGTGCTCAATTTTACTCCATATTGGAGAGAGCAAGCAACTTTCAAGGATTTCGAGCAGGAGACAGAGATGTCACTGTTCAGATTAGCACTCTGGACTTGCCCACCTGGCTGTGCTTGTAGCTGGCAGCTGGACGGCGCTCGGTAAGGCTACCCTGCTAGTTACATCAGCAGGCATCACGCCGTGGTGCTTCCTTAGCCCCAAAAAGGCAGTGAGGCAAAAAAAGGGATTAAATCGTGAAAGTATAATGTAATAATTAGGGTGGTAATTGTAAGGGAGATTGGAACAGCCCCTCCTTTCTGTGGCCAAATAGACATAGTTGAGCTCCAAAGAGGTGGAAAGTGGCCTGAATCTACTGTATCATCAGGGATTCTTATTCTGATGTTGAAGGAACCAAAGAATGCATTCTTATGCCTTGAGGCAGCATTGCAGCCAAACTATCCTTGACAGATCAGAGTCTCTCCCTTCCCTCCCTTAAAGCTCTCCTGAGGATGAGAAAGGATTATGCAACTCGCTGAAGAACAAGTCTTTCTACTGTCACAACCCTTACGGCCAAGACGTTATGTAAGTCTGGCTTCGGTCCTGCTCTCATTGACTGAGAGACAGTCCACAGTCGTGGGGAATATTGCCTCTTTAAAGTTTTTATTTCTTGTTATAATAATTTATTTTTAAGATTGGTTATCCAATATGTAATGCATTTTGAAAGTTGGGCAAAATACTTCTTAAATTTGGAGCCAAAAGAACATATATTTGAGAGCGCATCTTGAGAAAAGTAGTGAGAATTGTTCTTCTCAAAGCTGAATGTGGTATTCTGGGTGTGAAAGGCAATTAATCATAGATTGCAGTGAAAGTCAACTAGAAAGGCTGTTTCTAAGTTATCATTGAGAAACTATTGAATTAGGTCAGCACTTAAGTAAAAGTCAAAGTTTTGGAATTTTGTTTGTTTGTTTTCTTGACCAAAACTTTTTGACAGTTCGGTCGTCCCACAGGGTTACAGTGGCAGCATTGATTTCATTGTCACTTCCCAGGCTTATTAATTTGTGTGTGTGGTGTGATACCGTTTTTCTGATTTTTTTCTAATTCTAGTTTTGGCCTCAATTTATAAATGAGTTAGGAATTTTTGTGCTTTTTTTTTTTTCTGTACCTTCTCATTAAGAGTTTTCCCTGGACTCTTGTTAAGGAGGTAAGACATATCTTTATACCTCTCAAAAGTCAATATACATTTCGTTATTTAATTCACAAAACACCAACCCCCCTGAAGTTTTTATTTCTATGTAAGAATATGGAAAATAAGTCATATACATGGTTAATATAACCATTTCAACTGTTCACTCTTGTGCTAGAGATAAGGCTTCCCTCCCTTTAGAAAGGGGAAATTGTATATTTAAAAATAGGAGTCTTCTTTTTTCAAAAGATATTCTAGCGTGGGTTTTGGATTTGTATAAAACCAGATCCAAGTCTCAGCCACTTACCTGCTGAGCGGCCATAACTTCTCTGTGCTTCCCTTTCCCAGGTGGAAAGGGTTCAACGAGAGAATATCAAAGTGCCTGGCCCACAGTAAGGGCTCGATAAATGATGAGCTTTGGTTGACGTTGGCAGTGTGACTGGGACACTCCACCACCGGCTGGTTCAGATACTCTAGGACAAAGAGGTGCCCTTGATGTTAAACTGGAAGGCCTGTGACCTTCTCCTCTCAAAGCTATCCACCCCTTTGCTCTGACAATAAACCCTCTCTCCCTGTAGCCATTCCTCACAATGGTGCCCTTTTATAGTAGGAGACATTGAGGTGGGCTGATTGGACATTTGACTGGTTGTATGTAGTTTTACGGTGATCAATTAATTTTATTTTTCTGTGACTGTGGGTGGGAAACTGGGTAAATCAGAAAGGGAGCCTGAATCTTGTCACTTGAGTCAAATATCCCCAGTTAAGCTTCAAATGTGGGACCTGGGAAATAAAGAAGCAGAATGTCTTTGCAGTGTGAAATACAGAAGTGACCATTATGAGAACCAAGTCCACAGCAGGTATTCATGGCCTGGGACAGGAGTCCAGTGGACACCTCTGTCCTGTGTATGTAAATATTTAAATCTTTATAAATCAAGATAACAAATTGCTTAGTCAGATATGTTGCGTTCTCTTATTTGACAAATATGCCCTCGTAATGGCCTGGGAGACCAGCTTTCCATTTGTAATTCTTAGACAACTGGGAGTTTTAAGTGCACGGGAGAGCCAGTTTTCAGCCTAGAGCCTGGCCCATTTCCCTTCCTTCCCTCCACCTCCCATTGCGTCCAGTACGTAGTTTGGACACCCCTGCCCGCATATCCAGGGCCCTCCGGCCCCTTCCTAATGGCAGCCCCTTGATCACGCACAGGCCTTGTAATGTGCACACCAGCAGTGAGGTCCAGCCCAGGCCACCTGCCAGAAAGTGGACTCAGGCGAGAGGCCTGTGGAGGTTTATCCAGAGAATTCAATGATCCCAGCTACTGGGATCATATGGTACAAGGGGCTTGGCTCCTGCAGGTCTCGTCTTCCCAACCTGTGGAAGGGTTTGCATCATCCATGTCTTCTAAAGCCCAGGGCCTCAGGTGATGACCGCCTTGTCTGGATCTAAAGAAGACACTGATAAGAACCTAAATCTCACCTTAAATCTAGGGCATTAAGGAGGAGGAATTTGCCTGCAAGGCCTATGCTGAAGGTGTGTGGACACAGCCTGTGGATCTGACACTGCTCTTCCCCGCCTTGAATTGCTGACTCCTGCCTGAAGCAGGCGGCATCATCCTAGAGCATCTTTCCTGGGTGCCTCCTTTTCTTTGCCATCCTGTGCTATATTTTAGTCTTAGAGTAGAATATTTACAGCCCTGGAGGAAATAAGAACTTACAAATTGAGGGTCTGTACATTATATAAACCTTTCAAAGGAAAGGAATAAGAAATTACCTATTTACTTTAAATAGTGTTTGGAGAGAATACCCTCATTTATAAACGGCAGCTTTAAAGCTAGTATGTTTTAAAATTAAAATCCAAAATAATATGGAAATGTCTACACTGACTTTATGAATCTCAGTGATTATCAGTTTGGAAGCAGTATTAAATTAAATATTGAGGTGATATTTTCGAAAGAAATATTGTCTAAAACTCATTCACTTTAACTCAGAGCTGGCTTTTGTTATGTTTAATTGACTTTTCCACTTTTTCTTGCATTTGATGCCAATTTTGTCTGATTTTTTGAAAGGCAGTAATGTTGCCAAGTTATAAATGAGGAGCATTATTCCCTCGCTATTTTAATTGTTAGCTTCAGTGTTTATTTTAATAGTGCAATTTAGTCCTGCTGACTTTCTCTGTGGGTAGAGGATGCATAGGATGTGAATGGAGTTTTCAAGAAACAGCGTAATTTACAGTTTCATCTCTCGCGGTTTTGACTTAGGGGACCCGCTTCTCAGGATAAATGAGTAGCGATTCCTTTTTCGTGGTTTGCTCTGACTTTTAGGAATTGACCTAAATTGTCATCACTTCTGAGGTTGTTGAAGAGCTACTGGTCAACAAAACTTTTCTGTAAAGGGCTGGATAGAAAGACAGTTGGTAAATACCTTAGGATCTGTGGGTCACGTGCCTCCTCTGTCACGTACTCTGTTCTGCTTTGTTTTATTTATTGATTAATTTTTGAGCTGTTTAAGACTATAAAAACCGCTCTGTGCTTGGGGCCATACCCAGGCATACCTGGGGCTAGGTTTGACTGCTGGCTATAGTTTTGGTAACTGTCAGATGAAAACACCTTCACTTCATCTTTCTTAGAGGCAACGTTGACTACCCAGTGTTCATTTCAGACGACTTTCTAGACAACTTTGCATGCAGATCATTTATTTAAATGGAAAGCAAGCTCTCTATGATGATGGTTGGTTTTTTTTTTTTCAATCTCTCATCTCAGTTTTCAGAATTTTTTTTTCCAGGATTGTCTAGCCTCTTTTCACTGTTGCCTGTGAGCTGTGATTGTCTTTTGAAAGTCAAGTAAGATCAACACATCATTTTGAACTCCTGATAGGGTAAGGATATATTTTCCAGTTGGGTCAGAGTGGCTAAGAATGTCCAATGGCAGGGATGTTGGCCAGTGGCATTTACGGAGGGAAAAATTTGCAGTGAAACTCTTTTATGCCATGGTAAAATGTTCAACTGTGGTTTACTATCAAATTAGTGAGACTGGATAATTAGTTAAGGTAGGCAGACAAAATTCCCTTTCCTAGGCTGGTATGTTTGCAAAAGGAGTGACCCTCTCCTCCTGCTGTCGATGTTATTTCACGGTGGTTGGGAAGAAGTTAGGGTATGTGTTGTATGTTCCTCTGGTAAATTACAGTGAATTTATTTTTATTTATTATAAAAAGACATTTTGTAGTAGTCATATCACTGATTCTTAAAAATGCAATAGTTATACTTAATATTAAAAAGGGTGAGTTTGTGAGTGATTTTTTTTAATTCAGTTCTATTTTCATATTTCTACTGAGTTTCTAATATATCTGGAACATTGGTATATTCTCCATTGAGTCTACTCTGATTCAGTCTACATGATAGAATCAGAAAAAAATAAGAATGTCATTCTGGATTATCTTTACATATGCATACTTGAGTTATGTTCTTTCTCTTTTTAAAAACTTTTGCAAACTTCTTTTTTCTTGAATCAGACTCTCTATACTGAGAAAATAAAATCCGTTTCCCATGATTCACCTACGCCAGTGTCCTCAGAAGCAGCAGCCAGGAAGGAAAGGGGCTCCCAGGTGCTGACTGTGGGATGAGTTGGCGTGAGACCCAGTACTCTCTCTGGTCCCAGTGTCCCAATCCACCTGGGCCATCTAAACGTACCTGTTCCTGATTCAGTCACTTTCTTATGGGAGAGGAACCATGTGCATTGCCATTTCTTCTAGGGAATTTGTTGGCGAGTGAGCCTCTTTTCCTAGCCTGCCCCAGCCTACCACTGGCCAAGCCCACACCTCTCACGGCACCACACACCAGTTCTTCTCCTGTCGAGAGGGAAGTTGGTGCTGTTTACATTCTCCAGTCTGAAGGACTTCTTGAATCAGTTCCAGTGAATTCTTTTAAAATGCTATTTACTTCCCTGATGTGGGCAAGGTGAATTTTTACATCTGTGATGGGATTTCTTAGCTGGTGGGGCGTGGTTGATACTTTGCCTGCAGACCACTGGACTTTCCTTGGAGGACTTGCCACCCAGGTCACCCTAGTGTTATCTGATGACTGCTTTGATGAAGAGGCTGGAGGCTTTTTTTTGATTATAAGATAAACTCTCAAGCACAGGTATCAATCAGTACCACTCTTGACATTCTTAATGACTTTCATTCTTTCCTTCTGGTTCTCTCTTAGAACCAAGCCCGGACAAATAAGGCTCTTTCATTCAGAGAATAAGCAATAAATTACATTGTTAGAATAGCCCCAGCCTACAGAGCACCAAATCGAATGCTTGGACATAAATAGTAGGAATGATACGTTGTACTTTGTATTTTTCAAAATGCATGTTTTTATACAGGTGTTAAAGTAATAACATGTTAAGATAACTTCTTCCCTTAAACTCAGAATTGATTCTGGCTAAATCCAGTTAGGCTGCATTTAAATATTCATCCTAAAGGTAGGAAAGAAAAAAAAAATGAGTGATGAGAGTCCTGCTGCCTGAAGTTCCTATCGATGCAAACGTGGGTCCCTCTTCTTGGTAATTAGTTGTAGGAATGTATGTCTTAATATGACTTGCTGAATCCTCAGGATTTGTTACTTGTTAAAATTGAGGGTTTGGAAGCTATGAGGGAGGTTGGGAGGAATGGCAGGGTGGGGCTGATGGCTTGGGGTGCAATATATATATTTTTCTTTCCTAGTAAAGCCCAAGGCAGTGATTCATCTTTCTGATCTATGACTTTATAGACCTAGACAATATCTTAGAAGTGATCAAGTGTACACAATTCGCTTTCTTTTGAAGTTGCTTGAAGTTGTTGGGATTCAACCACATAAAGACCTAGTCACTGGAGTTCTCTTCCACCATTTCAAAAGTTTTATGTGAATGCAAAATTAGGTAATAGATGCTAGTCAAGTATTCTAGTTTATACTAAAAGTAAATATAAGTTTATATTTTAAAGAAATGATGTTCTGACATTTATTTTTTAATTGATTTCCTCTTCTTATTGTGGTAAAAAAATAACATAAAATGCACACACAAAAAACATAACTTAAAATTTTCCATCTTAACCATTAGTATGCAGTAGATTAGTGCTAACTGTGTGCACATCGTTGAACAACAGATCTTCGACATTTTCTCATCTTGCAAAAATAAAATCCTCTACCAATTAAACAACAACTCACATTGCCCTCTTCCCCAGCTGCTGGCAATCACCATCTGCTTTCAATTTCTATGAGTTTAACTACTCTGGGAACCCCCTATAAATGGAATCACATAGTGTTTGTCTTTCTGTGACTGTCCTATTTCACTTAGCATAATGTCCCCAGTTTATCCATGTTGTAGTGTATGACCGGATTTCCTTCTTTTTTAAAGCTGTATAATATTCCATTATGTGTATACAGCACATTTTCTTTTTTCATTCATTCATCAGTGGACATCAGGTTGTTTCTGCCTCTTGATTATTGTGAATAATGCTGCAGTAAGCATGAGAGTACAAATACCTCTCTGAGATCCTGTTTTCAATTATTTGTGTAAATACTCAGAAGTGGAATTGCTGAATCATATGGTAGTTCTATTGTTTTTTAATCATCATCTATTTTAATTTCTCATCATTACAGTTATTTTTAATCACCTGGCTACATATTTGTACTGTAAACTAGCTAAGAGATTTTATAAGACCAAAGATTACAATGAATTAACATTGAAAAGGCTTTAAGAACCCTTTCTAAGATTTCTAGATAAAGTGGGTTTTAATCAAGATTTTTTTTTAAAGTAAGAATTTATTTTTTCAATTAAAATATAGTCAGTTTACAAAGTTGTATCAGTTTTTGGAGGACAGCATAATAGTTCAGTCATGCATATATGTATCCATATACACACACACATTTGTTTTCATATTCTTTTTTATTATAGGTTACTACAAGATACTGACTATACTTCCCTGTGCTATACAGTATAAACTTGTTGTTTAGCTATTTTATACATAGTAGTTACTATCTGCAAATCTCGAACTCCCAATTTATCCCTATTTTTAATTTTTTGAGGCACCTCCATACTGTTTTCTGTAAAGGCTGCCCCATTCTGCACTCCCACCTACAGGGCACAAGGGCTCTGATTTCTCTGTATCCTCTCCAGCACTTGTTATTTTTCTTTTTTTTCTTTTTTTAGTAGCAGCCATTCTAATGAGTGTGAGGTGAATGTTTAAACATTTTTGAGGATTTTCAGATGCTCTCCAAATGTGAAGTTCTAATCTTTTACCCCACCCCATGCTGTCCCTATGTAATTACACATGTAGACAATGTAAATAGTTGGTTTCATCCTCTTGAATGAATACAATGCCTTTATACCAATAGTAGATGAAGAATCTGTTAATTTGTCATAATAATAATGAATATATTTGTTTTTAGAATGTGCCACATATTATTCTAAGGGCTTTACATCAATTATCTTACTTAATTTTTCAGTCATTCCATTAAAGTAGATACTACCATTATAATATTATTGTATTATTTATAGATGTGGAACTTCTATAAAGTTCACAGAGAGGCACAGAGAAGTAATTGCACATAGTTTCCTCTTAGCAGTCTGAACCCAGAGTCAGTGTTCTTAGCCCCCTCATTACCCTGCCTTGTATATTTTTTAAAGCATTTAAAGCATTGAATAATTTAGATTGAATTTTTCTTGTGAGATTTTAGTTCATAGGCAACATTTTCCATTAAATTGTTAAAATATAATAAAACTGGGGAATTAAGACTATTTTCAAAGTTATGATTCAATGATATTAAAGGTCTGTAAAAAGGAGGCAATCAGAAGTAAGTCTTTAAAATATTGAATTCTTTATAATTCATTTTCCAAAATCCCCTAATTACTAAGTTTGAGAGTTTAGCACTTCAGTACCACTGTATCTGTCTTCTGTCCCAGTACCTGAGGTTTTATCTGCTGACACTCATTTTGCCACTAAATGTTTAGTTGTTGGTCCTAGATTGATCCTAAAAATGTATGCTTACCACTGATAACATTTGCCATATTCTTTCATTCCTGTTTTCAGGAGGAAAGAGGATTATTTCTCCTCCTGTCTTGATGTGAGGATGATTGTTCACTTGCTAAACTTTGTGACCACAACAGAAGGGAGCTCAGAATCAATTTCTTTTTTTTTCTTTCTATTTTCTTATGATAAATACCAGTCAAAAGGAGTTAAAGAAAGAAAGTGATTACATGAATGCATCTGTAAGTTGATAGAAAAAAGTTATATTCTTTGAAATTAACTCTTATTTTGGTTTGAAAATGTTTAAAGAAACAATCATATTTTTAAATGCTTATTTAAGTAAGAGCATCACTGAGTAATACTGGAAATGAAAGAATTTAGTACAGGAAAACCTGGATTAATTTAGAATTTAAAGCTTGAAATCTGAATGCTTTAGAGTGAATCTGAAAGCATACCCCAAATCTACATTCTGATATCCATTTTTTCAGTGCATACTATTAACATAGTTTCCATTTGAGGAAGATCAGAGACGAGCACAAGAATCTTCAAAGGAACAAATCTAGCCCAAGATTTTGTCCTTGATTACACCTTTTCTTCCTCTCTTGCATTCAAAGCATCATCACTGCTCCCAAGGTACCTCCTTGCTTCTGGAACACCCTCACTGTCCCCAGAGTCCTCAGACTAGGTTTGACATGGATAACAATTTCAAATTTTTTAAATATTTAAAGCAAAACCCTCCAACTCAGTCTGCCCCCTGTTCTTCTGAGAGGTTATCAATTTGCTGAGGATTCTTTTTAAAATAGCTGAACCTAACTTGTAAGAAGCTCTTTTACAGGCTTGTGGGTAAAGGAGGGGGAGGGAGGAAATAATGGATAACAGATTGTAAAGAATTTCTTATCATTGCAGCCTTTAGGCCCTGGGGGCCAAATCCACTTTGCTAAAGAAGGTTCTCCTGGAGCACAGCCACACCCTATCTTGTACTGTCTTTCCTTCCCGCTTGCACAGGAGAGCTGAGGGGTCACACCAGAGACTGAATGACCTGCAAAGCTGAACCTTTTACTCTCTGGGCCTTTAAGAAAGAGCTCATGGACCCCTGCTGTTTTACGAAGGCCTGGGAGTTAAACAAGTGTTCCCTGCAGAAGGCGTCCTGCCCCTGGCCTCCCCATCCAATGGGAAGCCCCCCCCCTCCCCTGCGAAGTTTTCCTCTGTGCTGTTCCTCCCTGAGGAAATGCCAGGCACTCTGAGGCCATCCGGGGCAGACAGAGGGGTGCGGTGCCCAGGTTCTCCCTCAGGGAGAGAGATCTTCAGGCACAAACACTTCTCAGTCCGAGCTCTAACGGTTCTCCTCCTGGCTTCTCTATTTTACTCTAAACGCAGCTGGCGGCCTTGTCCGGGTCCCCTGACCCTTGGGGTGATTAGTAACTGCTCAGTTTTGAGTGTTTGCTTGTGCTTGTCCTAATGTTCCTATTGATTTTAAAAAGCCTACCACGCTGCCAGCCTTTTGGCTTCCTAGCCAGAGGCCAGGAGGACTGCTCTGCCCAGCTTTTGCTTAGTTCTGTGCTGAGGACCAGCACCTGGCCGTTCTCAAGTCCCCCTTAGCTCTTCTCCTGTGTCCCGAGTCCCTCTCCTGGGTATAGTTTCACTGCTATAATGATGGTGATAATCAAGCCTCACTGTGTGTCAGGTACTCCTCCTAAGTACACGCTCTCATTTGATTTTCATAGCGAACGCATAAGGTATCCATCGCTGGGACGCATGCACACTTCACTGACAAAGAAAGTAACTTCAGATTTAAATGTTTTGCCCAACTCAGAAAAATGATAGAAGTAGGACTTGAACTTACTTGACTCTAGCACTTGGCTTGTAATCGGGGTTATATCACCTCCTACAGTTTAAATACAGGTTAGTTACCATCACTTGTGTCAAGCAGGGTTTCCACAGCTCTGTACCAGCTTTGGAGGACACAGATAGGTACTTGCTGAATACGTGAACTTGATCTGGAAGGAAGAACCTAATGCCGATGTCTCTTTGCTGACAAAGTTCTGGGCACACTGATAACATTCAGGAACGAAGCACTTAGGGGCCGTGTGAGGGAAAGATATGCTTGCTTTTACTTGTTGAAGGTAGAAGGAAAAATCTCAAGATTGGTATGATGTCAGATTCCTATTTGAGTCATTTGTTTTTGGTCGCATTGGGTATGATCCAAATGCCCCCACACTTGTCATATGGACTTACTGTACCATTCAGACTCTGCCACTGCAAAATGCACACATTAAAACTCGATCCAAATAGAGTGGCTGCCTTAGATTGAATTCGCATTTCTTTCTTTCACCAAGAGTATTTTGTTAATAAACCTTGTTTTTTTCTTTTTTAGTTGTATGATTTAAAAAAAGACATAGGCAGACTTGTATCAAGGCTGTTTAAAATTTGTAGGTAGAGAAAGAAAAAGTGAACTTTAGAGTTGGATGGTGAGCTCAGGTTATACACCTTTCTTGTGACAATGGTCATTACTGAGCTCTTCTATGAAGACTCTGTGACACGATAGCGTATGTAGGAACTTAAAAACTAGGAAGTGTCTGTACATGTCGTGTAGGGAATGTGTTCTACAGTGCAAAAGAACAGCTGCCTTTTCCAAGAAGATACCATGTCAGAGCTAAAAACGTTGAATTTCTGCATACTTTTGATGCGAGATATTTGTAATCTCCATCATTTTCAGCAATAAGTATTTTTGATTATACACTTTGACCTTTTTAAATGCAGTTCGGAGCACACCCTGCCGATTATGGATTGCATTTTATTTTTCCTATCGTGAACAATAGTGTTATTTGGAGA
Source organism: Vicugna pacos (assembly GCF_048564905.1). Classification (NCBI taxonomy): domain Eukaryota; kingdom Metazoa; phylum Chordata; class Mammalia; order Artiodactyla; family Camelidae; genus Vicugna; species Vicugna pacos. The sequence continues at coordinate 28,049,152 of NC_133009.1, forward strand.
TCTTTAAAATGGATGTTTACAACCTGACACCTGTTGCTTTGGTGACATGGTTTGTTTGGTTTCTGTGGAATTAAACTGGTCACTAATCAGAGTGGTACAGAGACATATTGAGGGATTTCTTGTTCGAGGTGTTGAGAGATTCCGTTCTCTAAAAGCAACCCTATCCTCTCCCACAGCTGCCCTTGCACCACACGTCTGACAACAGCAAAAGACAATGCCAAGAGCCATCCCGTCCCACCACTCCCAGGCATCAAAATTTCCTTTCCAACCGGCAACAATAGCAACCACAACAACCACAGCTACACAGAGCACATTCTTAGAAGATAAGAGTTTCATTTTTCCTGTCTGTTCTAAACAACACTCAATTGCAACATTCAGCTAATTACGTTCAAAGTTTAGAGTCAGGCAGCACTGCATCATAGCTAAGAGGAGAGATGTTGGATTCAGGGCACCTGGGTTTAACTCCTGGCTCTGGTGCTTGTAAACTGTGTGATTCTGGGTGTGTTATTTCTCTCTGTGCCTTAATTCTCTCATCTGCAAAATGGGGCTTCTGAACTGATATGTAAGTCATAATGGGTGCATTGAAGGAGCGTTGGACTGGATGTCAGGAATTTGAGGTTTAGACTCTTCTCTGCAGTCAACTAGCTCATATCCTTATAAGCTTTAAGTCAGTGCACGTTCACCTTTGTCTTTTACGTAAAATTAGGAGTCTGAACCTACTGGACTTCAGGATCTGTTCGAAGTCCAATAGCCCAGAAATCTGTGTTGCTTTAAGCCAAATGCTAGTGTTATTGGTGGATTGCTATTAGTTTTATTCTGCCTAATTGTAATTATGGTGTTTTTTTTTTAATGAATACATTGGGGCTAAACATTAATGATGGAATGAGAAATAGGATCAGTAACAAATCAAGTTGATGGGTAATAAAATATTCTGCTGGACACAGGGGACCCCAGGGGAGTAAGTCCCTTCCCTCAAGGAATGGACAGTTGTACAGCTGGACAGGAGGCAGGCAATTCACTAGACACATGTAATAAAGTACTTTAAATGCTCAGAGGAAGATTTGCTTGGAGGTAAGTGTGAGATGAAGTCGTTAACACCCGTAAGGACCCCTACCTCAGTCTTGTGAGTCCCGGGATTGCTTCTCTAAAGCAGTGATGGAAGAAAGCGCATCAAGACCAGCAGGAAAGACAGCACTGCTCTCTGGGAACTGGGAGTCATTCAGCATGGGTGTCAGACAAGGGGGTGGGCTTGGGTTAGGGGTCGGGACTGACCTTGGATGATGGTAAGAGAGAAGGCTGGGGTGAAATGTTGAAGAGCTTTGCAAATGCTCTGCCCTCAGTTACAATCGGATTACACCCAGTGATACACAGTTATGAGCCCCAGGGCAGTGACAGCGTTCATGGGGAGAGGTGGTTGGTGTCTCAGAAATTCACTTCGTAGATAATTTGGTGCTTTAAAAAGTGACTTGTGTTATTATACTTCTTCCTCTCCTCCTGGTGTCTGTCAAATATAGCTATACATCCCAGAGTTGTTGGCAAGACAAAAATCCCCCCTCAGCTTCTCTGGGTGACTGGTATATCCATTCCCATACCCTCTCATTCATCTGAGGAAGGCTGTTTTTACACTATCCCCAAACTCCAGATTTAGGTCTCTGAGCCAAGGTGTTTAATAATCAATGGAATCTTACCATGTCTCTTCCCTTTCCTCTCAGAAAGGAAAACAAAACTACGTATGCTTTCAATAACTAAATTTCATGTATTACGATGGTGTGAAGTAGATACGATCATTCCTCTTTTGTATTTAAGCAAACTGAGAGTAAGAAAGTAAAGTGACTAGTTTGAGTTTTCACAGCCAGTAAAGGGCAGAGCTGCAATGTGACCTGAGCGCCACCATTTCCTTTCTCCCTCTGCCCTCACTCATTGATCCTCAGATGTTTTCCTGACCCGTATGTTAAGGATGGACATCCTATGGGCATACAGGGGTTTTGTTCCACCTTCTCTTTGAGATGAACATTCACAGTGCCCAGTGTTTAGTTCACAGTTGTGCAATGAAAGCAATAAAGGAATGGCCGTGTTTACAAGTTTGAGGGAAACTGAGGCAGGACAGGTCTTATTTAAATTGAAAGAAATTAAGGATAAATAATTTCTCCCCTTTTTATAGCATTGTTTTCCAGCTTAACCATTTTTTTGTTGAATACAATGGGGAATTGCAATCTTGTGGTTAGATACATGATACGGGGAGGGACGCTGGTACCCACTGTAGGCTCGATGGTCCTCCCAGCCCTGATGGCTGGGGGATGAAACCGGAGTGTGTGGTCCTAGTCTTCAATCACTAGAGCTTACAAACTTGCTTGATTGTGGGTTTTTTCAGATCTTTTTCTTTTAAAGGCAAAGAAAGCATTATCTACTCCTATTTGGGAAATAGGCCTGAGCTTCGCTGTGAAAATGCAGTCATTTGTGCCCACATACTGTTATGGCTTTTATAAATTACACCTGTGATTATCAGAATTCAATCCTATAGAACCTTAAAGAGCCCAATATCAAAAGAATCCAATACTAAAAGATCTTTTCTGTACTCACCTATCTCCCACCTCATGTTTTAGCAGGGAGAGGGGCAGCAGACAGGCAAAGAATATGAGACTCTAGCATAACCACATGTATGAGATTGCTTTGCTAAGAGCCAGATGTGACAATTAACCTGATGGGACCTCCTCTCCTCCCACCTCGACAGGCTACACTGTACGCTTCGCAGGTGGATGGGGCCCCTTTGGGAGCCTGGCGCCCCCTTTCCTTGTCACAAGTCTGGGGTATCCTCCTTGAGACCTTGAGGCAAATTCTTGAAATATCTGCAGTGACTCTAGTTCTTTGACCTTTGAGGGTATATTTAAAATTTAGAAACGAACAACAATCCTTTGGCATCGTGTCTGGCGATAAAGAGGCCAGTCAAATGTTTTGGGTGAACATGAGTGGAATGTAATTTAATTCCTCCCCCATCTTCACATTATAGCTTTGAAGTGGCTCTAGTGGCAGTGCTAAAGGAAGCTTCAAAAAGTGCTTGGAGCCGTCCTCTGGGAACAGATATAGTGTCCCGAAGTAACTTGTTTTGAAGTCTAACTTTGGGTGCGTTCTTTGAAAATAAAATAGCACGCTTTACTTACATGCACATTGGTGAAATTATAACTTTTTTTGGCCATAGATGTGTAATGACTTACTATTCCACATGATAGAATCCCAGCTATAGAGAATATTATTTCCTATTTCAGGAGGAATGAGGAGAAAGTAGTTAAAAACAAAAGAGCTTTGAAAGCAACACAGAAAAGAAAAGGGAAGTGAGAGAAGTGACATCGCTGTTTGGCAAAACCTTTCCTACTATATAACAGACGATTTTCCTTCTTTCTTTTTTCTACTTTTGGGCATTGAAAACAAAAATACTACAGATTATTGCCTGCGTGTTTTTAATGCTCTGTAATTGTCTACTGAGGCAAATCTCATTATTTTTAAATCACTTAATGTTGGAAACAATTGGATAAACCCCACTTGGAGTGCCCTGTGGGTCATCTCAAGCCATTTGGTTCCGTTAATAAAATTAAAACAATTGGGGGACATATACAGATGCTTTCAAATTGGCTTTACAATGAGGATGTCTGTAAGTATGAAAAAGAGGACAACTCTCGGGAACTCCATAAAGCCAAATGCTTCATTACTATGTGCGGGAGATGTGAATCGGAAGTAAAAATTTGACATATATTTTTATTTTGAGATGCCATGCTAATTTACATCATTCAGCCCTTTCACTGCCAAACTGTAGAAGTCCATTAAGTGACTGAAAGGAATATACAAATTATCCACTGGCACTCCAGGCTGGAGTTTTACATCCACCCTGTTATTCTATCCGCCAGCTAGCTGCAAGATTCTATTAAGCAGTAAGTGAGAAGATTTTATTGCCTGCAAACTAATTGTACAAAAGACTCTGAAATAAGTAATCAGAGCCCAGGACCCTCTGAAAAGCCGCCAGGAGATATTATAAATTGCTCTATCATTCTTGTCAGCCTGGTTTAAAAACCCAGAGCTTCTGCGTTGATTTGGTTCCCTCCGAAGCAGAGCTCACTTCCCCGGCTCTTGACAAAACTGGGAAAATTCCAGCTGGGCCATCAGTTGCTGCCCAGTTCAGTCCCTGGTGCCATCTGACAAATGTGGTTCAGAAAGTAGCAAGCTATAATCGAAGGAAACTCTGTGTCTGAAATGAGAATCCTGGGCTGTGAACAATAACTTGTGCATCCTCCTTAATGACTGTCCAGTGTTAACATTCCAGGTGCTCACAGTCGCTTCTGGAAATATTTTTGTCTCATTTCCACTTCTCGTGAATCGAGGAAAACAAGTGGCCCATTGAGATCACAGGGTCTCCTGGGAGTACTGTCTTTGAGCCATTACCGAAATAGATGTAACAGTGTTGCCCAGGTGCTCGGAGAGGCACATTTTTAGGATAAAATGCTTTCTTTACGAAATAGAAAAAGCACCAGGGAAGGTCTTTCAAGGGCAGAATCTCATGGATCAAAGACCATTGGGTGGGCGATCATAGCCAGCAACAATAAACTGAGGAACTCAATGGGAGGGCTTGGAAATTAGAGAGGTTTTCCTCCAGCAACGAAGTTCTTTAGAATGATGTTGATTTGTTTTTCAAGACAAACCAGCGTGGCTTAGTGAAATCAAGGTTATCATCCATATATGTCAAGACAAATTTATTGAAACAGAACATTTGGCTGAAGGATGCCAGATTCATCATGAACCATTTCTATACACTTAGCTGAAAATATATCATTTATGAAAACACTCGGGACCACTGTATTTTTTTTTTCCATTCACATTTTTACAAGAATGTCATGTCTCCTATAGCTTAGGGAAGATTCCTTTACCCCAATGTAGTCATTTATTCATTTTTCACAGTGCAGTTCAATCATGTGCTCCTGTGGGAAGAATTCACTGACTTTCCCAAGCACAGTCTGCGGCTGTGGGGATGTCTGTGTGTCCACGGGCTTGCGGTGCCCGCTGAATCCGGAACCACTGCACCACACACTAAATTGTATTGTTATTTGTTGTGGTGTCTTAGCTCCTCTGTATGAATAGAGATTCCTCAAGAGCAGGAACTACCTCTTTCTTTCCCAGCCCCGTACATGATACAAAATTGCAGGCTCATTGATAAGCATGGGGGATTCAGCAATGAATGAGACTAAACTCCGCCCTCCAGATCTCATTCTAAGGCGTTATTAAAAATCCCTCTGCCTTTCCGTTTCTCTTTGTCATTGAAGAATTATGGAATGGAATGGTTAGAAAGAGAACTAGAATCCTTTTTTTATGTGATCTGAAACTTCCATGTGGTGATTTGACAGTTTTCCTTCTGTTTTTGGAAGAAGTTTAAAACTCTTTGGCCAATCATTTATAGAAGGGTCATCCATAGATTTAGCCACTACTATTGAATCACTCCTAAATGTTTTCTGCAACGTGGCTGCAATTCTTAGGACACTCATTTTTTAAATAGTAGTTAAGTATTATAATAAGATAAACATTAATTAACTATTTTAGTGCCATTTATCTGTATTTTCATATTTTGTTCTACTTTTATTCTTATTTATATCAAGGTGTACTTTTACTCCCTTTAAAGCCTCTTAGTTTTTCTTGTTTTTTTCCTTTTCACACTTAACTCCTCAGAAACCTTTGTATTTTCCTGATTTTCTCCTTGATGAGCTCTCCTTCTTTTGCCATGGATTTCCATTTTCGTCAAAGCTATTCTTTAAGGTTTTGAAAAATTAACTAGGTTTTCTTCTACATTATTATTATTATTATTATTATTATTATTATTATCATTATCATTATTATTTGACTTGTGAAATGGTTTTCCCAGTGTTCTTAAATTAATATTGCTTCCTAATGGGACGTCCAGCTCACTTGACCTTGTGGACAGTACTCTATATGACACCGCCATAATTGATGTTCATAAAAATGACCTTGAGATATCAAAAAAAATACAGAAAATGTATTCTTTTACTTATATACTACTTTTCAGTGGAAGATTTCTCTACTGCATAAGCAATAATCCTTGCCTTCAAGATCTTACCATCTAATGGGGAACATGCACGTGGAAAGGTTAAAAAAATCAGGCACGTCTGTATATGATGAGAGTATCTGAAAAGATACGAGAACCAAGAAATCATTTTCTGCTAGGATGGCCTGAGAAGTTTTCATGAAAGATTTGAACGGAATTTGAGTTGAACATTGAGCCTTGGAAGTAATTTTAAGGAGAAAAGAGGAGCAAAGATAGATCATCCTCAGAGGGATGTCTGAAGGACACGGCAAAAACGGAATAAATCAAATTGGTGCATCAGAAAGTTCATATAAGGTAATCATTGTAATGTGGCTGGAAAAGTGGGTGAGAGTGAGATCGGGGCAGGGATTTTGTTTGCTAGTTTAATATTTTACATGTAATTCCGGAGGCCATAAGATTCTATTGATTTTTTTTTTCAAGTAGGTTAGCGACATGATCAAAGCAGTCATAGGAAGAGGGAGATGATCGTGGTATGCAGCATGGATTAGAGTGGGGTGGAACGGAGGCCAAACGCCCAGTTAGGGGGTAACTCCCATAGTCCAGGTGTGAGCTCACGCAGGCCTGATTTAGGGGCCAGTCAGAGGGTCATTGTTGTGAAGGATGAGGATATAATTTTCAAAGAGGAAGAGGAGCTAATTTGAAAGGACAGATGATTATTTCTGGGTGTGTGCAGTGGTGGGTCATCCCAGTAGGAGTTTCCAGCACTGGGGGGGTCAAAGAGGGGTACTGGTGCTCACGCCTTGATATTGGAAAGTGAACAAATTAAGACTTGATATTGACTTTTCAGGAATAGACAAGGGAAGAAATGCTGTTTGGAAAATATTTTTTCCCCTTTGTAACTGGTTATTGTTCAGCATTTGCTAAGAAAACAGAGGCTTGTGTTTCTTTTTAAATAAGCATAAGGAGAGCCATGTAGAGTGGAAGGATCTGGTAGCAGAATACTAATTAACCCCTAGGAAATTACTAGCAACACTCTCTCGATGCAAAATAAATTTTCAGGGAAAATTGCAGTGAAAAATGGTTCATCTAAAGTTCAGATTCTAAATGCCTTTATTCCCAGCTATGACCCAACCAGTCTGGTTCCTTTGACTTATCCTTTGTTTCCTGTGTAGCATCAGTAGTATCTCTAAGCAAGGTGACGGTGCGTGCTTCTGTTGATGCAATTAATACTACTCTTAATATTTAACCTATTATGTTCAAAAGTAGTTGCTTTTATTATTATAAATGCCCTGAATTAGAATGCTAATTTAGTCAGTTTCGATAAGCTTATCTCAAGTTATAATGCATAGGCTTTTTTTTTTTTTGAAGTCATGCATACTTAACCAATTTCCATAGTTATAAGTGGTTGGGTATTACTTCCTGTTGAATTAGCAGTTGCTGAGTAGTTGAGTCTTTCTACAATGCTGCAATCCACTAATGTGATATTTAATGAGGAGACATCAGTCCGGAGAAAGGTAGTCAATATAAATCAGTGTTTACAAAGTGTGATGAACTCTGAAATATTTCATCAATGCTGCGGTCCCAGGCAGACTCTATGCTAATTACTAGAACCTGCGCGTGTTTCAGGGGACTTGGATGGACCCTGAGTATTGCAAACATGGAGCAGCAAAATTGCAATTATGCTCCTACCGTCTCTGATGACAATTTATGCATTTGGTGTGATGACCTCCCCCTTCCCAAGAGGGCAATAAACAGAATGCATTTTCATTAAGATACTAATGCACTTAATCACAAGGGGAAAGGGTTAGGAAGTAACGAAAGACCTTCAAGCACTATGTGACAGAGCTGATAGGGGAGAGAGGCTCTATTTTAAAGGCAGCTTCTTTACAAAGCTGTAGGCAGCCCCAGAGCATCCTGCACACTGCCACTGGCACTAATTGAAAAATTTCAAGTTAAAGTTTGGCTCTTCTTCTGGTGACATCATTATCATTTCAAATGTGTTGTTACTAACATAAATGATGTAGACTGTAATATTAAAACTATAATTTCATAGCAATTTATTGTTGTTTATAACACTTCCATGCAGCTTGAGTGTTTAGAATTAATTATGCAAGTAATGTAATAAACATGATGATAATGATGGTGGTGATGATGATGATGGTAATGATGACGGCGGTGATGTTGGTGATGATAATGGTAATGATGATGATGGTGGTGGTAATGGTGATGATGATAATGATGGTGGTGATGATGGTGATGATGATGATGGTGATGATGATGTTGGTGGTGATGATGGTGATGATGATCATTATCAGTAAAGATTTTCCAAGCATGTAATTGTATTGAAAGGCTCTGGTAAGTGTTGGAAGTGAGAACCATGTGACTTCAGTTCCTGCCCTCCAGTCCCTGCATGGTCCCAAATTAGCCTGCCGATCATTTTTCACAGTGAGGTTTATGCTGTTCAGCATTCCAGCATTAGTGACCAAAAGAAATCCAGGATCAATGATACAATAATACAGTTTTGATGTTTGTGTTTTTATGGAAATAATGTGCTTGGAAATGTCAATCCTAAGGTTCTGAAAGACTGCTACTTTTCAAGAGCGAACTAAGTGTGTGTGTGTATATATATATTATATATATTTTTTTAGCATAATGTTTTAAAGGCTAATTTTAAGCTTAGTCTTTTGAAGAGCTTCGCCATGTATTTTTCCACGTTTGATGCATCATCATTGGTTGTTGCCGAGCATCCAGCTTCCTGATATTTGTGATGTCCTCATGAATCCCGTGACTTTTGTTTGAGGGAGGGGCCAGGAGTAGCAGAGTTGACGTTGCCTTGAGGATGCTACTATTGCCTGAGTCTTGCCAATCTAACAGCTTCTCTTCTTCAAACTCTGTGTTTTAGGTAATATAGAATATAGCTGCCCTGCCACGAATGAATGTGAAATCACAAAGCGCAGACGTAAATCCTGCCAGGCTTGCCGCTTCATGAAGTGTTTAAAAGTGGGCATGCTGAAAGAAGGTAAGGCCGGTGTGCTAGTGGCCCTGTGCTTTAGGCTGGGGGCAGGGGGGAAGGGGACGGACAGGGAATTACAAAAATGTTAGAGAAACCAGGAAGCCGTGGGGTCACAGTAAGTACCCAGAATCTGCTGCTGGCGAAATAGTCCTCCTTTACACCTGAACTTTCTGATCCCTTGTGGCTGACTGACATCGGCAGGAGGGGACAAGGTAGGACACGTCTTATGTGCAGCTAAACCCACCAGGTATGCGTGGCAGTTTGGGTTCTTTTCATCTTTACAGTTTGCACAAGGCAAAGGAGGAAGAACAGCCAAGAGGCTACTGTCATGGTCCCTTTGCTTTCTTCTCACTACTAGGTTTACAGACAGATTCCCCCTCATCTTTACTGAGGTGTAACTGACGAATAAAAATTGTATATATATTTAAGATATATGACCTGTGTTTTATATGTACGGTGAAATAATCGCCACGATCCAACTAATTAACATATTCATCATCTTTTAAAAAACTGTATTTAGTTTGGTTTTTTGGGGGGAAATTAGGTTTATTTATTTATTTTTAGTGGAGGTACTGGGGATTGAACCCAGAACCTCATGCATGGCTAAGTTTACACTCTGCCTCTCTCTTCCTTCTTTTTCTTTCTTTGTCAAATTCATCTTAGATGTAAAGCACTCTTGATTCTTTTTCTAATCTTACCTTTGAAAGTTATTTTCTATCATAAAGAGTTTGTAATAATGATACTAAAACTGTGGCTTTCAGTTGGGGGTAACAGCAACAAACACAAATAACAATGAACATGTATGTATTCTGTGCTAAACAAATTGCCTGAGGGCACAGAGCAGTGGTGGAGCCAGGAACTGAGCCCAAATAGTCAGGTTCTACAATTCATTCAGCTCTCCCACCCAGATCAAAGGTCCTGAAGTATTCGTATGTTTCAGTATGTCTCGTGAAACTACCATTTTAGCTTGGAGATAGAGGAAACTTGTTCTTTTCTGTAGGAGGCCTAGATTTAGTTTTTGGTTCGTTTTTAATGTATTACTGTACACGGGTATGTTTTTGTAGCTGTACGTTTTACATACTACGTTCAGATTTTACTGTTTCCTTCTCTTCAGAAAACTTGCCAGAGTTTAAAGTAAATATGCATTTATAAAGTAACCAAATGGAAATGGGTTGATTGAAGTTTGAAACAAAATGAGGTAGATTAAATATTTAAATGTGTTGTTTCTGTTGAGTCATAGAGCATGTCTTGTTCCTGGGGTTGGCCATGTGAGTTTGTGTCATTTGTTTTTCCTGGAGATCACCTATTTTTTAACTTCTAAATCCAAGGAGATCCAACTGTTTATTCTCCAAAAAGGACCCAAGCTTCAGTTAGGTATGACATCACTACATCTCATAATTTCTCCTGGATTGTTCATGTTTTTATTGTGAACGGTGTCACAGTAACATGCAGGGATCAGGCTCTTCTCGAGGATATGGAATTCGTGTGGTCTTACTTCTGTCCACTGAGAACTAACTCCTCCCTTGACTAAGAACAAAGAAGACTCTCTCAAAATCTTCTCATCTCCAATTTGAAAAAAATCTATAAACAGACAAGTGTGTAACTTCATCATTCAAGTCTTAGGGAAAGATGGTCAAGATATTTTTCCAAGTGAAAAAACAAAACAGAAGACAAATTTCCTAGTCGTCTGATTCAATTGATATATGAATATATTTTCGTATAAAATAAGTTTATATTAAATTTATATTAAAGAAAAACATAACAAAAATTTGTATTTTAGTAACTGATATAAATACACACACATACACAGATACTGCATTGATATGTGTGGAGAGATGGAAGGAAAGAAAAGATTGGCGACAGTGTTACGGTGGTGAATAAAAATTAGAATAGGGGAGACTTTTCTTTTTCACTCCATAGCCTTTGGCACTATTAGGATTTTTCCACACTTAATGTGTTTTACATTTGTAATCCATTTCCTAAGTATTTATTAACTTCCTCTCATGTGCCAGGCATTATTCTAGGCTCCAGTACTGCGACATTGAAAAAGATAGCTGTGGTTGCTCTTGTTCAAGAAATCTTATGTGAAAAATGCCAAAGGAACAGCAGTTTTGACAAAAGAAAACATATAAATAAAAATCCAACAGTAACAACCCAACCCATATAAAAAAGAATTTTCCCTTTAGTTAGGACAGTGGTGATTGCTTGCTTTTCTGTGGTGGAAAACATTAGCCTGGTAATTGCCTTAAACCCTATTGCAGAGCAACAAGCAGAACATATTTCAGGCTGTAACAAGTGATCGACAGGCATTTTTTGGTCTTAATTATAAGAAATTGCCACTTAGTTGAGCTGTAAAGACTCCAACTAAACGTATGCTCATTCAAAAAGGCTGAATTAAGAGTTCGGAGTTGAGCAATCCTTAGTTTTAAAAAAGCAAATCAAATTTTTAAAAATGTTACAGAAGTGACATACCACTTAACACTGAATTGGTGTGTCTTGGATGTGGATTTTATTTTCAAGCTAAAGCGCATGGAGATACGTCACTCCTACCAGGCAGATAGAGTTTTCTGGATTCGTTTGATTTCACGGCTGTAATGTACTCACTATTTGCCCAACCAGGATGAAGGAGGAAGTAGGAAAACGTATTTTCCCCGAAATAATTTTCCCCATTGTGTTTTCAAGCAGGAGCCGTCTTGAAGGGGGGTTAGAGTGACTGAAGACGTGTGAACTGTGTTTAATTAAACATTGTTGGTGAAAGTCAATGGGACGGGTGCTTATCTGTAACTCACACCTCTTCAGTCGCCGTTATCAAGCCTTTAGAGGGACTATTTTCAAGGGAATTGCTTCTGTTGCTGATGTACTTAAATAATAATTTATTTTCCTTTACTTCCTTGTGCCCACTTTGGTGGAAAAAATATCTTGAAGCCCTCCCCCCCAAATAGAAAAGAGGGGATGGTTATGAGTAACTATGGAATACTCTCTTCCTTTTGCACTTAAAAAACACAGTGAAATACTGCATCACGCCCTGCATATAAATGCACGATTATGTTTGGCCATCTCCTTGGCTCAAGACTTACCTTCTCCGCCTGGAGAGAATGATACTGTCTTAAACGTATCTTTATGGATGGAGAGGGATTTCAGTCCCGTGCAGTATGTCAGAGATCATGATGTAGTAAATCTATTCAAATGTAAACCTGTTCAATTCAATTACCAGTCCGTAATAAAATTTGCGGCTACAACCCCCATGTTGACCACAGCAGTCCATACAGGCCGATGGCGCAGCGGGTCTGGAAATTGACAGACAAAATCTATTTAAACAAAAAACAACATTAGTTCTGGAATCTGAAATGAAATCAGATTTCAGCAGCTTTGATGGGAACCTTCTTTCCTTGAACAGGTATTTTTTTTCTTCAACAAGCCAAATGCATCTTAGATAAAGTGCTGCCTGAGGGAAATGAAGACACTTTAATTAAAAAAAAAAGTGGGTTTATAGAAAATTGAGACTTGTTTTGCTCTTTTGAAAATAATACTCCTTAGTTTTATTGGCTGGCGTTACTACTAATGATGTGGGTACGAAAGGGAAGTGGTGGCTTCGCGGGTAAACGACTCCCGTGACATCGCAGTGTGTATACTTAGATTCCTTCAAGACGTGTCTTCTCCTTAGGCAGCCCCAGAATCGTATCTAAATGAACTATGGTTTTAATATTAGAACTTTGGAATCAAAAAATGTTTACCAGTTGAAGCAAGGAAGCCATTGTGTGGGGGAAAACAACAAAACGCAACCACATTACAAAACCGTGAGAAGTATGGTTAGAAAGTACAAGGAAGTTTGTTCAAATCCAGGTGGTTGTACCGTTCCCTGTCCTGAAAAATTCTCTTCGCTCTTCCTGGGTTCTGCTTCCTGCTGAGCCTCAGGAATGACCAGGGCACAAATGATGGGCCAGCACTATTTTTTCAGCATTATACCTTACTGTATGTCAGAGAAAACCCATCTGTTACCAGATATCTGGTCTCAACATTGCTTTCCATTTCTCTCTTTTTTTTTTCAGTTATTATTTATTTGAAGGAAAAAATAAGAACCAATCAAGGGCCACCTGGTCAAGATTTATTTTTATTTTGATCTGTCTCCTTAGTTATTTAAAGGTTATTGCAGGGCATACTGGTTCAGTTTTCTCTCTGTCAGCAAACAGAGACATTTTAGGAAAGCAATAGTTATTTTATTTAAGTATAGAAGTCACCTGTCAAAAGATTGAAGAAGGGCTTTTTGCTCTTTATTGGCATGCTGGGGCTCACCTTGGCAACTCAGGTATTTTTCTTTGACTCTTGCACATGGAAGCAAGAGGTGCACATTTGTGTACAGTATTATATCCTCCAGCCAGGCCAGCCTGCGTGCCATAGTATCGATGAACCAGGGCAGCATGGCAGACTAGTCTGGTTGTTTCATGCCAAGAAAGTGTGCCTTTGACTTTGCTTTAAAAAAATCAAACCAAAAAAATAGTTACTTAACCTTTCCAATCATCAGTTTTGTCATCGGAACAAATGATAGTAGTAATAATAGTGTTTGCAGATAAAGCGTTGTTGTGAATATCCAATAAGATACTGCAGGTTAGACGCTCGGTGTGCCGGGTGGCTTAGAGCATGGACCAGATCAACGTTAGCTGTTGTTCCTGGAGATGGGAAGGGTCCAGCTTTCGTGTCAGATGGACCTAGATTCAAGCCCTGGCTTTACCGCCTCCTGGACCTGGGGCAAGTTAGATGACCTCTAGGGCTCACTTGATTCAACCTATTTACTCATAACCATAGAATTTAATCCTTTGTCTATCAAAGAAAGTGGACAAATCACACACATTTTAAAATGTATAAGAAGAAATAGAAAAATGCTACCAACCTCATAGGTGCATTAAATTTTACTGAGGTAATTTTGATATCAGAGCCTCGTGAAAAAAAAATCAGAGGAGAGAAATAAGTTTTAGCACACCTTCATAAATATTAACTAAGCTTCTCCCGTGTGTCTGGCAAAACATTGTGCTTTAGCTTTTAATTTTGATTTTTCCACTACCTTGCCTTGTGATTTTGGGCAACTCCATTCAACTCTGTCTCCATTTCCATATGAGCCGGGGAGCAGTTAGACGACTTTCTTTTTTATCCCTTCTATTCTGAAATCCTGTAAGTTTCGTTAAAAAATGATAGAGTGTCCATAGAAACATGATACCAATTTATGCCAGAAAGATACTTATAATTATGTTGCTGCTACTGACTAGATCCATAAGTTTGAAGGACAGTAAGAATTATGATTCAATAAACATGGCTAGTGAATTGTGCCACTTGGTAAATTTCGTCTTAATGATTAATTCTTTGGATGCTTTCCATCTTTCCAGAAAAGCAGAGAGTATTTTATTTTTGGTCAAAGTTAATAGAAGTGAGAATTGAAGGAACAGTAGGGCAATTAATAGATATTTACAATACTTAGGCGCTGAGGTCTTGATTATACATTTCTGTGGTATTTGAAAAACCTTTCCTCTGTATTTCCCCACAGCCCCTACCATCTCTTGTCAATATATTGAAGTGCAGTCAGTAGAGTTTTATTTCTGTGGGCATCTGAAACCTCATCACAGATTGCTGTGTTGCTACTGGTTAGATGTATTTGAAGTTTTGTTGCTAGATTTTTAAAATAAAAATATTCCATAAGGGAGAAAGAAGAAGAATGAGTTTATATAATTTTAAGTGCCTTCTATATACTTCCTCTGGGGGAAAATGAGTCATTAAACAAACAAAAACAGTAGCATAGTTATGTGTTTTACTGATAACCATATTTGCTTTTCATATTTGGTTTGACATCTTTAAAGTAAGTTTCTATGATTGGGGTGCTCAGTATTTCCCCCCACTTTTTAGAAGTCTAAAAACACAAGCATGAAGATTCCAGGTAGGCAATTTACACGATGTGGTAGAATTGTGAGTCTTCCTGTTCACGATAAAGTCAAAGCAGAGCTTGGAAATTCATATTTGAAATAAGTTACTCAATGTGGAAAGGGCACAGGATATTACAGCTTCATTATCACCTTAAAATCTCACCCAGCAGAGAAAAGTGGGACCTGGCTGTCAGATACTCGTTCATCAGATGAGGAACCCAAGGTTCAGGGAGTTTTAGTGATGTACGTCAGGTCCCAGTGCAAATCAGTGCAGGTAAGAGGGAAGGTGAGGGTCTCATATTCCCAGACCCATCCTGGGTCTCTGTCAAGCTGTGTTGCAGCCTTGGCCCAACAAGGGGTCTTTTTCGCTCCAGCCACAGGTCGATTGCCCACAGTCTCAGAGCAGCAGGCCAGGAATGGCCCGAACTGTTCATTTAGGGGCGGAAAAAACAGGAAACAGTGCTCGTACGCCCAGGAAGCGGCAGCGTTTGCGAGTTGAATACTCCCTGCTTTTCTTGTGCCTAAGATACAGGTACATGTGACGTTCATAAGGAGGGGAGTTTTCCTTAGCGTCCCGATCTGAGGAAACCAGGCTTCTCACCTGTCGTTTAGTGAAGCCACTGAGGATAAAGATCACGAAAAGAATTAGTCCAGGAAGGGTCTTTACAGGACAAGTGAGCAGCTGGAATATTGGGCTTATAGCGAGTTGGAGAAGGCGCTGTGTGTCAGGAGCTGTGGAATCAGATTGGCAAAAATTGAGATGCTGCATAGAACAGTGCCTTCAGGTCCGTTGGTTTTGGTCAAGCTGAGTTAGTGTTTGTCTCTAGCTAAATCCCTGGGAAAGCAGTTAACCTAAAAAAGTATGAAGATCTAGAATGATCTTTTATTTTCATTCCTTTTTTTTTGATAGGTGGGAGTTTTAATATGCAAAGCAAGTTACACGTGAGGCTTCTCTTGGCAGTGACAAGCCAAGCAGCTCTCCACACACGCCCACCAGTCTTAAGAGTTTGTAGAGAGGGGACTTAACTGGGTTTAGTCATCTACACCATCCAGAGGGTCCCAACAGCACCGTGCTCTCTCAAGGCTGCATCTTTGAGGTGGCTTCCAGTTATTGAACAGTGGGCAGAACACAAATTCCAAGGACAGGGTGGGGGTGAGGAGTCTCCCATTGCCTGGGTCCAGTTCATGGGTCAACCAGTAGTCACGTCCTCTAGACGCCCTCCTCCAACCTCTGCATGGACTGGAATGGGCTAGTTCCTGAAAGTTCAGTGAGATTCCTTTGTACAACTGCCTGGAACTAGTACTTATTATTTTCATTTCTTGGTTCTCCAGTACCTTAAAAGGGTCATGCCATCTAATGCCCTGTTTAAATCCTTTGGCTTGACAAATCATCCTCAATCCATGAAGAATTGCCAGTGTCTATAGAACGGAAGACCCATGTCTCTTGCTCTGTCTCATCCATTAATGACTGACCTCATGTTTAGGAAATCTTGGAGTGGAAAAAAATGGTAGGAGTATGGAGGTGGTAGCAACCCCTCTTCATCCATGTTAGAGGATTCTTGGTCCACAGACCCTATTCATTCTGATCTATCTCATCATAATCCACAGGGAATACTTCCTATTTCTACTTTTTAAAGAAGGCAGTGTGTGTGTGTGTACACATATACACATATACATGAGGCAGAGCACAGACTGCACATTTATTCATTTAGCTGCCATTACAGCTCTCCAGTCAGTTGTCTTGAGCCCCCAGGATATACAGAAAAATTATCCCAGAACTGTTTTGCTGCAATCACTTGTGTCTTAATTTATATATGGCAGTGGGAACTCTGGGAGTCTTCTGGGTTTACCCTATCAGCAGGAGCGGTGAAGAGAAACTTACTTGTCTAATTACACTTCTGTTTCATATCTTCTATTTTAATGAAATGTTCATTTAAAGGGTGCAGCATCTTTCCAGGTAGATGCTCTTTACAAAATACAAGGCTACTCAGGCCATTTATTAACAAGTAGATTTGTTTTTGCTTAAAGAATCTACTTAGTGTGATTTATCCTAACAAAACATCTTTTGTAAAAACCTCTGAAGAAGACATTGCCAAGGTGAATTTTTTTTTCCTTCCTCCTGTCTAATATCATTATGCTGCCAAGTCGAAAACAGAAATTATTGGTAGGGAAATTTGGGTTCCTACTGCCTTCAAAAAGCAGAACAAAGAAAAGGAGAAAGCTTTAATGATATTCAAGGAAAATATTTCTGTGTTAGATGACAGTTAATAGAACTGCATTGACCTCCCTGGTATTTGTTGCACTTTCTGGTATAATATTATCCTAAGAAGCTCCCTCATTAATGCAGAGTATTAAACAGAACTCCCAAGTTATAATATAAGCAGTAGAAAAGAGCGCCTTCTTGGTGAGTTTTGCCTTCACATTAAGCCTTTGGGAGTATGTCTAAGGTTCCACAAAAACTTATTTCATGTACAGATACTGCATTAACAGATGGTGATCTTTTTTTTTTTTCAGTCAGACTTTGTTGATATGAAACCTGAATAATCTTAAAATGAATAGCAAAGATTTTGAGGGTAAGGGTAACAGCACATATTCTTGAGAGCTTATTAATATGCCTTAGGCTCTGTACTGTGCACTTTAGTTGGATTTTTGTTTTTTTGTTAATCCTTACAGTGACCTCCACAGGTGGGTATTTCCCCATTTCACAGAGGAAATAGAAGTTTAGAGAGATTATTGTACTTGCCAGAGTTCTCACAGTGTGTGATGGAGTCTGGATTTTACAGCAGGCATTCCAGCTCTATTCCTTATGCTCTGTATTTGTTTAATACAGTTTTTCTTTGTGAACCATAGGAATATTCAAGCATATATTTAGTTCGGGATTCTAAGGAGGCCATGGGTATTATGAGATACTGAGCTCTTAAAAGATTACTTAAATAAATTTTTTTTTTTGAACCAGGACTCACTCGATTGCTTTGAGGTCTTCACTTAAGGTCCAGAAGTAGAATGAACTGTGTCGAAAGTCATTAAGTAGATTTCCCATCACTAGGAGAGATGTTGCAGAGAACAATTTCAAGTATCGTGTCGGGGGTTAGAATAGAGTATCTTTCATGGTGACTTCCAACTGTGAGATCTTTGAGATCTCAACATAAACTTTGGAATAACTTGCCAGTTATAAACTGTGTGAATAACCATCAGCAACGCTCAAGCTGTTCAGTTTCTGGGAACCCCATTTCAGGGGTCTATGTTTTAATTAGACAGTGTGTGACATCTTATTTAAATCCAAATGGAAGCATAGGGGAACATTTTGTTTGGTGACTTAGTTTTACTGTCCAATTTCTAGAACGTGAACTTCAGGACCAAATATCTTACACATTCTGCTTTCGTAGAGGCGTGAATTTGATTCACTGACTTTGAGCACCATGTGCCTCAGTTGTTTTGAGGATGTGGCCACAGTGTGCCACTGGGATATTGTGATCTTATCTGTCTTATAAATGGGGGAAATTGAAGTACTAATGTTTTAAAGATAATCCATGCTAGTCTTAGACTATCACATACTC
Source organism: Vicugna pacos (assembly GCF_048564905.1). NCBI lineage: Eukaryota > Metazoa > Chordata > Mammalia > Artiodactyla > Camelidae > Vicugna > Vicugna pacos. Next base: position 28,067,671 of record NC_133009.1, read on the forward strand.
CCTGTGGACGTCTGGTTCTCTGGAACCATTTTGTATTTATATATTTTTGTGAAAATAACAACTACTTTAGAAATGAAGTAGATAGATTCTCTCATGTGAATTAACTACATGAAGCACCAAGAATTATTTGAACTGAGTAAATCTACCCTGGCTCAGCGTATTTGTGTTAGAGAGGACAGAGAGATCGGAAAGATAAGGAACAGTTTTTCTAGCTCCCTTCCTCGTGCTTTAATTGGAATACCATTAAAAGTTAATCATTTATTTGATTGTCCTCATTTGTCATTTCCATTTGTGAATTTGAAATGGGAAGCCAGCATTTATCTAATATGCTACCAAATTTTATTCCTTTTGGATTATTAAAAATCCCCAATGGATTTTGCCCCAGGGGGGGAAAACCTGCTTCAACATTTGCTCATGCACTGAAAATCCTGTGACAGCACAGAAAGCGATGAGGGAGTGGGGAGGGGAGATGCTCGCCGTACAGGACTCTGTTTGATGTGGAATTTTTCCCCATCAGCCTCCAGACAACAGATTTTTGCCCCTTTCCACCAGCGCCCACATATATCAACATGGCGCTGGTGTTTATGATGTTGTCCTTAAGTTGAATGTAAACGAATTCTGGTATACATTTGAAGACGGCCCCTTTAATAAAGAGCTCCATTTTATTTCATTTGAGCACCATTCCTGACTTGTTAGTTACCCTTCTTGCTAAGGCTACGCAGAGTCCTACTCCATCGTGTCCTAGGAGGCGTCACACGTGATTTTGTTCGCTCCTGCGTCTCCCCCGAATGAAAGCGAGCGCTGGCTATGTCTTGAGAGATCGTTCTGTAGTTTTGCGTCTCTCTGTCGCTTAGTGGGTTGTAGAGCCACCAACCAGCTTCCCTAAGGCAAGCTGTCTGCAAAGGAACAAGCCAGCTGGCTTGGCCAAGGTTGATCAATGATGAGCGGCAGGCTGGGTTCCAGGTTCACAAAAGCCACTCAGTGGAGAGTAGGTCAGTGGCTTCCCCAAAGCCAATTAGCTGGCAGCAGTCTGAGGTGCCTGGTGCTAGCCAAACTCCCCGAGCCTGTTGGTACTGGTGGGGAGTCCACCCTTGGGCTTCCTGGCAAACCAGACTTCAGTGAATGGCAGATTGTGTGTTTGAGAGCCTCTGTAGCTCTGCGGAGACGAGAACAAACACCAGGGGCCCGCCTTCCCCGGGCGGCCGGGCCCCGCGCGAGGAAGGAGACGGCTCCTCAGGCGTGACGGGGTCCAGCGGGCTATCCACGGCGAGCCTTTGTCTTCACCTGACTTCAGCTGAGATGCTTTCTGATGTTGTTGTGAATATGAGTCGTGCCACTGACAGAGAATCCCGTGGAAATGGTTTTAGAAGCAGGACGCTTTCTAGAGACCTTTGACTGGAGTGGTAGGATTTCTACTTTTTTAAAGCCCCAGATGTAAGAGCCTCTTCTGGGTGGCGGTTGGGGTAAAATGGGGCTGATGGCGAAACCCGAAGGGGACGGCTTCCTAGCAACTGCCCTTTAGTTAACCTGTTTCTCCGAAGATGATGTGTACCTCAAACCATAATCCCGTCCCTATTCTTCTCAACGATTACATTTTCATCTGTTATGCCTTCCTACCTAGGCTTCATAATCAGAGCTTTAAGATGTCTGGGCTACTTTACTAGAGTTGTTAGGTACGTTGGGGATGTGGGGAATGGAAGGAGGAGGGTACCTAAGGACGGGATCATTTGCATCACCACCTCGTTTAACTTAGCAGGTGTCTCTGCGTAGGTCTGCGCGGATTTCCAGTTCTGTTTTCTCAGTTCCAGCCAACGTGTTCCCCTCCTTAGGAAGTAAAGTCCATTTTGCCTGGCCTGCCTCTCACTTCTCGGCTCTAAGTGTTTTCTTTGTGGCCTCCCAAGTGCTTATTTACTATCTTCTCTCTGGACTGTCCAATTAATTTCCTGCAGCTAAGCTGCTCCCTCACACATAACTTTTTGGGCACACAACTTCCTCTTCCTTCCTCTGCTCCTCCCACCCCTTTTGGGGGGAACATTTTTTGTTTCCAGATCCTCCTAAAAGCACAGTTTCTTCACAACTGTGCCGAGTTGCTCTTTGGTGGTTCCCAAGCTTGTGACCTGCACCCTTACCCACTCCCAACCCCTCCTCCCCTGGACTCAGCTCTCTGCTGGCTTAGGCGTATGTCTCCAAGCCTGTTAAGTCTCTGCACATCAACGTTATCGCGATCGTTAGTATACCTGAAGCCAATTAAATGACCAGTGCTCTGACCTTAGCCAGTCTTAGGTTATTATCAATTCATGAACAATTTGGGAATATTTGGAAGGAATGCAGATTCTTGCCTTCTGGTCTGTGTATTTCTACGTGCTGTCCGAGAAATACACCAGTTCATTGTAACGTCTAGAACTGGGGTCAGGTTATTCCTCCAGGAACTGCTTTCCAGCTTCTCGTGGATCCAAATGATACATATCTGTCGAGCCCATCTCCAAACGTTTATTCATCCATTCTTTATCCACCCAATCAAGGAATATTTCTGAGGTGTGGCTCCACACCACTTACTTTATTAATGCCAGAGATAAAAGGTGAACATGACAGATGCGTTTCAGCCCTCTCAGAGTTTATGATCCATCATAAGCCTGATTATTTACAATTACATGGGTTTTCCCCCTTTCTGAATTTTACCAGCATTTATATTCTGTTTCATACAACTTAGCATTTTAACTTCATGTTTTCCATGTAGGGAAGTCGAGTGTAAAGATAAAAAGCTTGGTGTCTCAGATCAGATGGAGAGTCGTGACTATCGATTGAGTCTTTTGAAATGTGTCTAATGCAAATGAAGAATTGAATCTTTAATCTTACTTAATTTTAGTTGAATTAAGTAGCCCGACGTGGCTGGTGACTAACCTATTGAACAGCACAGAAATAGAATCTGGGTTCAATCCAAACTCTACCACTTACTAGCTGTGTTACCTCAAACAAGTTGCTTTAGCCAAGCCTTGTCTGGAAAGTGGAGGTGGTAATTCTAACTGCATCGGAGGGTGGTTATGAGGTTTAAATGAAATCACAGATAGTAGATGTAATATTCTTTGGCACAGTGTCTAGTAAACACATAAGCAATCAGAAAATATTGTGTTAGTATTAATTTTTTGTAATGTATTAGTCACTTAGTATTTACCAAAGAGCACAGTGTACACAGCTTCAGAACAGGGGCTGAATCTGTTTAGATTTTAGTCTACCACGACACCTAACGTAACAACGGTCACATAGTAAGTGCTCAATAAAACATAACTGATTTTTTTCTTCCTTTCTCTCTCTCTTTCTTTCTTTCGCCTACTTTAGTAGGCTTTCAGTTACATTATTAAAACTTGAGCGCAGGAGTAATTTTGTCATAAATAATGATTTTAGAAACAATTCATGGGCTATCATCATATATTAATCACTTCTATATTTTCCTTTATATGTGTGTCACCATTATTTCAGAAGTCACGTTGTGATGAGTTGATATTAAATAGCCTGATGATATAGCAGTTACTATAGCCTGAGTCCAAAAAAAAAGATGAGAAATGCCATTTGTTTTTCATCTGTCTTCCCCATAGACATTTGATATGTTAATGAATATAGATGAGAAAACTAAGACCTATTTTTAAAAAACTCATATAAATAACTTGCTTAAGATTATACAACCCGGAAATGGTAAAGCCAGCATTCAAGCCTGATTTCTCAGACTCTGAAGTCCATATGCTGATGGATATTCATAATGAAGTCTTTTGGTTTTCCTCTTAATTAGTTCATCGTACCAGAGTGTCAAGCAGTGAAGTATTATTTCTGGCACATGGAAGCCACTAGTCTCTATTATGTTATTTTGTGAGCAAGGAGACCTTTCTTTCCCGGAAGGGTGTTGGTGCCAGGACTGTTAGAATTCCAGAATCACTCCTTGTTGTAGGTGCTGTAACAGGCTTGTTTTCCGATTTCTGTGAATGTTGCCCTCTTTCAGACCACAGTACTATTTCTAAAAGTTTCTGTGTAGACCACTTCTCCTTTTTCTCAGAAGTGGTTTGAATAATGTTGGACTCGCGCCTGCTTCTGAGTGGCACTCCTTCTATGGGGGCTGCCACGGACTGCTGTTTAGCAGGACAGACAGCCAGCACCTAGTGTCTGCCCCCGAGAGGTGGTCCAGGTCCCTGGCTGATGATTTCATTTCCTGTTGTAGCATCACTTTCATGCCCTGCAGTCAGCAGGTCCGAATTTGTGGTCCGTGAACAAATGCATTTCTCAACGATTTCGTATATGCCTGTAGGTCCCCCTAGAAGTCACTCATTAGGATCTGGAGGGGAGAGTGTAGAAAAATAAAGCCCCACTAATGGTCACAAAGTAAGAGGAACCGCAATTCAGTTCAAACGCTGCGTGCCTAGGAAATAGCAGAGAACCTCCTGGTAGCTCACAAATCTTCAACTATTTGGTTACGTGCTCCAGGAGAGAAAAATCTATCAGAAGTTTTGTTAAGACAGAAAAGAACAAAATCCCCCAGCTTTTACGAGTAGTTCTACTTCTATTTTAATGCCACGCGGGAATTGGCCCCTTTGAAAGTTCCCAAGCTTGTAAAGCTGGGAATTCTTCCCTTCCTCACCTTCCTCGCTTAACTTGCAGTTACAGAGTCTAACTAGCAGTTAACGCATTGATTTTAACTGGAAACCCAGGAGGGGTGAATGCTGGGGTCAGCTGAACTCTTAAACAGTCCTGGGAGACCAGAGTCATTTGCACATCGGAAAACAGCTAATGGGCCAGGGAAGCAGAGGTGAGTTGCGGGGCCTTTCCTGTCTCCTGTCCATCACAGCGCGAGAGATCGCTGACAAAAAAAATCTTCTGTACTTTGTTCTTCTTCTTGACTTTCACTTTCTTTTTTCCTTCATGACTGGATATTTTAAAGAGATTCAGGGATGAGGGAGGAGAGGGAAAATGATGACTGCTTAGTTTCTTCTCACATTGCAGGAATCCAGGAAATAGGGTGATATCCTACAAAGGCATGGGTTTCATTCATATACTGACAAAGTAAAGAGAATACATTTGGGGGTGAGGGCGAGATAATTAGGTTTATTTATGTGTTGTGTATATTTTTGTTTTTTAGCATAAGTACTGAGGATTGAACCCAGGACCTCGTGCATGCTAAGCACGCACTCTACCCCTGAGCTATGCCCTCCCCGCTGAGAATACATTCGGAGTTGTATTATAAACATGTCATTCAATGTAGCATGGTAAGATCATGGGATTTGCTAACAGACAGCCTTGAGTTGCTGTACGGTGGCCAATTATTCACAAGTTTCTTAATGTCTCTATCCTCAGTTCCTTCATCTATAAAACAGTGGTCATAATGATAATGCCCGCCCTACAGAGTTTGCTGTGGGGGTTCAATAAGAGATCATACTTAAAATACTCAGCACCATGTCTGACACATGTCAGTCCTTAGTGAATGTTAGCCGTTATTATTAATATCACCATCATCATCATCAATATTATTTGGTCGTCCAAGTGTTTAAGACACTGCCTCGCTAAACCAAAAACAGATCCGTTCTGCTTGGTCTCAGATGTCATTTTTCTGGAATTTTGTTTCCCTCCAAAGTGAACAAGTGCTGTATTCATAGCAGGTTTGGGTCGTCTTCATACAGCTGCTCTCCCTGAGTTACTGGGGTCAGAGGTCCCCAGTAATGCTCTGTGTGACTCCAGCCCAAGGCCAGTTCCTGTGGGCATGAGATCAGAAGGTGACAGGCAGGGTCAGCAGAACCTGCCAGAATCACCGAGACCCCTCCGCAGATTGTGGGGGGACAGCAGGCGAGTCTGTCATGGGCCAGAAACAAATGACCTTGCAGCGGGGAATCACTTCTCACCCGGATCAGGGCTAACTTTTTCCAAAATGAAGCTTATCTGCGGTTGCTTCTGCACGAGCCAATGCGTCCGTTCACTTCGGGCTGCCCGGGATGAACGACGTCTGCGTTGTTAGTGAAGAAGCGACTTTCACCTCCACCTCAAACTTTTTTTCCTTAATTATTATTTTTTATTGACATGTAGTTGATTTACAGTGTTAGTTGCAACCTCCACCTCAAACTTTTAACAACTACGCCATCCCTTAAAAACTGTGCTGTCTTGGGTTTATTGTTTTTGTGTTCTTAGGTCTCTAAACGTCTTGGGTTTATGGTTGCAGATGGCTTGGAACCTCCGAGTTCTTTACTTGACTTCCCAAGCTCTGCCTCCAAGCCGTTATTCCAGCAGGGGAAGTGGAGAGTGTGAGTGACTCCTGCAGAGGAATGTCTCCTTGGTTCTCCCCCTCCTGCCCCTTTCCCTCCCTCCTTTCCGTCCTGGGGTTGACCTTAGAACATCAGATCGATGGCAGCAGCTCAGAGTTCTGAATGGCACCCACATGCTTTAATGTTGGCTTGGTGCCTGTCCTGCAAATTTGGTGGCAATGGTCCAGTCGCAAAGGATGGGGGTTGGAAGGTTTGGCCTGGAGAGAAAGAGAAATCAAAGAGGGAAGGAGGGAGGAGAGAGAAAGGAAGGGAAACAAAAACAGAAAAATAGGCTCACGTTGTACAGGTGACTTAGTTCTTGTCTTCTCTAACAAATCGCTTTCTTTTTTCCTTTCTTTTTTTAATTGAAGTCTAGTCAGTTTACAGTGTGTCAATTTCTGGTGTACAACATCACGTTTCAGTTATACGTATAAAACTTCTTGAACGCATTTCCCCATTCTTTCTCTGTACATACGACAGTAAACTGGCAGAATACTGATGAGGCCAGAACGACAGTAGAATCTCTCTCAAGCCCACCCACTCGTAACCCCAGTTTCCTTCTGGGGTAGGAGGAACTGGACCCTCCCCTGGTTTGTCCCTTTCCTGAGTCACAAGGTGGAAAGAGAGACTCTTCCCCCAGCAGTCTGCTGGACACACTGCCTGCCTGGCTCTTCCTGCACTGGCTCGTCTCTAATTAAAGTACTTGCTATGAACGATTTTTAAGCACTAGAGCTTAATGAAGTTAGAAAAAGGATTTGGATGCAGTTTGTGAAGACTTCTAACTGTTTGAGTTTTTTCTCTCGGGAGAGCCGTAAAGTCTGGAGGCGTTTTGAATTACTTACAACGTATTCCATTTTGTTCTTTTAAAAATTTCTCTTTTAGCGGTGCATAGCTGGAAAAAAAAAAAAAAAAAGCCCACTGCCCACCTCCCCCCCATCCCCCAGGAGAACACTGTAACTCTGGCTTTGCAAAGTGGCTTCTTGGGAATTTACCAGCCTTTGAATACGGTTATCTAATTAAAGGGATGCCTGTGTCTTTAATTCTCATTGGCAGCTCTACCTTTGACCCTGCAGTATCTTGGAGTTTAAAGTCAAGTTGCATTCGTCCACGGTAACCAGAAGTTTGTACATTTGGATACTTACCCTTTCACTGATGCTGGAAACTCTGTGCCTCAGAGATACTGGGCTGAGCAGGAAGACAGTGATCTATACGGTTCTGTGTGGATCTATGGAGTAAATTTCTCTGTCCATTGGTGGGCTCCTGCTGACCAGTTAAATGCTGGCTAATACCTTCTATTAGAGATCGGAGTAGCGGTAATTTGTCGTCGATAGCTGTAATTAGGTTTATCTACCCTTTTAACCAATACCATAATCTTTACCAGATTGTTATTGTTTGGGGCTATTGGGAGAAATTCTGAAAAACTGTTTTAAAGATTGATTTCCAAGCCGTTCAACTCTTTGGGGAATCCTTTCTTTTATCCACCCCCTTACTCATTTTCCTCTCAAATATTCACATGCCTTCTCAGAATAAAATGTCGTGAAGGCATGTCATGTATCTGAAAAATAATTAATATAATTGACAGGAATGTCGGTTTTCTGCTGAGGTGTGTTTCTCCTAATCCCGCTGTGCAATCTTTAATATTGATCTAATTGTTAGGAAATCGTGTCACTCTCCACTTACCCTACCTGGGCTAAATATCACAACTGAAGATCCTTGCAGTCTGTAACGCTTGCATCTGCACGTGAATACTCGCTTGACACAAGAATGGGTTCGCTTTCCCTTCTGTGCTGGGGCACGTGTCCATAGCATCTATGCGTGGAAGGGATACCTGCATGTATACAGTGCTTGCCTGCAGATGACAGTTTATTCACTGTGTACATTGCATATAATATTGCAAATGGCACATCAGAGTGTTGGAATCTAGGCAATAGGAGTTCAGCACTTAAAGTGTCCAGGTTGCACCTGAACTAGCTGGAGCCTGCCAGCCCCCGCAAGCCCACTGAGAGCATCTGTCTCGCCACCGCCTCGCTCATGCTGTCTCCTCTGCAGGCCCTCCGATTCTTCTGACTATGAGCATAAATCATCCACCTGTCAGGAGCTCTTGCTGCCTGGATTATGCAATGTGCCTGCCTTCATTTGGAGGTGGTGTGAGCAGGAGATTGCTGCAAATGGTCTGCATTCATTTTAATGCCATCCCGGCCTTTCTTTTGCTTTAATGAGGGGATTAGGGTGGTGACAATGACTTTCAGAGACAATGAAAGTCTTCAAGATTCTGGAATTCGCTTTGTATGTTGGGGATAGCTTAGTTTGAGATTTCATTTTTTTTTTTTAATCCCAGATAAATCAGTGGTTTAAACGTTTAGGCAAAGGAGCAGGGTACTGCACCAGGCCAGCTGTCTACAGCTCTATTTATTGGCTTGATAATAATTCGCCCCAGCTGACGAACTTAAAATCAGTCAAATTTTTGCTGATCCTTTATTAGTTACTTTTATCTTCTTTCAGGAGGTTGCATTTACACGTATTTGGGAGGCCCCATCCCCCACCCCCACCCATACTTCCCCTTTGCCTTTTTTTTCTTACTCCAGAATTTAAAAACTAGAAACTTTTCAGTAATTTCAGCGTCATTATCTGTTGACAAGTAAAGGTGAATCATGGTTGTTTTTTTTTAAACACCTCTTATTTGTATTGTTTATTTTGATCATCCTGGTGTATTTAGAATAACTTCTATTGCAGTTAAACTTCTATTTCACTCCCTCCTCCCAACACTCACACCGACATGTATTAACTTTTAACTAGGAAAACGCTAGTCATGCCAGCTTCTATATTTATGATAGATACAAAAACATGAAACTGTCAGCTTCCTTACTAATATAGACCCTTTTGGCTTATTCAGATCTCAACCAAACTGAGCCATAACTAGGACTGTATTTACTTGAAATTGAGAGAACGAGAGTCCCAGGATTCCACTGCTTTTGCATAGAGGAAGTGTTTCACAAATGCTGTCATCACATACAGATACATAAGTTGCCATGAGATCAGAGGATTGAAAGGAAATAGTACTTTAAAAATAAGACTTGTATCAGTGAGCCATCAGCTAAAATCAGAGTAGTGAGACATGCGGTTTTAGCCATTTCATGGTACCTTTTTTTAGATGTTTGGATACAGTTCAATCGAGGAATATTAATGAATTAAATTATATGGTAGTATCCTGGACAGAGCATGTGTGTTTTCTAAAGTAGAAGATCCTTTTATTGTCACAGAGCCTGAGATAAAGTAGATGTTGAATTTAAATTCCTGCGGAGGTTTTCTTTCTTCGAAGCCTTCGGGACCTCCTGCATGTGTTTATTTGCACAAGGTGGTATTCGGGGCACCTCAGGAGTGAGAGGATGACAGTTCTCTGCTGGCTCCTTGTCCCCAGCTTCCTCAGCCTGATCCCCTTTCTACCTCTTCCACTGTCAAAGTCGGAGAGCTGCCCAGATTTTCTTGGGCACACGTGTGTGAGTTTTGTTAAAATCTGAGACCCTAACATTCACGAAGAGTAACAGCTGACATCCTTTCTACCTCGTGTGTTTATGTATGTGCGTGTGTACATATTTGCATTATATCTGTATTATTGTATATCATATGAATATGTATGTGCATGCATTTTATATATACACAGTACATATGTATGATAAATGTATTTTATATATATAAAATATATACATATGTATGTGTATGTTTTATATACATATTATAGTATATGTATAGGACATATATTTTACAGACACACAGATACACATACACTTACACATATATGTGCATACCCCTTCTGAGAAAATACCTAAATTAGGGTTTTGTCTTAACGCTGAACACACTGAGATTTGATCTCCATTGAGGGGTTAAAAAAAAAAAAGGCAGAAAATTGAACAATGCTCTAGAGAACCTGGGCTTTTTATAAAATCTTATTCATTCACTGTTTTTTCTTCAGCAATAGTATTTTTTAACATCTTAGTTAACACACCAGCTTCTCTAATGTGTTCAGATGTGATGAAAACACATTTTTCCAGCATCCAGCAAACCCACACAATGTACCAAGGTAACAGAACCCTCAGATATTGAGATAGGAGCATTTTCTCTGCCACTAACAAGTCACAGATTGTCCTGTGCACTGAGGAAGTAGGGAGACAAAGTTTGAACAGGGCGATTTCCTGTGGGTATTTTGCGGGAAGCAGTTGGCCTCAGTGAATGAAGCCTACGGAACCTGGAAGTCTATTAGGGCGACTGGTAACAAGTTAGCCTCCTACGCTTCTTGCCAGTTCTTAGTGTGATAGAAAAAGCACCCATTTTTTTCCCCTCCTTTTCCGCTTCTCCCTCTGTGGTGACCTGATGGACTCAGCTTCTTAGAACAGAAGATGTGTTTCATCATCATTTTTTTTTCCCGTCACTGACAAATCTAAATTTATGTATTTTTTTTTTTAGAGAAAACAGGAACATTTGAAGAGATAAATGCAACACAACACAACACTGACAAAATCTGATGAAAAATCTCCCTCTTTTATCTGTGGAGAAATTAGGTTTATCATCAGGAAGGCATTCTCTTTTCATTTTCTGAAAGGTGCTTTTTGACAGACCCTTTGCAGTGGACGTCACACTCACAAAACTTGCTGTCACGGGGCTATTTGAATATGGTGACAGGCTCATTATCATGTTGAAGACTCCTGACAACACTGCGGAGGGAAATGGACAGGGCTGCCAATCAGCTGTTGAAAAGACTGGGGTTGAAATAGGGTTTTTTGTTCTGAGAACAGTAGTACAAATTGACTGCATTAATTCTTTTTATTATAGCCGCACACACTGTAGTTAAGGGCTCGGGAGGGTTTCCATTATCAACCCCTGTTTTCAGCAGGTTTATTAGCTGGCCATAAAAATTTGTTCCCAGCTGAAATTTGGCAGAGGTAGAAGCCTTTTCCTGTAAGATTTAAGTGTGTGTGTGTGTGTTAATTGTACTAACAGTTACAAAAAATTGCCAAGATGAAGTTTGATGAGCAGTTTTACTATACTGTTGTCTTCTTACTACACTATACTTACTTCCAAAGTCTTACTGTAATTCAGTGATCATGCAGTGTTGGAAGGGAAGAATAATTCAAGCTGAGACTCTATGATTGTGCTTTGGGGCATCTGAGGCTCTCTGTAGAAAATGAAAGAACTGATGATTTACAAACCAAAATTCAGAAGAGTGGCTGACACGAAGCAAACAGTTTCTCACAGCACTTCTCTTGTTTGTCATCTATTTCTCACTTCATGGTAGAAAAGCAATATGTGCCTAAAAGTCAAGTTATTTCACCAATATTTCCCGTGGTGTCACCATTCACACCATTCACCAAGATTTTGCTTATCGTGGTGGTGTCAGAGTTTTTTCACTTTTGTTACATGTGGCCTTTTTTTTTTAAGTAAGAGAAGAATTAACTCACTAGAATATCTAAAATAACATTGTCACAGTGTTTGAAGCCAACCAGAGATAATCAAAAGAAATAGAAACTTTTTTTTCTTATTTTGAGCCCTGTGAATGTGGGTAAGACTTGGTATTTTACCTAAGTCTCTGCTTCAAGGGCACCAAAAAAAAAAAATCATCAAATTCCATTCACATAAAGCAAGGGTATTTCTCTTTATAAGTTTTGCATAACTGTTTCTAATGATCCCTGTTCTGTTCAGTGCCTAAGTCACTTCCCCGTGGTAAGACACTTCAGAAACCCACAGGAGGAACATTAATTCTCTTCTGCCATTTGGTGTATTGCAGCATTTATACACTTGATTAGACTCTGCTCTGGTGAAAAAAGTTAGCATTCTTATATAAGAGCCAAATCCTCCCCAGGGAGTGACTTAGCTATTGGAAGTAATAAGTCCAATAGGGGAATTTTACTTACCTTCCAGAGTTATTCCATTCTGATTTAACTCACTAACTATGTCTTAAATTTGCTTCTCACAGTGCTAGCTTATAGTCATACATACCCAATGAGCAAAATTATTGGCATCCAAACAAAAAATAGCATTTCTTTCCTGTCTTTATGTTTAATAAAACTCAGCCCTGAAATGTCCACTGTCAGCTCATTGCTTTATGTGCTGACGCTTCCCTGGCATCTTAGGTCATTCCTTTGTTTATTCATTGACTCACTCAACAAAGGTGTGTTAACTGCCTTCTTGGTTTCAAGCAGTATTCTAGGTGATGGGCTCAACAGTGAACAGAACTTTGAGGAATTGCCTGTCCAGCTGGTGGTGGGAAGTGGGGATGGTGTCAGCACGGTGGCATGGGAGTACACGGGAGGAGCACCTGATCCAGTCTTGGGTTTCTGAAGAAAGCGATGTATAAAGTGACAACAGAAGAAGGCGCACCTAGCGACCTAGCGGAAGATGGGGGACAGGAGAACAGTGTTCCAGGTAGATAGTCAGTTGACGCAGAAGCTCACAGACCTTGAGAGAGCTCTGCTCTTTTGAGGAAGTGAGAGTTGCTAACTGTAGCCAAAGGATCATGACTGGGACAGAGGCAGGCTAGTCATGTCGAAGATGGAGTCAGAAAGTCTTGATACTGAAGGATCTTGAAATCTAGTTAATGATTTTAGACTTTGCCTGAGATTAATGAGATTTTGAAGGTTTACTTCCTTCTGGTTTTGCATAGGATTAGATGGATGGTTCAGGAAGAACACGGTGGCTGCAGCTTGGGGAATGAACGAATGAGTCAGTGGCATTGCCCTGCCTTGCTGTTATTTTCAGGGTGAATTTTATTCATTTTCTTTCCAGTTTACTTCTGTGATCTTTCTCTCCCTGATCAAATTCAAAAATAGGAGTTTTTATTCCTGTGATGGTAACAGCCAGGCTCATTCATGTTCTTCTCAACTCCAGAAGCAAGACCATATTGGAGCCTGTTCTGAATTGGTTGGTGGCTTGAGTCCTTAAGATCCGATCCTGTCAGGCTCAGCGGCTTACTTGTATTCACAAGCAGAGTGTCCACCATGAATGCAGAGAAGGCAGGAATTAACATCTGTGGCTCTAGATTCGAAGATCCTTTCTAACTCTATAAGTCCATTAGTCTAACCATAAGGATATCACATGCAGATTAATCAGTATATCTGAAGAAAGTATATATACCATCAGGCTCTAGGTTTATAGTCCAGTTCATATCATGAACATTGTAAAATAATTATCCTCATGCAGGAAGGAACATGTAATACGTTTTCCAGAGAATCATACTCAGACCCTTATGATGAAATTTTCGCATCATTCCAAGCACACCTTATATTCTGTAAATATAAAAGACAAAGCATAGGACTGTTTTCATTTTCCTAATATTTTAAACTTTATCACTTAGTATGAGGAAAAAAACCTTCTTGATCCCTGGAGCATATTTCATAATTTAAAAACAATTGGGGGGGGTAGGTAATTAGGTTTATTTATTTATCTAATGGAGGTACTGGGGTTTGAACCTAGAACCTCATGCATGCTAACTATGCACTCTGCCACTGAGCTCTACCCTCCCCCCGTATTTCAAAATTATTGAATAATAATTTATATTTGATAAGACTATACTAAAGAAACTTCCATATAGGGAAAAGAATCATTTGCCCGTCTTTTATTTCTTGACAGAACAACCCGTATTGAGCATAATGCTTGTGCTGTTACTGGGTTGAACACGTTTCCACTTTGTTCACATAAGCATGTTGTCAGAATTCTAGGTTTCTGTCCAGGTATTTGGGAAATGGGACATAAGTTATCTAACCGAAGTAATAGTTTTCATACCTTTATAGAGATATTATTTGCTTTTTTTTTTTTTTGTAACCCTTCACAGCGAAGTAGGGTTCTTTTTTTTTTTTTTTTTAACCAGGCATTACGCTATTGAAAAAAAAAAGCATTCCATTAGATGGAGCAGAGTAAAACGAAGCAGGAGTGGGAGGTGTGGACAACCTGAGTTGGCATCTGAGAAAGCAAGGACCAGCTATGATGGGACCAAAATGGAAGGGAAAGGAATTCAGGCGTGAGAATGTGCAGGGAGCTAGAGGTGGAGGGAGGTGGTGAGAGAGGAAGGATTTCGAGTCATCAGGATGTTTCTGAATAAAAAAGAATGACACCTGGAAATGAAGGGGTTTCCAGTTTGCAAATGACACTTTAAAATTCATAGCAACAAACTAGTTATTTTTGTATGGATTAGAGACATTTTTCTTAGCATTGGCATCCACAAGGGATGTCTTTCTATGTCAAATCATTCCATCAAAACCAGCTGTAATTCATATTCCGGGTCTGGGAACCAGTGCTTTGAAAATGGGTTAGAAAGTCTGCTCTTGAGGACTTCCTTGACTTTCATGACACATTAGCAGCCACAAACTCCACAGCTACTGCTTTTTTCATACTTTAAGTCTTTTATGCTCTAGCCCAGCTACTGGACACAAAGACATGGAAAAAGAAATCTTAGCTCCACGGAATAAACTTACAGTGTAGAATTGCTACTTTAACTACAGCCTGTTTGTCTGTCCTTGCCCTGACTCTATCTCAGTATTAACAACTCTTTTACTGCCTCTCTTGAGCATCAACTGATTATTAGTGCTTTTGCCTTGTGGAACCACAGAGAAATTTATACTTTCCTGCATGTAAAAATGCTTAAAAAACCAGAAACTGCTTACCTTTCCCTCCTTCACACTTTTCCAGGTTAAGTATCTAATTCTGCCCTAAAACAATTTTCAGGCTCCTTATCATTCTGGTTGCCTTTTTTTTCCCCGTTGTTTTTTACTTAATAAGTGTCCTTCTTAAAAGGATTGTTCTCAGACCTGCACAAAATAATGTGAATGTTTTAGACTAACCACTGCCCACCAGATCTGTTGGCTCCCTTTGATGTTATAGAGCCCCTTCCCAGACCATTGGTGCTGTTAACCTTCTCATCTGCTCCAGTCTTCGTGTATTTTTTCATGACCCATTATCTAGTTTTGACTCCCTTAGGCTTTACTGACCTGATTTTTCAGCCAAATCTTGAATTTTACTTTCAGCCTTATTTGATTTTTTAAAATCATCTTGAATTGGATCTTACAGAATCACTTTGTCACTTTGTCATCTATATAAGCTATCCACATCTTTGCTCATCTGTAAACACTATAATAAATTTGCCATCTTTATCTTCAAGCTGTTGTAATGAACATTGAGCAGGACTCACCATAAAAAATTCCTGATCCACCTCTGGAGTTCTCCTTCCTTGCAAGTTGACATCAGTTCGTTAATACCCATAATTTGAGTATGTAAAAGTACATCCCACTGTGAGTTCACCTAACTCTAATGTCATTCAGCTCAAATTCTTCGAAATTTGCTGTCGTCCACTCCACATGTTCCTGTCCGCAGGATTTAATGGAGATTTGGTTAAGGACCTTGTTGAAAGCACTATCAAGGTGTCAGTGGTGTCCCCTGTATCTCCTGGGAGAACAACCCGTCAGAGAAAGATAGGAGGTTTTTCTTGGGATGACATGATTTGACCTTTAATGTTGTTTTCTTCCTTTTCAAAAGGATTAACTATTCATTACAGAAAATGAATATGGAAAATGCAGAATAGCAGGAGGGAGGAAAATTCACCACCAGAAGGCAACTACTGTTTGTGTTGTGTGCTTGAGTGAGCACATGGTTATAGCGCCCTGAACCTAATTCTCTCCAAAATTTGATAAGGGATGCACATCAGGATCTGTAACTTACCAAATCCTGCGTTTCCCCTTTTCTGGAGAGTCTAGATATGTTTACATCTATAGATGGGGTGCTTCTATTTCCATGGTTTCTCAAAGATTAAAGAAAGCACATCTTTAGTTTCATAAGGACATTATCCTGGTCTTCTGGATGTGATCTTCTCGGGTCTAGTAATTTGGCTTTTATTAAAGAGTAAAGGTTCTCTTCTTATGTCATTTCGTGGTATATTCAGTTTCACCCTGCTCTAGTTAGAGGATCATTTTGTTTGATGGAAGAAACGGGCAAAAACAAACAAACACAAAAGCAGCAGCAACATGGTTTACCATCGCTCGGTCGTCTGGTCGTATTACATGATTTTACCAGCCAGGGCTCTTGGTTGCAGTCAACAGAAATTGACTTCAGTGGACTGAAGCAGAAAAGGAATATACCTGGGCAGGAAAATTGGCAGCTCAGGAGCCGATGGGAATGCTGGAGAAACAGGCTCAGGAAATGGGCAGGGCCCATAGGAAAATGAGTGATTGGACCACAGCTAAGCTTATGCCCAAGAACATCCTCTAAAGGACACTGCGTGGCCACCACAGGAGCTGCTCCCGCCGGCACTGGCTGCTGCTCCTGTTGGCCCTGGAGTGAGTTCTCAGTAGTCCTTCTTTGAATCATATTCCCTATTGGAAGATCAGGCAGGGGTTCTGACTGGCTGGGCATGTGCCTACCCCCTGTTGCTGGGGTTCAGGTTAAGTAGTTTGCGTTGTCCTGTGGTGGGAGGTTGCATTCTCCTCTTCCCCAAGATTCACACACTAGTGGATGCTTGAAATGTAGGAGGCTGGTGCCAGCCATTGCTAAGTAAGTGCATACTTAATATAACCATCTTTCCTAAGCAGACCAGAAGGCAAGACAGTTAAAAAGGACTAAAAGATATTTGGTGCTTTGACATCTTTTATAAGTCTTGGCTAATTTGGCAGTATATATTTCTTATTTATAATTTCTTTTCTTTTTGAATTTTTTTTCATTTTTCTCTTCTTTTACTTACATTTGTTAAAATTTAAATTTGTGAAAGGATGGCCTGCAGCAGGGATGGTGTATTAAAGGTTCTGGCCCAGAACCAAGGTGTACTTGGGTTTGCCTTTTGACTGTACCACTTAGTAACTTTGAGTCTGGAGATCTGGGCTGAAGACGAGACTGTGGGAGCCGTCAGGGTGTGGATGACAATGGCGGCCATGGGAGATTGTTGGAAACATAAGAAGAGGGAGTTCAGGACAGAATCTGGAAATTGCTGATATTAAGTCAAGGATAAGGGATGAGAAATCTACAGGAAATTAAGAGGATCAGAGAGGTGGGAGGAAAATCCAAGAGAATGTGGCATCACAGAGGCCAAGGAAATGCAGGTTTAAGGGGGAGGTGGTTAAAACAAAGTGAAAAGTCATAGAATATTTAATTAAAAGAACTGAAAAGTGTTTTGGAGCTTGACAACAAAGAGGTCAAAGCTGATTCTGGCAAGAACAGGTTTATTAGAATGGTGTGGGCAGAAATCAGGTAGGGGCACTTTGAGGATTGGACGGGATGGCTGAAGCAGAAGTAACGAGCACGGACAAGTGTCCCCCCAGGCTTGACAGTGAGGGGGAAGAGAGAGGGAGGGGGGAATATTGGCCAGAAGAAATGTAACAATAACTAGAATTCATTGCGTTATTAACCATGCCATGTACCTTCCAAGCATCCTACATGTATATGTGTATATACGCTCATTTGATTCTTGCAACAACCTTATGAAGTAGGTATTATTATCATCTTCACTTCACGTGAGAATGCTGAGATACAGAAGTTAGAAGTCTTGCTTGAGGTCACGTAAGTTTTAGGTGCTGGGGCTGGGATTTGAACCTGAGCAGTGCACTCCGGAGTCTGGATCTTAATCACTACAGAATATTGCCTCTGATGTTACCATCTCTATCAACCTAGAGTAGTGTCTTCCTTGAGGGAGGCATGATGTTCTCAGGTGAAAAAATCAGAAGCAAGACAGTATTAAGGATCAACTCAGAGAGAGAACAAATGTTAATAGAGATTTTTTAATTTATTTATTTATTTATTGCCAATAGAACCTCAGTAAAGAGCTTGCCTTAGTGTGATTAGGACAAAAGGGACCATAGGGTGGCATGGGGACATTCCCCATGTGATAAGGACTGATCTGAGGTAGACTCAGTTTAGAGACATTACAGGACAACTGAAGTAGTTTAGAGTTAATGTAACAAACATTGGGAGCTGGTTCCTAAAAAAGGAACAAAGCTATTCTTTCTTGTGAGTTCTAATCCTGTAGAAGTAGTCAGATTAGATGAAAGGGGGAAGAGCCAGATGGCAGTTGGGCTGAGCCGGGAGACAGTTTCATTGGCCTGGGTGTGAGGTGATCAGCGTCTGGTTGAGGGCTGTAGTGTTCAGGGAGGTCATTCTGACAGAATTTACAAAGAAGGGAATGAGGGATTTGGTGAGTGTTTGAATGAGGGCTAGGGGGAGTGGGGCACAGCTTAATAAGACTCAGTTACTTCAAAGAAGCAAAATAAGAATCCAGTGACCAGGAAACAGAATTGGGGAATGCAGGTTGGAAACTAGTATGAGAAGCAACAATTCTCTGAACACATATTTGCTAAGTGCTCTCTCTGTCTTATGAGCTGAATCGTCTGATAAGTACTGAACGTGGATTCAGCATGAGTTGAGTTCAGGTGTGCTGGGTCTCAGGTAACATTGGGGTATCCAAATCAAAGTGACTCTCAGCCGTTAAAACCATGAGGCTGGAATCTGGGTAAGAGTTTCAGGGACCAAGATACTAATTTGAGAGGAGAACAGAGATGAGAGTTGGGTCATGTATTGATTCAAGGAGAACCTTGAAAAAGAGTGTCATTTTTTCCCCTTGTGTCTCTGTGTGAATTTCCATGTGGTATTGAAGGCGGGTATGCTGAATATTCATTTCAAAGTACATTATCTGGTCCAGATAAGGCATAAAATGATGTCTTGATCACCTGTCATCAAATATCTCATGGCACTTTTTTAGAGTCAGCACTTAGACCCCAGGGTCATGGCCACAGTCTACTGTAGGTCACTGTTTCTTACCTCTGGGAAATTTTGACAGGTTTCTTAGAGGTCTGGAATTATGTCTGTTCTAAACTGTCTCCTATTATTAGACACTGTTAAGTATCTGAATGCTTTTTCATCTTTGCAATGATAAGTGAACACAGGAAGAGAAACTCACAGTGTTTCTAGAAAGGAGCAAAGGAAAGTTTCTATTCATAGTTCTAGGAATTTACTCCTCCTCAAATATTTAGTGCCCATCACTACTGCCTATGATTTAGGGGAGAAGGAGACCAAGGCTGCCATTTGATGGTCACTCATGGGGTTTTTGTACCTCTCAGGGCTTTTTTCTAGGTCCTGGTGGAAACGATATTGGCCTAGCATATTTTGGGGAAAAGGAGAGTCTTTCAGATCTTTTCCAAATAATCCTGTTCTGGGAATATGGACTTGGCTAGTCGAGTCTGAGTTATAAATGATGGTTTGCTAGAACAGTACATTTGAGCCACATGGATATACACCCTTGAGCACAATAAATATATACTCTGTGTAGATCTGCCTTTGTTATATATATTGTTTGTGTTTCTGTGCATTTTGCTATGCACGCACACACAAGCTGTTTATGCCCATCCCAGCCTGTAGAGAACACCAGCAAATCCTCACTGTGTTTGTCATGTTTAGTTACTTTAACATCATCCTGTCTGTTAATGTGACATGCGTACATTTTCAGAGCAATATGGTCTAGTTACCCTTGTAAGGCAATCCTTGTAAGGACTTGTGAGCATCTGACTAGTTTTCAGATGTCTTCCTGCCTTCCCTGTACCTTCAGAAACTGATAAAGTTAACTCTTCAGTTTCCTTCGTCATGCAGCAGCACAACTTTGTGCCTGGCACCTTTCCTACTTTGCCAGAGGAGCCAGGGCGGGGATATTTCACATTAGTACTTTTTGGTCTCAGGATGTGGATGTATTGTTCGTAGGGTGCAGAATTTAGCTGGATGACAATGAAATCCCCGACATGGGTAATGCTAACCTATACAGTGCTACAAACAAAATCTGTCCTGTTCCCTGTTCTGAAAAGGGAGACTTTAATGATTTCAACTGATGCGAAGTTTCATCATAAGTTGCATTGAACTGGGACTATAGAAGTTAATATTTTCAACTTCTAGGGGGAAAAAAAGAATAATATTGTTAAAATGATGATATCTTCTATAGGAAGGATTTAGGTTAGCTCACATGATTCTAGTCCCCTTCTTTCTGTAGTTTCATGTCTTTAAAAAGTGCGAATCTCATCTAGAAATACGGAAATTCAAATACACTAGTAATTTATTTATTTTGAGACTTCAAAGGGCTCAGATCAATGTAGAGGCTATTTGAAAAAAGAAACCAGTAATCAGTGATTCATATGCATCTAAATTTCTACTTCAGGAAAAGTCTGACCTTATAAACTGAGCTTACAAGAAGCAAAACAGCAGTAAAAGGCATGGCCTACTAAGGAAATAGTTGTGTGCACTAACTACCTTGTGGGGGAAAGCTATATAATATATTAAGTTATATATAAATATTATATGTTTTATAAATATAATTATATATTATATAATGGTTGTATTTATATCATATATAAAATATTCATATATAATTACATATTATACTGTATTTTTTTCTTTGTTTTCTATTGAAGCTATTTAGTAAAAGGGAGAAACACCCATTTTATTAATATCCTAGTGAACAAATTTTCTCACACGTATGGGTCACTTTAATATGAACAGAGAATTTCAAGTACAGAGATTGTGCCCCTAAAGGGCTGTTGATCTGGTTGAGAAAGACCAAAGAACGCCTGGAAGGAAACGAACAAGTCTAAGAGCACAGAAGAGCTGCCATGTAAACAAGGCAGACACTGGTTAGCAGAGTTCGGCTCCTAACCGATTAAAGACGACCGGATTGTTTTAAGAAGTCATTTAGAAGTGGACTTTCTACTGTGTTTAAAGAAATGTTAGTTCTTAGAACTGCAGGGGTCAAGAGGAAGGACTTTCCTCAGGAGTATTTGTTGGGCAGGTGTAACGTAAGTTACGAGTACAACGTAACTTTTTCAGGGTACGGTCAGTATCATTCTGGCTAAAAGCAAGTTTTGTGAAAGGCAAAATTTGGAGATGAGGACGGAGTAGGTAAGGCCCCGACTGTGGAGGGTGTTCCATGAATTCCAGGCCAAATATGTGCACTGAATCCTGTAGACACTGGACATCCGGTTCAGGCTTCTGGACCTTGAGGGGAGTGACAGATGCACGTGTGTTTACGATGGAAGCCTGGAGGGAGGGAAGGCTTGGAGTCTTGTGAGCACATCACGGTGGGTATCTCAGGATATCTGAGGTGTTACACAGTGAGGGTCCACACAAGAGTAGTGGCAGCAGGACTAGAAAGAGACGGACTTGAGAAGCATTTCAAAGGCAGAATCAGCCCGACCCAGTGCCTGACTGGATCTGGGAGTTTTGTTGGAGGGAGTAATAATCAGTTCATCAGAAAAATCAGTGGAGCCGTCTACTGCGATAGATTAACCCTTGTGTGCCATCCGTAGTTCTGAACAGCAAAGCCAAGATGGCTTGGGAGAGTGGCGCTTTGTCTTCTGTGGTTGATGACTTGCCCCCAGATGGCCTGATTAGTTCTGAGACATTCTGTTTCCTCAGAGGACACTGTGGGGCTGGCACTGCTGGGAGCTTCAGGTGTTGACTGGGGATGAGAACTCCCTGAGGGAATCCTTTTCCTAAGGGGTGTGGCTTTATCATCACATAACCTGAACGTGTGGGTTAAGATCTTCCGACATCTCCTTCTCCCTCACCTGGCATCAAAACATAAGCTGCGAGCAAAGGCTATCTTTTGATGTGGAATAATTACTGTGTGTGACCCTTGATATTGCACCTCTCTGTCAAGTCGTGTAAGCACATCGCACTGGATGCTTTTTTTCGTAGTATCATGAGGTAGACAGGAATAATTTTTCAATAAAACATAAAGAAAAGAAAATTCTTTACTTTAAATTGGATAATAAATTGGATTTTTGCCCACCTGGATAGGGTAGGTCAAGGTTAGTGCTTTAAGTGCTTTAGCCTAGAATAAGTAAGCAAAATTTTATACATAAATATCACTTATGTGCCACTTACATTAAGTTTCTGCTGTGGGTACCTATCCAGGCTGCTTCTTGGGTCTTATCCATATTCAGCGGCTGATGAAAAGCAAAACAGGATGGGGGTCTTCATTGGAAGACGCCTTGCATCTTGATGTATGGTGTCCAGACTTGATGTCCATATGGATATTATCTCAAGGAATAGCAGATTTCAGATTGCAGAGCCCAATATGTTTAAAGACCAGTCTCCTTTTCTACATCATTCAACATACCGCTCTGCCTGGAACTGTTTTCTGACAGCGGAGGATATTTAAGTAGATTCTCCAAATGGTAACTATAGTCACACATCAAAAGACCAAGGATGAAAGGAGATTACCATCTTACAAAAAATGGACATTCTTGTAAATATTTATATTTGTTGTTCTTGAGGTCAGATGAAATACATCTTAAACATTTTCCTAGGTCACACAGAAGTAATCAAACCCCTTATCATTTTGTGCCCACAGTGTAATGTGAATGAATTAGAGAAGGGAGGATTAACTTATCTAATTTAAATAATTACTCCACCCCACCAAAGTGCATGCTTATTTATTGACAACAGTAGGCCTTATTAATTCTTTCTCTTGGTTTGCTATTAGCTTAGGGGTGAGTCCTTCTCCAAACTCTTTGAGAACAGGAACAGCTGAATGAATGAATATAAAAGAGTAAATAGGACTTCCTGGGGGCACCATAGCATTTAAACTAGCAAATTGGTTCTGCAGTGGACTGATCTAAAGTGTATTAGATAATGATGGTTTACAATTAGAGCTTCATATCTATTAACTCAATTCATCACCAAGACATCGCTATGGATTAGGTGCTATTTTAAACCCATTCTGTAGATGAGAAGATTAGAGAACAGAGGTGTTAAGTAACTTGTTCAGAATCACACAGCTAAGTTACAGAGCTGGGATTCAAACCCAGAAATTGAGTCCTGAGCACAGGCTTTTAAAAACTACACCATGCTTTAGCGTGGAGGGCTCCTACATTATATGAAAAACTTTTTTCTACATGCATTGAGAGTTGTTTTTTTTTTAATATCAAAAGGACTTATTCTTTCATTTTTTTGAAACATTGGGAAAGACCCTGAAATGGAGACGGTTGTGTGCTTTGGCTCTTTTCAAGTCAGTGTATTTAGGGCTTCTCTGATTCACATGGAATGAGCATTTCAGTTTAAAAACTTTTAAAGTTATTTTACTGACTAGGTACTTTTAGTTAAATTTTACTCTCTGCTACCACATTACTGGGCGTACTCTGGATTATTCAGTTATTGAGTCGTTCTGGGTATCTTTTAACCCCTCAACTAAACAAACCACTCTATGTCATGAAGCATATAATCAGATTTTTATGTTAACCTCAAAAAATATAATTGGGAAGGTGCACATGCTTCAGGAGAAGGTCCTAAATTCATTGCAAATTATCGTTTGTGGTTTTTTGTCTTTCGTCACCAGTGCATGCATTTCAGAATACAAGACTTCCTGCTTAGCGTTAGCTAGAGTTTTGCAGAAAAAAATTGCCGTCCTAACTGTAAAGCTTGTAACTGCCATATGTATTGTGGCTCTAGCTTGCTTATTTGGCAGCCAATGGAAGTGCAAGACCTTAATTCCTATTTCTTTGAAGAAGGGAAGCAGGCGTGATGGCAGCTATGGGCTTTTGGGTGAATTTGTTGCCACAGTAGAATGAAGATGCCTCTGAACAATTCTGATTTTTTTTTCTTTGTTTATTTAGTTAATACTTCAGAAAGCATCGCTTGACATTTTGTATTTCATATTTTCTGTAAATTTCTGATTACAAGAGTCTGTAATCTCTGTAATTACTTCCCTCTCTCATACATGTGAGTGTGTACACACACACACACACACACACACACACCCCTACGCACAGTCAGGACTATATGACATTAGGAAGACTTCCACTTCTCTGACTTCATAGTGTTAACTACTCAGTAAACGCACTGAACAAGGAAACTAGGAAAATAAGCCAAGGACTCATATGTGATGTGGCTTACTCACTCCTCACTGGATTTCATAGTGCTCCGTGTCCAGCCGAATGAATTGGCCACCCATGAGCCTCAAACTCTGATAGAGCCAAATGGGTTTCTACTGGATGTATCTGCCAGTAAATCACTCGTCCCAAGAAAACCAAAGTGACCTGTGTCACTGGCATGGCTGCTCTCAGAAGACTTGGTTGTTGACCCCAGGCCACCCATCTTTCCTGAGTACCTACATATATCTCTCTTTGAGAATTTCTGTTGGCCTACTCTTGACTCAAGTGCATTGAATTTACAGTGATCACTCTTAACCTTCCACCTACAAGGTGAAGAAAACAAATCCCACCAAGTTTTTAGTTTTGTGCTCTGCACTGGACTTATGCCCAAATGGGGAGGGTCCACAGTTTTGGAAATTATTTTCTTCAGCATTTTCAAATGCTGGGAAAAATCGACTTAATATTTTGTATGTCAAAATTCTTAAGGACAAGAACTTGCATAAATATTCCAAATGAAATATATATTTAAATGAATGTGAGCCATCTTTGTATGTACATACGTATGTGAGAATGGTTCTATACCTATTTCCTACTTACATATATGTAAAATCCAGTGATGTACATTTGTGTAAGTGTTTAGCCGAGCAAAATAGGACATGGTGCTAAATGAGGCTAAGGTTGCAGATTCAATTCCAATAGTGAATTCTGTTCTTTATCCATAGATTGAACCCCTGACCCTTGGTCGTATCTTGTATAATGTTACAGCTGGTGTGAAAAGGCAGTGAGTGAATCAGTGCAACTCACTCCACTGTTGAGAAGACAAGCAAATTCATCAAGGTAGCCCCATGATGTATCTGTTCTTTTGAGGGCAAGTTTAATTTTACTCTCAAATTCAATGTGATTTTGCTATAACTATGTAAGTCTTGTTAAAATATGTAAATAGGGCATTTGCTAAACTGTCTTTATTTAGTGTTCTTTTAAGTGATCATAAAATTTTAATGACTATTATTACTGATACTCTAATAAGTACTTCGATGAGTTTTTGGATGGTTAAATATAATTTGTGTGTTACTCCAGAATCTCAATATGAGGATTTTAATATTGAAACATTACTGTAAAACATTCATGCCATCAGCCTTCCATATTGCTATACCATAGAATAAATGCATGTTGATTTGAACTTAAATCTTTCTGACATTCAATGGTTTGGGTATCACAAAATCTTGTAATGCATTAGTCATTCAGCTGAGGGAAAGGGACTTGCATTTTCAGAGTATTTATAAATGGATGTGAAAAACCATTTTATTCTAGCCAAGAAGGCTCTTGCTTGACAGTCTAATTTT
This sequence comes from Vicugna pacos, assembly GCF_048564905.1. Classification (NCBI taxonomy): domain Eukaryota; kingdom Metazoa; phylum Chordata; class Mammalia; order Artiodactyla; family Camelidae; genus Vicugna; species Vicugna pacos. Next base: position 28,093,165 of record NC_133009.1, read on the forward strand.
GGACATAAATGTGGGTTACTTAAATAGAGAGATAACCTTAATCTTTCAGTGGCAACAAGTGCCGGGTGAGGTTAAGGCCAAGAGTTTAGCGTTCTTGTTATCAAAATGTTATTGTCTAACTTAAGGACCACGATATATGATCCTTGCTGAATGTTCAAATCATCTGGACTCTTTGGAACTCTGCCCTGTGTTACTGTGTTTCCTTGCCCTGTAAGTCGCCCACACCCCCCTGGAAGTTGCTTTTCGGTTTGGGTTTGGTTTTTGTTGTTGTTGTTTTTGTTTTGAAGGCAGACCAGCAATTAGTCGGAAAAGTTGCACCTCCTATGCCTGTGATTAGCTTGAGGCCAAACAAAGCAGCTCAGGAGACCACGTTGACACTGCTATTAACGTGGACGTTAGGCATAGGAACACATTTCTGACAATATGACTGCTTGGGCTTTGTGTTTCACATCATGAATCATTTTGTTGATGCTTTATAAATAGCATCTCCTATTTATAACCTTCAGCCACTTTTAGTGGCATTCTCAAGTGGCCTTTGGTTTGGTTAACATCAGCCACTCACAAGCACTTCTGTTGCTGGGAAGGTTAAACGGGAAGACATGAGCTGTAGCTAGCCAATCTCATGAAAGACGGAAATTGTCAGAGGCGGGGAAGTGAGGTTCTAATTGACATCATATAGCAAACATCTAAAATATTGGAAAGAAACACATTGGATGAGTTTTATCTAATGAAAATGTCATTTGACAGATGCAGAACAGGAGTCTCATTTGAAAAGATCCCTGTGTACACTGAGAGTCCTATATTCCATTAAAAGAAGAAAAAGAAAAAAAAAAACCTGAGGTCCCAAGAGATTCCTGTCGGGAAGAGCTGTCTGTGCGTATCCTCGGGAATCTTTGGGGGACATTTGTTCTCATCTTGGAGGTAGAGAGGAAATTTTAAAGTTAATAATATTTCCGCCGCCTTCCTCTTTCCTCCCCTTGTGCTTACTTCCAGGCAAAGGTGAAAACCTGCTTTCTATCCCCTGTGTCTAATAGAGAATCTACATCAAAAGCAGGAAAGCGAGAGAAGGGAGAGGAAAGTAGGGAAAAGCGCTCAGCCGTCGCTTTGTGGCAGGCTATCAAATCAGCAAAGACCTTTGCAGACACAGGAGCCAGACAGAACTCACACAAGTAGAAGTAATCTGTTCACAAATGCAGGCCACTTGGCAGCCCCGGTGACTGCTGTTTGTCAGTCACAATAGGTACAGATCAGCACGCAATTCTAACCTATTTGCATGTATCAACAATGTGGAGAAATAGCAAGATGGGATGAGGGGAAAAAATAAAATCAACCTTTCTAAAATATTTCCCGTGGCACTTTTTGATTTGAAAAGGATTATTGTGAAGAGAACATTTGCCGAACCTGTATTTTCTGTTATATATATTCCCACTTCCTAAATGGTTCCAAGAAGAACATAACTTTTGTTTTCAATTGATGTCTAGTTGATTTACAATATTATATTAGCTTCAGGTGTATACTGTAATGATTCCATATTTTTACAGATTATACTCATTAAAAGTTATTACAAAATAATGGCCATAGGGAGGAAGGTGTAGCTCAAGTGGTAGAGCGCATGCTTAGCATGCACAAGGTCCTGGGTTCAATCCCCAGTACCTCCTCTTAAAAAAAAAAGGCCATAATTCCTTGTGCTATACAGCATATCCTTGTTGCTTATCTATTTTTTATTGAAACTATAGTTGATTTACAGTGTTGTGCTAGTTTCAGGTGTACAGCAAAGTGATTCAGTTATATATATATATATATATATATATATATATATATATATATTCTTTTCAAGATTCTTTTTCATTATAAGTTATTACAGAATATTGAATATAGGTCCCTGTGCCATACAGTAGGTCCTTGTTGTTTATCTGTTTTATATATACTAATGTGTATCTGTTAATCCCAAACTCCTAATTTATCCCTCCCCCCACTTACCTATTTTATACGTAGTGGTTGCTGTCTCTTTATCTCATACCCCTAATTTGTCCCTCTGTCTTCCCTCTCCTCGTTGGTAACCACAGGTTGGTTTTCCATATCCATGAGTCTGTTTCTGTTTTCCATATACATTCGTTTGTATTATTTTTTAGATTCCACGTATAAGCGATATCACACAGCGTTTGTCTTTCTCTGTCTGACTTACTTCGCTAAGTAGGCTACTGACTGTCCACCTCCTGGTGGACGTTCAGTGATAACAAAAGCCACTCACGCTGCAGGTTAGGGTCTCTCTGTGGTGGTTACATGCTGGAACTCTGCAGGCACACAGTGGCTGAGCCAAACCCCAGTAGACTTTCTTCTGTGATCATCCACTGCAGAGGCCCTTCGTAACACCTTACACAACAGAACTGCTGGCCGTAGGCTCTGAATCCCTCTTCTTGGGGTGAAATGCCTTTTCTTGGCTCTAGAAAGCAAACGCATAGGTCCTCTGATGTGTTCAGACTAGGGGGAGACCCTGCCTTTAACAGGCGAGGTCAGTAGGACTTATGGTTCATAGTCTCCCTTTCCTGATCTGGGTGATAGCAGGACATGACAGGAATTAAAGCCCAGAGAGGATATAAAGTTCCATCATATAAGGGTGGACTAGTGTGTAGCACCATGCCACGTGCCAAAAATGGGGGTGACTTTTCTGTCTCGGCTGACAACACTGAAATGCCATCAACTGAGGTCCGCCTTTTATCCAGCTGGGTTTCTGAAGCAAAGTCATTAACAGTGATTGTAATTAGGTGGGACACTTACTTTAAAATGTGGGCAGACAAGCCCAGAGGTAAGGAAATAAACCAGGATGCCCACTTTGGCAGATCACAGAATGAGCTATGCAGCAGAAAAGCATTTTATGCCCAAGAACCTTAAAGTAACACTGTAAAAAAAAAAAATTGGCTCAAAGAGTCCGGGGATACTTTTATTCTTTGTAAACAAAGTTATTTCAGAGTGATTTCCCTGAAGGTTGGCGTTACCCCGCCTAAAGGTTTGTGGTCAACAGAAGTCTTTGGGGAAAGATCTTTAGCCACTTTGAAGTAGAAAGTCAATGGCTTTTCTGAAATGTGACAAGCATATAAACCCCAAACGGGTCTGACTGGAGTGGAGGCAAGAGAGAATCAATTCTCCCTGTCCTTCTAGTAGTTAAAAATATTAGAAACTCTCTTCAATCAGTCCCTTGAATCTTTTCTTTTCTTCCTCTAAGACTAAGCCACCTATAATAATCCAGCAGATTATACAGTGAAGCCCACCGAGAGGTCTGCTCATTTATCTGGACTGTGGGTTCTACCAAGTTTCAAGCATTCCTCAATTATTTCCCATAGTCAGTATTTTTTTTTCCCCCAAACCTGGCAATGATGTCAACTTCAGTAAGTTAAGATGCTACGCTCCCTTTGCTGTTTATGCTTCAGTGCCTTATTAAATGCACCAGCTAAACAGAAAATGCGGTATAAATATGTTTCATGAGTCATTTAAGGATTCAGCCAAGAGACATTGCAATTGACTTTTGAGTCCATTTTTAGAACAAACTCTTTCAAGACTCTTCTCAACAGGAACACTTCCCCCTGCACTAGAACTGACAAGACTGTATGCATTACTTTATTTTGATACTGACATTTAAACAATAAAATAAAGCCATTTAAAACAAATAGTAGTGCTTTAAGTGTCTGGGCTGTCAAGATATCAAATTATATAACTTGGGAAAAATCAGAATTCATTGTTAATGGTATGCACTTAACACAAAGGGTCGCTGGGGTACTCACCAGATATATATTCAGCTCCCATGTTGGAGTGAAACGGGCTGTATTCCTTTAGATAGAATTGACTATATTCACTTAAATGGACTTGACTCTAGTACAATCACTGTATTCAAATGTCAAAAAAAAAGAGAGAGAGAGAAAGAGGATGTCACAGAGGGTCACAAATTATGTTGGATTTTGACAGATTGTAGCCTTGCTTTACAAGAGCAGTAACATCTCATTTGTCACCGTTTGATCTGTAAGTGCGGGAATGGGAGCGGAAGGCCCTCCATCTCCGCCACAATTTAATCGCTCTGAGGCCGGCAGTGGTGGTGGGAGCCACCTGCCCATGCACTGCACTGCTGATCTGTTTTAATTTAATCGTCCGTCAGCTGGATGAAAGCATAAATCGTCTCTCTTTGATCTGCAAATGGTGTGTTTTTGTAAAGCAGGGCGTGGAATCAGGAAGTAAGGACTTCAAGTTTAGTGTAGCCCGGACACTGTGGCCCTCTGAAGACACCGAAAGTGATGGTTTACTCTATAGGAGTTGCAGACCAAGAAAAGACTCTCTTAGGAAACTTGTGACAGAGCAGGGAAAATAGCAAAAGGAAACCTACATGTGTTAAGAGGTTAACAATGAAATAAAAGCTTATGAGCATGATACGATATTGTTACTCAGAAACTATAAGCCGTTCTCCCATCCATCTATCACCTTTTAAACAACGTTCTGTTGTTGCTGTTAGTGTTGGAACTTTGGCTGCAAGAGAAACAACAGAGGAGAATGTTAAAGGAGTTTTTTAGATTGCTACCGTGAATGGTCAGCATTATTTTACTTTGTTATTTTTTTTTTATTAAACCATAGTTGATTGGCAATATTGTGTTAAGTTTCAGATGTGAATGGTCAGCATCATTAATGCAACCTGGAGTTTTCTAAAGAGGACATGAACAGTAAAAGATGATTTTGTTCAAATCGGGATGTGTGGAGAGGCATGCACTTTTAAATAAATGACGATGTGATGTTTGAACACAATAAACGTTACATCAAAAGAGTTATTATGAGCCTTTAAGCGGTCTCATAGACAAACATTTTAAGGTGCTTTCCACATCATTTCATAGTCTTTTCCTCAGAATCACAAATAATATATTTTTATAAATAAATAGGAAACACTTTCTAGCACTTCTGCCAAAAATAAATTGGGTAAGGAAGAATTGTCAAAAACACATTTGGTGTTTTGTTGTTTTTAAAATAATGACTTCTTACTGCAGCAATTAAAGCAGTAGCCCAGGGTTTCATAATCAGGAATAGAAGCACTTCCACCATTATAAGATGTTACCATTATGTTAGTGTTTTTATGAATTGTGTAAACAGAAACTTGGGGGCATGCTACCAACTTTTATACAAAAATTTTCCTATATTTTTAAAATTAATAACCAAAATATTTCTAAAGAAGAATCCATTTCAGGAAAAAAAATCCCCAAGAGTAACCCAGAAATTTCCAAAAGACTTCCCCCAGTCCACAGGGAATCACTCCACAAACCAAAGAAAAATCCCCCCTGAAAGTCCTCTAGGATCCCATGGAAAATAGAAACAATTTACAGTTCAATTTGAAAAGCTAAAAATGTCTTCACTGGTAATGGTTCTAACAGAATCGCCAGCAGAGGAGACGGCCCCTGAAGGCCAGCTGAGTCGTCCTGTTTGTTCTGGCCCATGCGTTTAGTTGGCTTTCACCGTCCGTAATTCCCATTAACGGCTTTTCTAGGCAGTATTTGCATAGGAAACATAAAGGTGTCTCCGCCACCGCCATTTATTAAGTTATTCCACTGCGCTGCCGCAGGCTCAGAGGTAAACACCACTGAGCTTTTAGGTTAAATAAGTCCCACAAAGCAGTTTTGGAAGAACCTGGATTTTTATAATGGGATTCTGAGGAGTCTAAAGTAAACTGTGGATGTGACGCTAATGTTACTGTGAGGGAGGTGGGAAGGCAGACTATATGGATTCTCCCTGCCTTGTAGGGGTAAGCTCTGCTGACGTGTTTGGGTCCAGTACAGACCACAAGAAGAGGGATGGGAAAGAGGAAGGTGGGGGTAGATGTAAGAGGAATGGAGAAAGGGACATAAAGTGTGTTATACTCTGTGCGTATTTTGGGAAGTGATGTAGGGCCCCCAGCAAGCTCCTTTGGGCACCCTCTACTGTAGCCTGAGGAACCTACTCCTCTACTTCAACTTGACAGCCCCTTAAAATTGAAACAGTTCTTCCCCTGCTTTGTCCTCAAAGGTGAGTCTCCCCTCTTTCCTTCTTTCTTTCCTTCCTTCCTTCCCTTTTCAGCAAGAGCAAATGTTAAGAGCATCAAGTGTATAGACTACTGCCACCAGACACATCTTGGAATTTGTCTTTTCTTAACCCCCCACATCTCTTCAGTTACTAAGCCGCATGGATTCGACTTACAGAGGGTCCTTTGACTGCATCTCTTTAATTTTCTTTTTAGTTTTTTTTTTGTGGGGGGGGATAATTTGGTTTATTTACTTATTTGCTTTTAGAGTCGGTACTGGGGATTGAACCCAGGACCTTGTGTATACTAAGCACGTGCTCTACCACCTGAGCTATACCCTCCCCGCCAACTACATCTCTTTCTGTGCATCCCCCTTGCCACAGCTTTAGGATAGACTGTTTTGCTTTATCGCCTGTGCTATGAAATAATCTCCACTGGTCTGTCCATCTCCAGTCCCTTCTGTCCCTGACATCTTTCGCACTGTGTAGGCCAAAGTCCAGGCTCCCTACCAGTTGTGTAAGCAGCCCTGCACAATTGAACCTAATTTGTCTCCCTGGCCTTCTTCAGGTACCGTGTGTTTTAAGTGCCTTCCTCTTCTCACAATGCTGGCATACAGCATGCTTGTCATGCCTCCATGTCTCTGCTCATTCATTCTCTCAACCTGGAGTGCCCCTCTCACCCTCATCTTTGCCTGGAGAAGTTCAGTGCATCTAAAAAAAATAATCAGTTCTATTTTGTGAAGACTTCCTGACTCCTCCTGCAGAATTAATTGTTTCTTGCTCTGCATTCCAGTAGGATTTTTTTACATACCTCCAGCCTAGTGCAGACTATATCCCAGTGAGTTATTAAAGAGTCCCCCAGTGGATTCTGGGCTCTTGAGGGCAGACAGTAAGTTTTATTCTTGTCTGACCTCCTTCTCTCCTGCCCCTAAACCCAGCAGAGTGTTTGTGACCTGAGTCCAGTTTCCATCAATATTGATGATAAACTCATTGGCAGTGGATATTCCAGGAACTTCCTTTGGAGGCTTACTTGAGTTTTGTGTGTGTGTGTGTGTGTGTGTGTTTATATGTACGTTATATTTGTTAGTAGGATTAATATTTATATATACTCAAGATTTTATATCTAGCGACTCCCTGCCAGGTTCTTTATACCAGTAGAATTAGTCCTTCCAGTTACTCTAAGGGAATTTAGCTATTGATTTATGTGAAAGGGATCCACAAGGAACAGAGAGACAGAGAGAAAGAACCTACCATTTACACTGAGGACCTTCTCTGTCCTGGATGCTTTTTAAATCTTAGCTGTTTCTCTCAGAGGCAGTACAGTAGCTTGACCCCACGTTTGGTTGAATAAACGTGGGCAGTTACGTCGCCACTGTGTGCTCAGTTGCCTTAGCTTTTTTCCTTGTAGGATTGTTATAAGGAATAAATGGATTAATAGGTGTAAAGCACTTGAGACATTGCTCTGCACCTGACAAGTACTCAGTTTTGTCAACAAATAAGGTTTTATATATATGTGTGTGGATATATATGTATGTGTGTGTGTACATTTCAGTAGCACTTAACAATCCTCATATCCTTGCAGATAGAGGCTTTGGGTGTCCTGCCTAAAGTCACGTAGTAAGTGGCAGAGCTGGAGCAGGAGGTAGGGAGAATCAGATTCACTGCTTTAGGCACTTACATTTTTCCTCCACTGCAGCACCCCTCCCTCTCCAACATTCATGTTCAGAGCCTGTCTTAATCATTAGTTAAGAAATTCAGAAGAAAAAAAAAATAAGACGGTCTTATCATGCTGAAGCTAAGTCAGATGGAGGAAAAAAAAATACTCCTCTAAATATTCCTTAAATGCCTTTAAGCCCTGTAATGGGGTTGAATTAACTTATTACAGCGATGGGGAAATTAGGCAAGGATAAAGTTGGTTGACGGGGATAGTGTAAGCCTATATTTTTCTCAACTCAATGTTAAATCCTGGAAGTCTGGTTTGGGAAATGGCAGCATCTTTAGGATCATTTTGGAACCTGGAGCAAAAGAAAATATACACATTGAATTTTGCACAATTATCTAGACTTTACTCTAAGGGCACTTTATGTTTTTAAAGATTACAAGTCTATTTTAATGACTTATATTTCTGTTGCTAAATGTGTGACCTTTAAATTGAAGGCACATCTGCTACTGTACACTCTGCTCTGTACCAAATACTGCAGAGGGAAATAAATGAGGGCTAGACCCTTCTGTGACAGTGAACTTCACTTTTGTGGAGACTGATCACTCTTGAGAGGTGATAAATGCCAGTGGAAAGGTACAGTAAGCCATCATATATTAAATATGGAAAAGTACTTTTAAATAATACTGAGATGTGCCAAACGCAAGCTGACAGCCACCACCAAGTAGAATTGTGGGCCAAGATTTTGTTTGACAGAATTAACAACTAACGAAGATTTTGACAGGAGATGCCAGCATCCACAACATACAGGTCAGCTACTGTGTCAACAGTGATGTTGTGTTTAGATCTCTGTCTCCTCTGTCTTTTTCATGGCAGGTTATTTTAAGAAAAAAAAAAGTAGTCTTGTTACTTCCAAAGAGGTTTGTAGTGAAGATTAGTTCGTGAATCCCAGAGTATTCTGTTTTATTGAATCTGTTTAAAAGCATTAGGGATCCCACTTTGTATTTCTTCACAAAGCAGATCTTGCCGAAACCTGAGACCTCAGTTGTGCTTTTGTTATTTCTGGATAGAAGTAAGAATGTAGGCATATCAGAGACTGCACCCACCTGGAGGTCAGGACTCTGCTGCGAAGCTGTGGCAAGGATGAAGTGAGCCTCCTGGGTGGATAAAGGTGGAACTCCATCAGAGGCTCCCTAGGGACAAGTACAGAACAGGTGAGAAGAGGTCTGTGTTCTGCTCGTTTGATGTTTATGTGCCAGACATTGTGCCGAGCTTCAAGTGTACAATGGTAAACAAAAGCCAGTGTGATCCAGGTTCTGGAAAGAGTTTCTAATCTCAGGAGTTGGTGTAACTGTAAAAGTTTATGTAGCAGAGGTAGGTGGTGCTACCAAGTATGCAGAGTAGGTTAGTAAGCACAGCTTGTTTGAACATCTGATGTTCTGTACGTTGCAAACATCCATTTGTAACAGATTTGTCACCAAGAAGTACCTTTCACTGAAGATTGTAGAATGCAAAAGAGAAGGTGAAAGAAAATTCAAAACCAGTAACTAGGAAAGATGTTTGATTACTGGAGACTCCTCTGAGCAATACAAAAGGACATCTGTGTCATTTATTGGTGTATCTTTCAGGAGATACATTAAGAATTTGGGATTAGCAGATACAATTACTATATAAAAAACAAGTAAACAACAAGGACCCACCGTAGAGCACAGGGAACTATATTCAGTATCTTGTCATAACCTATAATGGAAAAGAATCTGAAAAAAGTATGAATAGGTATGTAGATATGTATGTGTGTATAATTGAATCACTTTTCTCTGCACCTGAAACTAACACAACATTGTAAATCAACTATATTTCAATTAAAAAAAAAAAGAAGATACAATCCCTCCTCTTTCCTCCCTAGATTATTCTGGATATACTCATTTCAGAGGTGTTTTGTGGACTAGAGGAAATTGGTAAAGGTGTTTTTGTAACAGGATGCGATCTGATTGCTTCATTAGATTTTAGTAATATGCTTGGTGATTTCTGCAGTTTTAAATGAGCTCCAATCCCGTTGAACCATCAGACTTGGAAACTGTGTAACTGTGCCTCTGGTTGGGAGACGGGTTAAGCTAAAGGTGGCAGCTCATCAGCTGTACAGCCAAAAATAGAACACTGGCTTCTGAGTTCAGTGTCTGGGCACTAGACTGTCCTGTACGTTCCATGCACAAAGGCGCAGTAATGTTGTCCAGCCTCATCGTCTCTCTGAATTGGACACCAGGAGCTCCTGGGAGGATTAGGTATGATTTGGTGAATCTGTGATTCCCTAAGAAGGTCTTAGGATATCTAAAAATATCTTCCTTTTCTCTCTTGACACTTAGAGGAAATCTACTTCATGATCTCCTCAGAAAGAGGACTGAAATGAATTTATGACCTGAATGCCTATGTTAAATATTTGCCCTAAAAGCGATGAGACCCAGGCAACTATGCATATATGAATGTGCATTGTTTCGGGAGAACATTTTCAGAATGTGCAGTCATGACAAAAGCAATAAAGGAGGATAATATTTAAGTTGATAAAAGATGCAAACATGGCTTTATTGGGTTTCTAAATTCAAATTAAAAGAATAAATATTTCATCAGTGATACTAATTAAAGATTGGTCAAAGATTTGTCTGTGTCTCATATAGCAAATACCAATCAGAACTGATTAAGAGAAGTAACATTTATTGGGCTGCTCAGTTATAGAAAGAAATGATTACTATGAAGTCCGTTTTACTGAGTAATGTCTATTTGACTCTAAGTTGATTTTCAAATGACATTAGTATTCCTTGATATCACACCACTTTGTTCTTTCCACAGAGTAAAATTTGGACCTGGATCTGAATCTGGATCTGGGTGTAGAGGGAAGAACACTTCAGGATGGTTAATTATATAATAAGCCTTGTTTATAGTGGTTTTGTGTGGTTATGTGTGCTTTTAGTGTCTTCACTGGGTCCCATCCTTGCTTTTTAAAAAAGCCAATTTAAAAATGGATTGAAAGGACTGTGATATTCAGGCACTTAGCATTTGATCATCACAGTCATATGTTTCTTTTCCATTTTGTTTAAGTACTTGTCTATCATCAGATACAAAATTTTGATGCCAATGTTAGTGCACTTAGTGAAAATGGCAATTGAGGAGGCAGAATGGAAAAGAAGATGTAAAAGTAAGGCTGCGGTCACTGGCTGGGGTCTCCTGTATATCAGAACAAGGCTGTTCTGTGCTTGGGTCCAGGGGCTGGTCTCTCAGAAGCAGGTGTGACTGTGTACACATAAGGTTTGTCTTCCACCTTCTTTCTGTCCAGTGTCAGTCTTCAGATGTCGAAGCATGTAAACTGCCATGAACCCGTCCCCTCTGTTCACCTTTCCAGACCCTTGTGTTTGCTCTGGATTTCCTTCCTGTCTTGTTTTGCAAGGAAGACTGATGCAGAAATGTTTTTGCTTGTCTGCATAGTAAATGCGAACAGGTGAGTCAGTGGGCACTGTCTTCTAGCCTAAACTCAGCCTTAGTCGCCAGTTTCTTCAGCGTCTGGCTCCATCCACTTTTCTTAAGGCCAGGGTCATGGTGGGGTGGGGATGTGGTCAGCATGGAGATGCAACCATCTTTAATGCTCTCAGGATGCTAAATGTGGTCAGAACAGACTAGAGATTTCCTTTATACTCTCCAGGTGACATGCTTTCATGAATGTAGAAATTCTGTACGCTTTCTTAAGGACAACAAAACCATTATGGGTTCAGTTGCCATTGTATAACAAGAGAGTTCTCTCTTGACAGCCTCTTTGGAGGAAGAGCTACAGATCCATCTGTGGATTTATCTAACGATACATTACCTTTCTCTGTTAACCAGATGGCAAGTACAAGAGCTTTGTTACAACTCCTCCTTCCCCCTCCACAGTTGTGCTGCGTGTGTACGTAGACACACGTCTACTGGTGGCTGGTTTTGTGAGCAAACAGATGAAACCATGAAGAGTTAAAATAATCCTCAGAATGACCTGTGCACGCTGCTCCCACACTGTCTCTCTTTCTGTATGTATGTGGTACATACCAGGTACATTAAAATTCACATTTAAATTTCAAATGAGTTAAATACACCATTGCTTTCAAATAAGTGACTGATTTTTGTTCCTCTCATGTTATATTAATATTAATATTATGGAATCCTGTAGCCTGGCGTTCCTTGCTGACTATCTGATAATTGGGTTGTGGGGGGGCAGACAGAGGGTCATCTTGTTCAGTTTATCTCTGCAAGAGAAAGAGGGGCCAATAATAAGGGAAAGCGGCAATAAAATGGTAACAAAAAAATTGAAAAGAAGATTTAATCTCTGGCCAATTTGAAACATATCCCAGGGAATCCATAGAGAAAAAGATAAAGTGTGACTATGAGTAAGTTAACTAAACACATTACACTGTGAGAGCAAATGGAGTTAGTCCATTGTACATGTTTAATTTCCTATTAGTCCCTGGCGTTTACTACCCCGCCTGAGTTGGGGCATCTGTAAATTCAGTTAAATACAGTGCATTGTCTAAACATATCACAGCTCCAATCAGTCACCCCAGCTGCTGATAAGAAGCCTCTTGTATTATTGAATCTACAATGGGGAGGCTCTGCAGGCACCAAGATAACAGCTAGGTATTGCACTTTTAAGTATGGAAAGAGAGAGAGAGGGAAAAAAAAAAAAGACAAGAAAAAAAAGGAACCTAGCTGCTCGCTTTTGCTTTTGCAGCTCTGACATTTACTACCACTCTGAGATTTGCTTTATACCAGTGATGTGATTTTGGTTTGGGATGTATTATGTCTTTCTTTGGTTTTAGCTTAAACTCCGTGAGTCCAAGCAAAAGAGAGAGAGAAGGGGCAGCAAAGGATGGCAAACAAACAAACAAACAAACAAACAGAATCAGCTTTCCTCTTCTCAGGCAGATGGCAACAGCGTCTTCAGAAGGTGTTTTGGGTTTTTGTTTTGCTTTTTTCCATTTTTAATGTAAGCTCTCTTTATTGATTTTTTTTTTTTTTTTGCTTTTCTTCCAGGCTGGGCACATGAGGATGAAACCTAGTCTTTCCTTGACTTTTCTGTTTCATAGTTTCCTTGCAATTTTGATTAGAGTTCCTCTAATGACTGATCTCAGAAAGCAAATCACTTTGACTCTAATGAACTACAGGGCAGGTCTGTGCATGAGCTACCAAACGCCCTTCCCAAGTTCCACGTGCAGTGTTTCTTCCTTATTGTTATTATTAGTTTATTTAGTCTTGTACAATTGTATTGCACCAATCTTGCCACTATTGGTGACAGTATATACGTAGAATTACTTTCAGATATAATGCTATTTTTTATTTTAAAAATTTCTTTTGCTAGGGAGCTGTTAATAGCTCCTCTCATTCCTAAGAAATATTCATATGCCATTTCCTAAAATCTTATTCAGATATTGGCTATGATGTTGTGTGAAGATCATCATAATACCTGTTTCATACTTTGTTTTTTAATAGAATGATTGATAATCTTTCGCAAACTGCTCCATATGTCTAACAGTCACATATTTGTGAAAGTACAAATCGCATTGCCTTCATTTGCTTTTATGAGTTTATATTTCCTCTTTCCCAAACAGATGTTTTACTACAGCTGCTATTTGTTTAGTAAATTGGTTCACAGGCAATAGTTCTGTTTTCACATAACATTAAGGATCCACCAAAAACATTAATTCAAAGAAAAAAAAAGAAGAAGAAGAAAGAGAAAAGAACAAGTAACTGCTTTATCAAGTTCCGGTTTGAACTCTGTTTCTTGGTTACATTTTTTGGCCTCGTTTTGTGCTTTGCTTCTCTTTACAATACCAACCTCATTGTACACACGTTTTCATCCGCCCCTCACATACAGGCCCCCCGCCCCCCCACCCCTGCCATCCACCTGTCCACCTGGTAATGAGCCAAAGCAGCCCTAAGGCCACAGCGCTAGGGTTTCAATATATTTCAAAGATGTATTCATCCTGCATAAAAAAGCTACTATGCATTTGGTGACAAATGATGTTATAATTTGTCTTTTTAAAATTAAAAGGTCAAGAATAAGCATTTAGATCAAGGAATGACAGACAGATATTTTAGGTGATGCAGGCCATGGAAAAGAATGTAAATGTGGGAGTCAGTGGGTGAACCCTAGGTGTTAGCAACAGATTATTGGCTCATGAAAGCGACCCGATCCCTTTCTAATGCCACAGGATGCGCTTTTATAGAAAGGTTACTGTTTCTTAGAGATGAGGTTGATGATCCAGTGATGAAAACCCTCTTAAGCCTGGTGCCCTTTATCAAGCTATTGTCTCTCAGCTCTAAACCCAGCCTTTTTTTTTTTTTTTTTGAGATGTGGGGGCTGGGATTCAAGACAGGAGGAGAGAAGACATTTGATCTCTGTGTTTGCTTCCTGTTGACTTGTTCCTGGTGGTGCCATCCCATCAGAGACCCTTTGCCCTGGCACTGAGAGCTGGCTCGGTGACTGGCGCTTTCTGGCACTACAGCTCAAGCCCCATGGGGTAGCTCAGAAGTCTGAGTCTCAGCCCAACGGGGGGACCTCTTCCCTGGGCTTCCAGATTCTGACAGCACTGAGTCTTCCTTTGGTTCCCACGATTTCCGGAAGCTTCCTGCAGTTACGATCCCTGCTCCGTTTTCGCTCTTGCGATTCTCCCATTTGAACCAATTTCTCACATTAAAGTTCTCCCTGTTGAAATGCTTGGTATGGTTACTGTTTGCTCATTTGAACTCTGACAAAGGTAGAACAATAATTTCCTAATTTTATATGCCTTCTTTCTCTTAATGTCACATCCTGAATTCCTCACTGGGTGCTAGAATATGGGACTAGAAGGTTAAAACATAAATTAAAGAATTTTCTGTTTTCTTTATTGGAAATCTCCAATAAAGAATTTTATCCAGGAGTTTGAAAATTACTGAGATCAGTGAATCACTGTGCTTGTTTTTCATTTCTTATGTCTGTAACTTAAACTGATTTGCAGCAAATGATCTTTTGTGGAATATTCACAGGCTCCTTAGCATTCAATGGTGTCTTTTTATGGTGAGGATTAAATAGGAATCTATCTTCATCCAGCTAGTAGTCAAACCAGATAAAGCAGATAGGTAAATAAAGTTATAGCAAATATTTGCAAACTACTTCAATGAAAATTAGGGTCGATTCATGGATTGTGTCAGTCTTTTGGAGAATGGATGAATAAAGTAAATTTTGAAGAAGTTTGTATAGAACATGGATTTTGAGTTGCGTTTTAAAGAAAGCAGAGGAGTTTAATGTTAGAAATGAACAAGAGGAAATATTAATGAAAATTAAATGATATTTAAGAACTACATACATTAATTTCCTTTAAATACATATATTGATTAAAATAAGATTTAAGTAATAGCAAATATAAAAGCAAGAAATTAATGTAGTTATTGTGATTAATATGGATAGCAGCTTAATTTGGTGATTCAAGTGAAAAGGTAATGCTTTGAAATCTTTATCATCAGATTTTGCTCTCTTTAGCAATCAAATTAAAGATTATTCCCACCTATTGTTTTCTTTCCTGATATACAGATGTAATTTAACACCAAGATATGATACAGAAAAATTATTTTGTCTTAATTTTCTTCATGTAGGCAATGAAAACAATGACAGATTATTGATCAGTTATTAAAGACTAAATTTCCAGTGAGTTTATAGTTATTTTTCTGAACCTTGAGCATAAGGAAATCATGTCAGTGTTTTGTTAAGCCGTGAAGATGTTGCTCATCTAGGCTAGGTGATTCATTGAATTATAATTTTGAAAACTTTGTTCGTCTAGACAATCAGAGAAAGATTCTAGTGCAACTTGAGCATAAACCCTGCAGAGCCCCTCTCCGTTGCACTGAATCAGCAATCCGCTTGGGAACATTTAACCTGGAATAGATAATCCAGGGAGGCCTGGCATTAAAATAGCCAGTGTGTTCCAGGGATTATCCGGACACAATGGTTCATGGAAAAATTTTATTAGCACCTGTTATGGTTGGCCCTAGCTCTGATTTTCTCATCCCAGCCTTATTGTTTGAAAAGTGCAAAGATTATATTGAGTGTTGAAGAGTATTTGCTTTCCAGAGCCAAATTTCATTGTTTTGCATTCTGTTTCCTAACAAAAGCTGGTATGTGCCTAGAATAGTCACAAAGTCTCGCCAGGCTCATGACAGGCTAGGTAGGGTCTGTGAGCACTTAGACTCCTCGGCTATATGAAATGGAGGAGGAATCACATGTACAGCCCAGCCAGGCCCTGCTCATTCTCCCCACTCATCATTACCAAATCCCTGCAGATGTCAAAGGCTCATCCAGGCCAGCACTCTCTGTGCTAACGTGGATAATGGCCTTAACTGTGTGTTCAACAGGCACTATATTTGAAAGCACCAGAAATTTAAGCAGAACACAGAGAGACTCGGACTTACTCAGACATCCTCATACGTTTTTATCTTCAGTTTATGTACTAGCTACGTGACCTTAGACAAGTCATTCAACCGTTTTGAGCCTTCATTTATGTATTTGTTAAATGAAAGCATTTTTACTGATCTCCCAAGGGCCCATTTCAGTTGCTAGTGCTTTGAGTAGATTTCAGTTTTTAAAGTTATGCAGGGTACCTAAAATTTTCTGGAATTGTATGAAGTACACTATAGAAAGTCCAGCAGATTAATAATGGTTGTGAATTTTTTTTTTTTTGGTCATGATGCATCTTTATCTCCCCTTGTAAACTGTAGGTAATGATATCTGCCCCCTGGTGTGGTGATTAATGAAATCATCTTCCAACCTTTGGGCAAAGGGTATGTGGGCACAACAGCTATGACCCGGGACACGGGAAACAAGCCACTGGAGAGAAGGCAGCTGAGAAGTACTAACTTGCAGTAAACACGTGAATCCCAAAGCCACCACATTCTTGTCCTAAATAAAGGTCCGTCCTTGCTTACTCACTTTGAAGTCGTGTTTCTCTGTCAGAACCCAAACAACTCATGAGAAGTAATACTGTTTAGTACACAGTTTCCATCACAGAGCCCCGTGTTTTCTCCATAACACTTGAGATGGGTTCCTTAGAGTTCTAGTCTCGAGTTTTCTGGGAGATTCCTTCCTTCCCCGGGGCACACCTTCTGCATTTCTGTTTTGCTTCTGACGTTGGCTCCCCTGATCGGTGGCTCCGAGGCGTCCGGTCCCGGACAGACGCACGTGTGCAGAGGGGAGCCCCAGGGCGGCGCCTGGGTGGGGGGGCTGCCGGCCAGGGCTCCTTCCCAGGGCGCCCCCTCCACCCAGCAGAACACCTGGCCGGCGCCCATCTGGGGCGGGCGGCCGGGTGGCCGGGTGGCCAGGGCCGAGCTGGCAGTTTGAGCCGAGCATCCCCCGAACATCCCCCGCCCGTTGCCGCCGCCGCAGCCGCCTCCCGCCTCCGCTGGCCGGCCTGGGAGGTCTCTGCGAAGCCCGTAACGACCTCCGTGAGACAAATCCCAGTGGAGAACTGGGGAGCAGTGCAGAAGCAGCTTTTTCTCCCTCATCATCTGAGATACTATTTTATCTTTAACAATCTGCGGAAGGGAAAGCATGGAGTGAATGTATCTGTCAGAGAAACAGGATGCAGCCTGTGTACAACCAGAACGCTTTCCTTAGGCTTTTGAGACCTGCTCGAAGGCCAGTGGTTCTGCGTTGGTTACTCTTGATGTGCAGACATTTAAACAATTGAATTAATACATACAGAGGTCTAGCTGAAAGCGATATGATCCTTTATTCTAAAGTTCTTTCACAGGGCTTGGGATAAATGCAGTCATCCCATAGACCCCAAAAGTGAACTTTAGAGGAGAGGATTTTGTCTTTTTTTTTTAATAGACATGTTTTAAAGCAATTTTAGGTTCACAGCAAAATTAAGTGGAAAGCACAGAGTTCCCATATACCCCCTCCCCCTGCCTCCTGCACACCCTCCCCCACTGACCACACCCTGCCCTGGAGCGATGCATTTCTTACTGCAGAACCTACACCGATGTATTGTGACCTCGCAGAGTTCTCAGTTGACACTGAAGTTCACTCTTAGCGTTCAGTGGGCGTATCCACCACTCTGGCATCAGGCGGAATCGTTTCACTGCCCTTAAAATCCTCTGTGCTTCACCCGTTCATTCCCTCCGCCCTAATCCCTGGCCCAAAGTGGGTCGTTTTAAAATGACATTATCAGACAAGAAGTTTCTCCCTAATTAGTTGCTTGTTTTCCTCATGGGCTGCTTCTGCTTCATAGAGAAGACGGAGCAGCATGGAGAGCTCTTTCACGGGTTAGGGTTTGTTAACAGGGGCTATTAGCGTGTGTGTGACTTCCTAATCCCCCGTCTGCTAAGGGGCATCTCCAGCCCAACCAGTTTTAATTAACAGGGAAATGCTCGTATTGTTTTGGTACACTGATTACAGGCAAGGCCTAAGTAGAAATCAGTTTGGATTCCCAGGGGACTTCAGTGTTAAAAAATGCAAAGGGTACCTTTTCTTTCCTTTCTCTTTTCTTTTTTCTTTTCCTTTAATTCTCCTCCTCCGTGAACTCCAGATAAGCAGCAGGCCTGAGCCAGATTTCATTACTATCACGCACTCTTCATGGTCATCTTTTAATATTTGAAAGGATCATTTGTTAACTGGAAATGGTCAATTTTTTTTTCTTTGGCTTTTGAAATATAATTTTCAATTTTTAATTTGATTCATTTAGATGAAATCATTAATCAGGGTTGAAACTGAGTTAATTTTCTGGAAAATAAATGAGGTTGTTAGAGTGAGCATTATTAAGTGGGCTCTTTGTAAGAAAGGGATAATAGCTGAAAATATGGAATACTTGGAGAACTGTAGCATGTGGGTAAAAATCGAAAGGTTTTTTTTTCCTTATTAAGTGGAATAATTCATTTTAAAAATTAGATCGGAGGATTTTCAGCATCAAGCAGTATAAACACTCCATTAATTATATTAGAAATTGTAAATAGCAAAGTTTTAAGAAATTGAAAGTACACCATGTAAAGTTCTCTTTCTTGTGAAATGTTAAGACATGTAATTTCTGATGTGCTTTTATGCTCTTTCCTTAAAAACGACTAATGAACCAATACTAGCTTTAATATACTTTATCTTTTATTTCTCTTTTCAGATGTTAAAAACCTTTGGTTGTGGTTTTATTATAAAATAAATCAGAAAGAATTCACTGGGAACCATTATAATATATATGTTTAGTTCTCCAACACTTCCTTCGTGACCTGATTCATAGTCAGTCTCCTGGGGTGGTCTTCCTTTCTTAACCCCATTTCACTATACTCATCACTGTCTCCTACATTCCCAGATTTCCATAGAACTCAAGGATTTAACTTATATTATTTTAAATATTGACTATTTGTAGCTTTTTAAATATTGTCCTATTGTTTCCTATATGTATATTTTGTCTCTTAACTACATCTTAAAAACTTTGTGTTAGAATTACAAGTTTCTTTACACGCCATGAGTTTTTCTTTGCACACAGTAGACATTCAGTTAGTTTTTTTTTTTTCTGACTGATTCATTCAGTAAATTACATGAAATTAATAGAGTTTCTGGCTTAGAAGGAGATCTAGGCCCCAGACTATATCAGGCATCTTTTGCATCGGGACCTGGATCAGATTTGGCCATTAAAGAAGAAAGCCCGTTTCACTAGCTTACTGTGGGGCACAGTGTGACTTTAAGTGATTAGGACGATGCACAAAATACACTACCCAAGAAAATGAAGAAAGCCGAGATTTGGCCAGACATCCAGCCACCTCAATTCACCATTTAAGCATGATGAGCGTCACTGGAGAGTTCACTGCTCCTGGTAGCTTAGAGCTGTTGTCTCCATGTCTCCACATTGGACACTGTGGGTTTTCAATATGAACGATTTCTTTTAGGGCTTTTAGTTGAATGTTCTACGTAGCGAAGTTCCTATTAATGCAACTTAAGAGATTTTTGTTGGCACTTCTGTGAATGCTGCGTTACCGATTTTGTGCACGTCCATAGCCAACACAGTCTGCTCTGCCCCCAAGTTCCCAGACAACCTGCTGAGGGCTTGAGTATGGATGGCAGGACAAATCATGCCATCAATTCAACGTGTCCATGTGTTTTCCTGTAGTTATTTCTATTCACAGTTCTGCATTTCTATTCCCATAAAATAATATAAATTAAAGATTATATAGAAATACTGGCCTCTAGATGTCAACCTGTTTCTCTGACATCTCCTTTCACTGTTTGATCCTCCTGAGTTGATACATGTGAAATATTTAAGGCAGTGCCTGGTCTACAGTGAGCTTTCCTCGGTGTTAGCCCTTATTATTCTTATTTTTGTTACTCAAAAGTAGCAGTAAAAAGCATATATGGTTGGTGAATACATGTGTGGAATATTCATGTGTGAGTATGTGTATGCGTGCCTCATTCCACACTGTAGCTTGAATGAAGTTCCTTCCCAAACACAAGTCTGATCAGGTCATCCATTTCTCTCTTCTTCATTTACCCATACTACTTACTTAAATTACTTAGATTCATCTGCGGCTCTTCAGATGTGGTAAGCTAAAGCCTGCGTTTCTTTCAAGTGGTTTCTCAGGATGTGCAGGACCAGGTTCCTTTCTGCATTTCAGACTTCCATAGCTTGTCACTCCTCAAGTACGTGTTCCCAAATCAGATGTCCAGTGGAACTTTTCTGCAGTGATGGAAAGGCTCTGTAACTACACTGTCCAATATGGCAGCCACTAGCCACATGTGACAATGGGCTATTTGAAATATAGCAAGTGTAACTGAGAAACTGAAGTTTAGGTTTTATTTTAATTAGTTTACATTGAAATTTAAATAGCCACATGTTGGACAGCACAGTTTCAGATCCTGTTCTTACTTGCTTCTCTGCCACCACGATTCTCTATGACTAATGACTCAAACGTCCTTGCATCTTCCTCATCTACCTGTGCACCTTGATGTCTCAATGATGCCTGAACACCTTCCTTGACCTTCCCAGAGAAGTTAAAGTTTCTTCTTTATGTTCCTTCTAGGGCCTGGACCATGCTTTTGTTAGAAAATAAACAAACATTACATAGCTGTAATTATTTATCAGCATTCCTGCCCCCCCCACCAAACTGTGAGCCCTAGAAGGTGGTAACTCCATGTCTACCACAGAGCCTGGCACATAATAAGCACTTTATACATATTTGAATAAATTGAATTGGGTAAATATATTGATGCCAACAGGTAAAACCAATCCCTTTAATTGAAATAGGAAATTAAATGTGTTCCTATTATTATTATTATTATTATTATTATTATTAGATGGGGCAAGTTTAAACATTTTAGAAATACAGCAGAGAAGATCCTCTAATGGTAGATACCCAAGGGATCAAAAAAGCAATCTACATTCTTAATTAGTTAACCGGTCCCCCTCTGGTATTTGCAATACATTGAACCCTAGGAATTATACAGCCTTAGTACTTGGGATGCCATGGCCAGATCAGATTTGGCCCAAGTCATATTGTACACAGATGCAAACATATGCCACTGATTGCAAAAAAATTAAATTTAGTTACTGTTTGGATGAGGAAGCCTAAGCGGCTATTCACTTATTTCGGAATTGACTGCATTGTGACACTTTAGCCATCTGTCCCACATGTGACATGTTCAGCTCACATAGACTTGTGGCACTGACATTGGCTAGTGGTGTTGGCCAAAGTGAATGCAAATGTTTAATGTTCACAAGCAGAAATTGGTTTAGAGGTAGCGACTCTGTTCCTCTCTCTCCCTCCGTCTCTCCCTCTCTCCCTGCCTCTCCCCCACTCCCTGGCCTTGGCACTGTAAAATAGAAGTGAGGCCAATGGAGGCATATAATGGCTCAGCTTTAACTTCCTTATTCCAAGGGAGGTTCCCTAGGTCAGTTTCAATCCCTTTCAAACATCCTCATCTGATTTTGAAGACAGAGCACCACCCCCTCCATCTCTGAAGCTGGGCAGTGGCCCTTTTTGTTTTCCTGCACTGAAAATAAAGTGTTCACATGAGCTCATTTACTGAGAGTGGAGCTGGCAGTCTTATCAGGAGAGGAGAAAGGAGCTCTGAAGATGAAAAGCTCTCGCAGTGACAGAAGTCTTTATTACTTTGGGCAGTAATGGAATGCGGTGTACACAGGGTAAAGTGACGGCTACCTAGAGCATTTAGGGAAAACCAGAGCAGTAATCGTGTTTTGTGTTGTTCCTCATCTGACTTTCTCGGTGAGCTGGTTGACCCCAGGGAAGGGGCTCGTACAGGTTGGAAGCAGTGTAAGAACGCGTGTTCTTCTCCAGAGAAAACGGAGCTGCAGGGAATCCCTGATTGCTAGTTGAATTGGCTTTGGGCAGCACACGTCCAAACAATGCATATGAAACTTGGCAATAAACCTTTGTCTTTCCCCTGCACTACTAAAACACCTAACTTGTTATTTTTTTTTAAATGTTTTACTGTGTTTCTACCAAAATCATTGGAGAGGAAATGCTATTGATGCTTTGTATAATTGTTTTCATAATCTGGCATTGCAGAAAATAAAATCTCCACTTGATCCCAAGGGCTTTGAGGCAGTTTAAGCAGAAATTCAGCATTTTAAGAAATCAGAAGTTGGGGAAAAACAGCCTGGAATGCCCTTAGCTTTTTCTCTGAGTTATACCTGAATAGACAGCTAATTAGGCTCTCTCAAAATTTATTTGTCTCCAGAAATAGAGGCAAGGTGCTACAAGCATAATAGAAATGAAATCTGAGCTGCACCCTTGCCAAGAAATTGACATGGTATGCATTTGACATTTGACATTTGATACTGGCAGTTTATTTTCCTAATTATTTGAATTTTAGTTCTCTGAAATAATTTAAACTGTACATGCTTCTCTGTGACTCTCCAGAACTTATTTTATCAAGTGGAAAAATAAATAAGTCCAATTATGATTGATTATGTTAGATTCTAGCAGTTGTGCCGAATCAGGGTTTCCTGTATCTCTGTGTATCATGGCCCTGTCATTTTTGAGCTAACTCAAGTTCTTAACGTAACGAGAGCATAGTGTCATGAGGACTAGAGAATTTTAGACATCAAGTAAGCCTTCCCAAGTGATAATACCAGCTTTGGGGGGAAAAAAAAACATGTTTTCTACCATTAAAGGTTTAATATGCTACATACTGTTTTGTTGTATCATACCAGGTTTCTCTTTCTAAATACGTATTTCAAATGCTTGCCTAGAAAACAACGTCCCTCTCATCTTTCCTAGAAGGAGGGGAGATAGATTTCTCACCCTCACACAAGTGCATGCAGGATTTTCCCTAGACAAGTTTATGGAAACATCACCTCTAGACATAGTCTACTCTCTGCAGTGCAGATGAAGTGGTTGCCTATTGTGATGTGACAGATGCTAAAAATGCCTCAGGTCTCAAAATACCTTCTCTACCAAGATGCTACTGAGTCCTGAAATTCCACCAATAGAGACTAATTTTTTTTTGCATTGTTTTCTTTGCATGTTATTGTCATCCTTTCTGGGAAGAAGTTAAATGAAGGCGATGGAGAATTAATATTGACTGAGGTGTCTGCCATGTGCCATGCACTGTGCTAGGCCTTCTAGAAGTGCTGTTTTTCTAATTCCTCACTCTGACCCTACAGGAGAGGGAAAAATGATGCTCAAAGGCGTTAATGAATGGTGCAAAGATGACACAGCAAGAACATGGTTGAGCTGTGAGTCAAGCTAACACCAGGCATTTTTTCCACTCCACTTTATTGTGAACTGAGTGATCAGATTTGATGAGTTGGTTCCAGGATGCTGAAGGCTCTGGTCAGCTCATGGGATGGAGGTAGAGAACCAGTCTTGAAAGGCAGGAGTGATGGAAGACAGTCTGTGGAAGGTCTTCCCTTTTGACTGGATGGCTGGCTGCATAAGAGGACTGATGGAACCAGCGAGCCAGTCGGTTTTCATGGACACTTTGCTTTCCTCAAAATATTGCTACTTGAAAGAGTACTCAAAAGGCATAAATAAAGTTATTGTAAATAAAAGACATTAATTTCTAGATAAAAATTGGAAAAACTAAAACTGTCTAAAGGACAGTGAAGGTTTTGTGCACAAGTGGAGACTAACAATGGCTGACGGGCTTTGTACTGGAGACTCATCATCTCTTGTCATCATGCATCTGGGAGTTACATAACCATTTTTAATCCCCATTTTACAAACGAGTAAGCTGAGGCCCAAAAGAGATGGAGACCAAACATCTGGGAAGTGATGGAGCAGGGATTTGATCCAGTTCCATAAATTTAAAGTCATAATGCCACCCCCTTACACCAATTTCAAGAGGTTTCCCTTGACTTTCAGGAATCAAACTATTGTTAAGATTCAGTCGTCGTAAGTAGAGTAAATCCTAGAATCCTGGGAATTTATTCAAACTTATATATAGTTACTTTCGATTTCAAATCTGTGAACACTATCGAATGACTTTAAACTAGATTTAATTTCCAGACTGTATAAAAATGTACGAAGTGGTAGACTTGTAATCAGTTGGCTTTTTAGAGGAATAATTAGAATGCAGATGGCTATTTACATTTGGCCATTATCAGAATCCAATCTTCTGGGCAGTGTTTGGCCTGGCTGTCATAGGTGTTTCCAGTTTAAAAAGACAAGGCTGGGGAGGGGTGGGGAGGGCCAGTGTCAGTGTCGGAATTGTCTTTTTAATGTCCTTAAAACAATGGGCCCGTATTTCCATTTAATTAAAACAGTAAAGTTGGGCCTCAAATATATGGAATTCACCAACAACTATCATTGATTCTGTTCATTTTCTTTTCTTTCTTTTCACTTCTTTAAAAAAAAAAATTACAATTAACAATAAAGGACTGTCCATTTCAGTTAAAAAGCTAAGCAACTATGGAAAAGAAGATAGATTACCGCAGCCTTCCATACGTTCATTGAGATGGCGTGGTGACTGTTACTCATTCCAATTGAGCAATCTGAACAATACCAACTTATTTCAGTGGCAGTTCTTTGTCTAATTGATTTCTTTTCTTATAATGCTGAAGTGCAGACAGTCCCTCGTACCTAAGGAAGGCAGCCATGTGCAGGAAGGAGCGCTCACGGTGATCCACAAACCTGGTAATGGATTGAATGTGTCTCAATTTCCTCATTTCTAAAATGGGAAACAAGGGTACCTCTCTCAGAGTGGATATGAGAATCAGAATCAGATGAGGTAAGCTGGGTAAAGTGCTTCCTAAACCAAAAAGCAGCACACAGATTCCCATGTGGTTCCCATGAGCCTCTTCAGATTTGATTGCACGAATGGATCACAGTATTCAATAAGGTGCTGCACTTACTGTGACTGGGAACAGCAGGTGGGAGATACACACAGGGCAAGGGATGGGGGAGGTTCCAGAGCTTCCAAGCCCCCTCTGGATGCATGATCCTCCAAGGACCTTGCTGTGTTCACCAACTTGGAAGCTCTCCAAACTGTGTCCCATTGTTTAGGGTATTTTATGGAGGTTTCCATTAAGTAAGCACAGCTGACTAAGTTATTGGACATTGACCACTAATTCAGCCTGTAGCCACTCTCCCCTCTCTGGGGGTTGTGTGTAAGGGGCTGGGGTTAAAAGTTCCAAGCTTCTAATCAAGATTTGTTCTTTCTGATGAACAGCCCCCATCCTGAAGCTATCTAGGGGCTCCCCAGGAGTTGCCTCCTTAGAACCAAAGAGGCTTTTGTCACCCTTGTTTATCCCTCAGAGAGTTCCAAGGATGTGAGGAGCTTTGCACCAGGAATGGGGACGAAGACTCATTGTCTTTCTGTAATACCATAGTTGTTGTTTGAGTGTTTGTATAAAAGGAACATTACCTTACCACCGGGTAGTGGTCATGTGTCAATAAAGCTTATGCTTTTAGTAAGTCCTGTGTCAGTAAAGCATCATAAGCCTTAGGAGACAATAGAAGGAATATACGCTCTCATCCCATCCCTCGTTACTGAATACAAGTGTGATGGAGATGCTGTCTTGTGGCCTTATACTCTCTCGGGTAAAATGAGGTTGGGTTTTTAGTTCTCCTGTTACTTTTCCATACTCCCTCATGAGTTAAAATCACAGAATAGTATTCAGTCTTGGATTTTCATCATTAGAACCAATTCTACTGCCCTCTGCTTTCATTTTCTCCAAAAATCTGTAACTGAATCTTTAGCCCAGAAAACATGGTATCAATGATCTCCATAAGTGAAATACAATTTTATGTGGTGTAAGATTTCAGGTCTCTTCTTACTTCCTTACTCCAGAGAGGAAGAAAGAAGCCAGTTTAAACTCCTTTTTATGTGTTTGTCCAGATTCTTTTGCCCATCCTTAACATATATAACATCCAGATCAGTGTGGATTGTACAGTTCTTTAAGCTCTTAACCTTCAGAGAAGTTCAAAGTACTCTAGAGTGATATTTTATATGAGATTGGGTTTTTTTTTTAATTTAACAAAAAAAATAACAAAAATACCAAAATTAATCCAGTTCCATACCGTGGACCTTAGAACTATTGGTAGCATGGAGCTTTGTGGTCTTCCTAGAAGATGCAAGGCTGTTAAAATTCCTGCAGTTTAATTGTGTTGGTATTTACTTCTTTGACTCTGGTCCACTATTTTTTTTTTTACTGTGTATTAAAGAAAATACAAAGAGATATTGCAGTCCCAACACTGAAGATTACCTTTAAACACACACACAGAGAACAGTGAGATGGGTTATAACAGTTTCCCTTTTGATATGATGCATTATAATATAATTAAATATCAGTCATACTATATTAATAATGATTACCTTTAGAAGAATTTTGGTTTAGAGAGGAATCTGTGATACTGAATATATTTTCATCAGGGTTGACCAAAAAATATTTTGAAGAATATACATTCACATTGTTTTTAAGATATTCAGTGTTATCGTAACTTACAGAAATACTGCCATATGTTCCTTAAGTTGATATTATATAATCTTTTCAATTCTACTATCTCCATTTTTTTTTGCTAAACTTGTACGAATCCTGCTTCTTAATGGTTTGTCCTCCCTTGAGTTACATGGTACAAAAGTTACCAGTTTACCCCCTCCTGCTATAAAATCACCCATTCTTAGATTTTTCCTCTGGTTTCACGTATTGTTTCTCTGCTATATTTACAAGTAGTTTCCAAGACTGGTCTTAGCCCTTCCATTCTACTTTCTGAAAGGCAAATCTACATTTATATTTTCAAGTATCTGTACTGTGGCTCACGTTTACACCACCAGTTCTGTGTTCTCACCTGAATTTCAGTTTTCAGTTCTGTGTGATTACAGGTTGGATTTCCCCAAATCATCTCAAACTTGACAAGCATAACACCGTACTTCTTATTTTGTTTAGAAACTGACTCCCTCTTCCAGTTTCATTTTGACCAAGAGCACTCTTTTCCTTTCCTGTAAGATCTAAGTGTTGGCTCTTCCTCTGACTCTGTTTTCTCTTCCCCTCCCAAATACTCAGCCAGGAGTCTTGGTGATAACATACTTCGTGCCTTGTAGATTCCTGCCTTTTGCTGTGTTTCCATTACCTTCAAGCCCTCAGAGAAAGACCCAGGAGATACTCACACTGCTTGTTTTGGGGGGTGAGGGGGCGGAGAGATCAATGAGTAAATCATCTGCTCTCTTTGTCTATTTCTTCTTATTTTTAATTTTTTTTAGAGTTCTGGAAAATGTATGTATATGCAATAGTATAAAGAACACTTGGAATTAGAAAACTATGTCCAAGACCTTGATCGGAAGTTGCTCATCTCCTCTGAACCTACAAACTATATAATATAGAAATAGTAATCCTATACTCCCAGCGCTGAATTGTGGGTTAAATGAGATGATCTACACTGAAGTGCTGTGTAGCTATTAATAATTCACCTGTATATTTTTACTTACTGTATTCCAAGGTCTTTGAAACAGAGTTAATATAGTTGAAATATCTGGGACATAAAGATACTGAAATCGTAGCTGTTTATTTCTATTTCATATAAAGCAGTGCTAGATAGAGTACTATTAACAGTATTTAGCAGTGCTATCGTATGATTTATAATAATGAATTTCTTAACAGAAACGGACTAGATTGCCTTGGTTTGTGCTGTTGTTGTTTGATCTATTAGTTCCTCACTCTCAGGTCTTCACATAGTAAACAGTTATAGAAGAAACGGTAGCCCAAGAAAATGAGACAGGTACCAGCACTGTGATTTGCACGTTTTGCTAAACTCAAACAGTACTGATTTCGCAGGCTGAAATCTCTAATGGTCAAAGGACATCAATCAAAGTAAATGATTAGGTTGAAAATAAAGGTGAAGTCATAGGTCTGATCCATTTATGTACTGATACTGGTTCAAATGAATTGATGATTGAGCATTTGCTAGGGGGAACACATGTGAACGTAGCATGCCCACAAAGACACAGAGGAGTTTGCACAGCTATCTATGATACATTTCCTATTCATTTTATATTTATATCCTGTTGCTGCTAAAATGGAATTTTACTCTATTCAGAGCTCATGCAGTTGCAAAAGATGTTTAATGTAAAAGTTGGATTAATGTCTCAATGTAACCTTTCTAAATAGAGAAATGGACACACATCAGCAATAACATACTGCTTGCATGGACACTAATTATCGTATATTATGTTCATAGCAAGCCTGCAGGCTATCCCTGCTTTAAAAAGGTTTATTACTAAGGGGGGAACACTGTGCGTGCTTCTTGCTCCATGATGGTTTCCTTGCAGATTCTTTTTCTTTTGTCTCTTCCCAAATAGGTGTATTCAAAAATATGAATTTTTTAAAACTCTAAACATAAATGCTTTTGTAAGAGCAGGAAGGGAGGCAAGCCTTCTCTGGTGACAATTATTGTCCTTTTCTTATTTATTCATTTTTGGGTTAATTTAGTCTGGCTAAAATTACATACATATTCATGTTCCTTAATAAGAACAAAGCTTTACTCTTGGTTATTTTCCATAAATTTGTCCTCATAAGCAATTTGATAGACATGTACTTTAACTGTTAGAATGAAAGTCCATGGTGAATCCATGGAGCTGGCTTTCAGATCTATAATTCATTAACTCCTTCCCCAAAGGTCCAAATGCTTCCTTATCAGATTACAATAAAATTGCTACTGCTTTCTTTTACGATTTCAGAGTGGGTACACTGCAGTCAAGGTGTAGATTGTCTAACTATTACTACATGCATTAGAGTTTCTGAATGTACTTTCATTTTGGTCCAAAGCATTGATTTGAAACAAAGTTACAGACTGCAGAATTAGTTATAATTTTTCAGAAATGATCTTCTCACTCAGAATTCCATGGAATGTATGTTTAAATCTTTTACATTAAATAGAGTTATTTTATTTCCATTGCCAGTTTACTATATATATGAGATTTATAATACCTAACCCATTTTGAAGCATCAATAAAATGAGACTACTTATTAAACTTTCAGTCATCATATGGGTGTTGGTTGGACTGCAGGTGTAGAAGTTGTAAGCAGGGTAATATTGTCTCAAATGTTACAAAAGTGCTAATAAAGGAAGGTTTTGGAAATCCAAAAGTTACTTAGGCTGTTAGCTTCCTTGGACAAGTAGAAGTTGACATATATTTTTGTGTGTGATTTCGCTGAATAGTTGCATCATTATTAGGTATTGTAATTTAAAAATAATTAACACGTCCCTCTAATGGCCAAAGTCAATGTACCTTTTAGCTTTGCCATAAATTTGCTTTAAAAGAAAACATTGATTATTGGTTTTTTAAATTATAGCTATTTCATCTGTGGCAAAAAAATCTTAGGAAGTTCTTTTTTTCAAATATTTTGAAAGTAATTTTTATCCCAGAATCTTGAAAGATTGTGCTGAAGTATAGAAGAGCTAGTTTTATTTTTATGTATTTTCATTGGACTCAGTCATTCAGAGTGATAAAATTTATATAATTGGTCCTATATGTCTATTTATGGTGTATTATCTAATAACACCATGCTACGGTGATGCTTTTAGGATTTATGCACAACTGTGAATAAACAAACATCTATTTTGGCATTATTCGAAACAATCAACATCCTAATTTTGAAAGAATTTTTTTTCCTCAGGGATCAGATTTCCTCCCCCATTTATTCCATGAATATTTTAGGGTGTATTTACTCCCTTATTCTATGCTTATTTAACTCCTTGATTTCAAGAGAAATTTTACAATTTTGTATTCTAACTTCAGATTTGTTCACCTGCTTCTCTAAAATAGGCAACATATGATTCAGATTTAGAAACAGTACAATGTTTGGCGTAATCCTGTGCTAAAGACGTCACATGAAAATTCAGAACACACTAGCAGTTTTCTGAATGTGGCAATATAGATTTACCAACTGCATGCCGTTATTTTTAATTTTTCCATTTTCTTTAAGTGTACCCCAGTCTTGAAAAAGAAAATCCATAATAAGCACCAGGGGAACAGAAAATACCAAGCAGCATTTTCTGTAAGTGATTTCTTTTTAGCTTTATACCAGGGCCCTTCCATATCTTATTTAACTTTTTATGTTTATCTTAATTTTGGGCTGAATATGTGTTGATAGACAAATGAACTCTCATTTTATTAGACCAGTAATTAAAATAATTCCTGTTATTTTTATTTTCATTCTTGTTAACAATGAACATTTATAGAGTATATTTAGTACCATGGGAGCTTTCAAGTATTTAGCATACAAATGGTCTTAAAACCACTTCATTACAAGTTGATATTCTTGAATTATACCCTTGGCAGGAAAAAGTACATTATATTATGGACGGATATGTAGAGAAGTATTGTGCTGAGCTCTATTTTTTCTCATTTTAATACTAAACAGTACTTTTGTTATTTTCCTTGGTTTTATAAGTAACGAGTCAAATACATATAGAAGTGATGTAAACGTGTTTTAAAATATGCAAAATTTTTCTCTTGACTGGAAAATTATTTGGAATCTGAAATCATTTGAATAGTGTCCATGCAAGAAATGCTCAGTAGAGCTTACTGATGTGTTTATGTTTTCCCATGTATAGCATGCTTTTAACAACCAAGTACATTGATTTATAAAAAAGTATAATTTATTTTAGAAAGTTCTGATCAGTCCTATACATATATACATCATTCATATATGTATATATATGTGTGTGTGTGTGTATACAAATATAAATATTTTTACATAATTAAATTAGGTGGTCAGATGAGAGAAATAAGGAAGAATAAAGAGAAGAGTGACTTTCCTGTGTTTCTCCGCCAAAATCACATAAGTTCTTGGCTATGTTGACTGTCTCTCTTGGGACACAGTTAAAGGCATGACTAAACCAAGATATATGATTATCCAAAAGTTTTTTCTGAAATCTAAGTGTTGTACTTTTTTCCAGTCTCAACATTGTGATGGAAACGTCATTATGACATTAAAGTACGTTCCTGACCTGCCGTGCCATGACTTGGGTCAATTTCCTCGGCCAGCAGGGACTCTTAAGTGCTGAGAGGGCAGCCAGGAAGCCCCTGGAGATGGGGGTGGGGGGGCCCTTATGCTGCCCAACAGCAGCCTTCTTGACTGATTAGGGCACTGGGATGACAACTTCCTGGGGACTCCTGTCTGGTTCTCCGGATGGCAGCGGAGATGAGAAGTGTGTAAAAGTGAGTTTCTGAAATACACAGACTTAGAAGAAGCCGTTACCAATCTGTCAGAGGCCCACATTGCTCGAGTGGTTTGCTATGGATGAGAATTAGGGAATAACCATTCAGTTCAGCAGGTGTACGCATGTGGCTTTGCTCTGTTAGGAAGAAGTTTATATTTTTACTGGTCCTGGCTTCAGTGATATGTTGGTCCAGGATTTACTGCTGGCTGTCCAGTATATTACGATCTGTTTAAAGACTCATTTTTTCACCCCATGTAATATGTCATTTGGCACAGGGACTGTTCTTTTTTGTGCTTGAGTGTTCTTAAAGGGTTAATTGAGAAGTGATTTTTTTTTAACCACCTCCTTTTACACTTAATAGGTTTTATTTTTTAAAGCACTCAAAAGTCTTTTCAAATTAGATCTCTTTCCCTTTCTTTTCTCTTCTTTCTTTATAGTAACACTGTCTTGGCCATCTCCCACCCACACTCACCCCCTCTAGCTTCCTGCTCAGACAGCATCTTCTGGTCTTTGTAATCTATGATCTGCTAACCCAAAGAAAGCATTGTCAGAACCAAATTCCTCCTAGGATGGTTCCAAACAGCATTCAGCATCATCTTACTCCTTTGCCTCTTCAAAGACCTTTCCTTCCATATAACCCAATAAGTTATGGGAGAAAGGGTCTAGGCCAACAGAAGAATGATTCTTTGTCAACTACTTCCCAGTGATGATTGAATTGGTGTAATCTTAGTGACAATCAAGGCACACCAGTTGTATTACAAGAATTGACTTGCAGTTTCCAACAGATTTCACTAGGCAGAAAGATGTTCCTTCAAACAGTCAAGATATTTGGTAAACATAATGGATAAATTTAAGGAAAGCTTTTACTGCCATTTACTATAAATAGTAACGGAGACTTGTGCTTACTTCACAAAAGATTCTTTGAGAGGGTTAATGTAGACCAAAACATGTCAGCGTTCTTAACTGACAGGTGCTATGGGCGGGCATAGATGATTAACTTTTTACCTTTTTTGAAATTATATCTAATGAGAATCCTTATATTTATACATTGTTATACCTAAAGCCCTACTCAGTAGCATTTTTAAATTAGAATTTCAAAATATAGCTTATTGAACAACTTCAGCAATTAGGCAATTAATTTATGGTCATACATAATGAAGGCTCAAATAAAATAAAAGGATAATTTCTAAATAGCTACCAACTTATGATCAATTTAACCAGCCAGTTGTTGGAGTTGACTTCTTTCAGGGAAAGTCTAACAGTTGGCCCCTGTATAAAAGAATGGAGACCAACGGCTATAAAATGGTAGCCTGAGGGCCATCTGTTAGCTAAAAATTATGTGAACACTGAAACATTGGGTAATTTATATATAAAGATTCAGACTGCTGGCTTCTTTTGCAAATAAGACAGCACTGGACTCACATTCACGTGCGCCTACCCACCCCCACCAGACAGTGTCGCCTTGGCGCTGGGAGGGTCT
The DNA here is from genome assembly GCF_048564905.1 of Vicugna pacos. Taxonomy (NCBI): domain Eukaryota; kingdom Metazoa; phylum Chordata; class Mammalia; order Artiodactyla; family Camelidae; genus Vicugna; species Vicugna pacos. The sequence goes on from NC_133009.1 coordinate 28,125,984, forward strand.
GTGCATGTGGTGGGGCAGGTACTCTCTGGTCACCACAGTGCAGGCCCCTCGTTTTTTTTTTTAACACACAGTCCATTTCAATTCTTCACTTTACCTTGGGGGGTCCTTGGAGCTGTTTGAATTTGCAACACCTAATATAAATATTGATGTAAACTCACATAACATGGGTTTTCTTTGGATGGAAAATTTTTTGCAAATAAATAATTCTCACAGAATCATTTGGCCAGCCAAATCATTATCAGGAAAATAAAGAAATTGAACAGTGTATTATTGGTTTAGAATTTGACTGTGTTTATCTATTTCTGTATCTATGTATTTATATATGTATGCATATACTAAAATTCATGGATAAAGGGTGACTATAGATGTTGAGATGAAACATTACTCATTGTGGCATATTTCCTGAAACCTGATTCTATTTAGCCGAATGCCTTTTTATTTTTAAACTCCAGATGAAATTCATTTAAGTAACAGGCTAAGCATTAACTACTCATTGGTTGTTTTCAAAATATCCATTATTAGGCCATATTCTCCTCTCCTTAGCATAATCTAGTCTCTGTGTCATAAAATGCCCACAAATCTGAAGCTGTTTATAATTCTCCATCCTTCAGTCTCCACAGCAATGTGCAACAGACATTGATCTTTTCCTAATGCAGTAATAAGCTAGAAGCGTTTTTCAAACGTGGGCACTTTATTTGCTGTATTATTGTCAAGAACAAAAGGAAATGCATTTGGCCAAGGTCAGTGTGAGGGGAATGCTAAGGCCTGTGCCAGAAAGCCTTCTGCTCCTCTGGTTCATTAATGCCATCCATTTGGCTCTGGTCTTCCTGATTTAAGATCTGACGTTATGTTGATGTTTCCAACTGCCAAGGCAGTTGTTGTGCTCTGAATCTGTGGGTCAGTTCCATCTCTTTAAGTACACCATTTCATTCACAGAATCTTAGAACTGGAAGAGAGTTTAACACGTGTTCAAACTCATTCATCTGCTTCCAGGCAGGAGAGAAATAAAAATGTCTCGGAAAGAGAATGGTTTTCTTCATTTGTCAAATTTCCCAAGCAGAGGGATCTTGATCTCTCCTGCTCAATATTCAGTATTTAAAGATAATTCTCATCAGTAGGTTTGTCTTAATATGTGAGGTTTTCCCAGCAAATCAAATGTTCTTTCCTCTCATATTGCCAGGGTGAATATTGAATCATTAAATTTGGATGTCCTACCTTTCAGCAGCTCCCGTCTTTTTAGTGCTTCGTGCTATTTTGTTGTCTTCAAGCTTGCTCTGTCCTTCTAAAGTTACAGCGTACTAGTGCATTAAGAAAAGTATTATAAGCAAAAATTACTGAATCAACAAGAGGTTCATGTCTTTCTGTGTATACATTCCAGATTTAGAAGTTTCAAATGAAAACAATCAAATGAAAAAAAAAAACCAACCTGATTAGCACGTGGCTATAAAGTATGTTGTAAATTTGTTTACTTACTCACTTTCTCAGTATTTTTGAGTGTCTACAGTGTGACAGGCATGTGACATATACTGCATGTGCAATGACAAAGCAACATGCAACTAAATATATACATCAGAATCATTTGGCTACATTTTGATTCTTTGAAGCTGTCCCACTTAGAGTGTCATTTTACACCAAGCCCTCAATGCTCAACTTTTTTTTTAATGGAATATACATAATAAAGAAAATATTTTGAAGTTTGAGGTAAACCCAGGTTATGTTTCAAAAATACAAAGAGAGTGTGTTGACAGGCAAGAGCAAGAAAATGTGGTTTGGAATACTGCAAGGAGATTTTCATGGGACATTCTGCTTCATTTTATATGAGGTAGTGACACTTGAGAGTCTTACAGCCAACATCTAGCCTTGAGCTGCCTGGTGACTGCCAAAGGATGTTTGTCTTTCCTTGGAGTGCTTTTGGGTTTAAAGATTCCTCCTGGCATGTGGACCATTTTGAGTGTCCTGGCAATACCCTCCCAAAGATCCCCTCCCCTAACAGCCACCCACAGGGAGGTCTTTTAGGAGATGTATGACCGGCTCCAAACACAGGCTTTCCTCAGCCAAGACCCAGTATCTTTGGCATCTGGAAATATCATTGGTGTGTTCCATATTTTTTTCGAGCACTCTTCACATCCTAGTCTAAGAATAAAAGCACAGCTTTGGACTGCATGCTGCCACAGCACTTTAATGTACAATTTTCTTACTGGCCTCAGAGCAGACACTTGTCTAATGGTTTTTTTCCTTGGCAGGAAATCTTGCATGTTTCTATTTCCTTGTGTCTAACTCTCCCCCAAATCGTTAACATTATACCTCAGTTAAGCGTGAATCTGGAGTAGCTCCTTATTAAAACCTAGGTGCTCTGAGTAGTAACATAAAAATGTTATTGAACATTTGGTTTAAAAACCAGATTTTTTTTTAAAAAGTGTCTTTTCGTATGCATATTATCTACAGCAGTTCAAACTGAATTTATAGTCACCTTGCTGAAACCAAGTAAAAGGAAAATTCTGAAAATATCCAAGAGATCAAAGGATGATAAATGGAAATTAACTGTACAGGAAACATCACTTATTTAGTGTGTCTGTTATTGAGAGTCTTTTCATATTTGTCTTTATTTACTTTTGGTGAATATATCACTTCTGTATGAGCACTCGCTTATTATCACTGCCTCTCATGATTATCCTAGTTTTTCTCATGAGATCTAAATTTCTTAACAGTCTAATTTGTCATCTTTGGGGGAGGAAAGCTGGGTCGGCTTGGAGATGTGCTCACAGTAGCCGCGTGCTTTCCTGGACATCCCAGGGCCCCAGGCAGCTGGGAGTCTGTCCGGAATCTTCCGTGCTTTCTTCTCCACTTCTGCATTTTGCAAGGCTTACACCATTCTCTCATGTGCTCCTTTGCTTTTCTTTTCTTTTTCTCCATTAACTTTCCTCACAGGTATATAACAGCACAGCTGGTGGATGAATGGGGGGTTCGTGAGGGTGTACAGAGCTGGGGATGGAAACCACTGTCTCTTTTTTTTTCAATTGAAGTACAGTCAGTTACAATGTGTCCATTTCCAGTGTGCAGCACAATGTCCCAGTCATGCATGTACATACATTTATTGATTTTCATATTCTCATTGTCTTTTCTTTATTTCATATTAGACTCTGAATCAACTCATTGTAGGGTGTCCCTCTAACTCCCTCCCTGTTTGTTAACGTCCCTTCATATTTTCCTGTCTTAGTCCACTTGGGCTGCTATACCAGGGTATCATAGACTGGGTGGCTTCTATTGAGGTACAGTTAGTTTACAATGTTGTGTCAATTTCTGGTGTACAGCACAGTGCTTCAGTCATACATGAATATATATATATATATGTGTGTGTGTGTATTATATATATATTCATTTTCATATTCTTTTTCACCATAAGCCACTATAAGATATCAAATATAGTTCCCTGTGCTATACAGTAGAAACTTGTTTATCTATTTTGTATATACCAGAATGAAAGCACACATTTTGCTTACGTAGTTTCATTTTGATGAGGGGGAGGTCATTATGTTCATTGGAGGAGGTACTGGGGATTGAACCCAGGACCTCTTGGGTGCTGAGCACGCGCTCAGCCGCTGAAGCTATATATACCCCTCCCCCTGGGTGGCTTTTAAACAAGAGAAATTCGTTTCTCAGAGTTCTAAGGGCTGAAAAGTCCAAGATCAAGGCCCTGGGGGATTCAGTGTTTGGTGAGGTTTTCCTGGTTCACAGACAGCCTTCTCGTTGTCCTCACGTGGTGCAAAGGGCCCGGGCGCCCTCTGGGAACTCTTTTAGAAGGGCACTGATCCCGTCTTGAGGGCGGCACCTTCATGACCTAGTCACCTCCCAAAGGCCCCACCTCCAAATACCATCACGTGGGGGATTCAGTTCCAACACGTGAACGTTGAGGGGACACAAATACTCAGCTGGTAGCACTTCTTGTTGGCTCCATTGCAACCTTGCAGTGAGGCTGCTGGGCTCCACTGTCCTCTCCACTGAGTGCAACACAGTGGCTCTCCTTCCAGCCACTTGAATACCAGCTTGTTTCATTTCAGATTTAATTCATGTTTATGGGGTACTGAATTTTGCGTCAATGTTCTTTGTGCTTCTGTGTACACAGAGACTCCCCACGGAGGGCTGTGCATTGTTATTACTATTATTATTGCATTAAGCTTATTGCTGCCAGTGTTAAGAAGTAAGAAACATCATGGTGTCACGAGACAATTTCTCAGTAGTAGTGTGAGGTTTGAGCCTGTAGACATCAATACTATATTAACATTTGATCTCTAGTGAACTGATTTTTTTCTTGCATAATTTATGTTTTAGGTATAATTCTTTTTTCTCATGACCCAGACATATGTTCTTTGTGCTAGAATTCCTTTATTTCCAATCTCCACTCTGCCGAATCATAATCACCAGAAAAATATTACTAAACACCGTGAGTCACTTTGGTGTCTTAGAATTGGTGCTTGGATTTTCTGCTTGAGTCTGGTAATACATTTTCATTATCTTTGGTGAGTTACTCATAACTTGGCCAAGGCGTAGGATTTTCCGCTGCTAAAACCACTGTAAGCTTCCCTTTTGAGCTTTGTAAGTGCCCATGCGATCTAGAATCACATATGCTGAAACCAGACAGCCTCCAAACTCACCGCCATCTTTCTCTGTCATCTAGTTCCCTTCTTCCTTTCTTCTCAAAAATCTCTATTCTCTTTGAAATCCGCATCTGGGTTCTCTGGTCCTTGGATTCCATGGTACTCCCTCCCCTCCATTGAATAAAACACAGTGACGGTGGCTCTCAATCTAGCAACTGGTAGACCAGCTTGGTTGATTTCATATTTAATTCGTTTTTACAGGGCATTGAATTCTGCATAAATAATATTTGTGCTTCTGTTTACAGAGCATCCCCATGGGGTGCTGTGCACCGTTATTACTGTTATTATTGTGTTAAACTTATTGCTGCCAGTGTCACATTTAATTGTGAATTAGTAGAATCGCTTTTCCTGATGTTGATCTGCAACCGCATTCCACGTCTCTCTCCGCTCATTCATAACTTGATTCATATGAGAAGGCAATTTCGAAAAGGATAAAGGGAAGAGTCATCGGTATTAAATAGTAACGAGACGAAATAGAGTTTAGATAGGTGTAAGTCACAGCAATATCTCTTTCAATAGTTGATGAAATTTTTAACAGGCAAAAAAGCAAGAAAAGGAAGATTTTCTTTTTCTCTTTACAGGCAGTCTCTGTGTTTAGCAAATGCAGGCCAAGCATATTCTCTCTCTCTCTCTCTCTGACATCAAGTAAAGTAAGAAATAGTGCCTTTTGAATAGGAGAGTTCCTTTAATTACATTGGGGAAGTGATAATGGTAGGTATTGCATGTTTAATGTAATGTTCTGGATGGCCCTTTTTCTTTTCTCTTTTTTTTTCCCCCTTCACAGCCACCTCATCTTGGGCAGAAATAAAAGGTTCAAGGCTTGTCAGCATCAGTTTATAGATAGCTGTTTAAAAATAATGAGATATTGGGTATTGTAAGGCTCAGGGCCGTCTTGCCAGACTCATTTATTTCTATTCACCTTTTGTCAGAATTGCAGACAGAAGACATTCAATTAAAACTTGTCACCTGTTGCAGATGACCTAATTTGTACTTGTACGTGTCATAGATTAGGGCGCCCGGCTTCCAGTGAAGCAGCTTGACCCCTGGTGGGACAATATTTTCCCTGCAAAATATTTTGTAAACTAGGATTATTTCAAATTGCTAATCGTTTTGATTTGGGGTCCAATCTAGATGATAAATTTAGCACAAATGCGTCTGAGCCAACCAAGAGCAGTGAATCACACCTTAAAAAAAAAAGGAGAAGGAACTTTTTGTATGGTTAGGGTCCTATGCACAGAAATCTACAAATGTATCGTGGATGCAGCTTGAATCTGAAACGGAGGGAAGCCTTTGTAATTTCCTATGCAAGCCTCACATGTTTAATAGTCCAGATAGCTATCAGGAGACCAAAACGAAAGACTTCCCCTTGCTAATTGTTAATTCATCTGTAGAGCAAGGAGCTTTAATGTGAGTCATGGCTTTTATCTCTTTCAGTGACTGAGGACTCAGTTTAAAGGGGGAAAGAAAAAAAAAGCCCGCCTAATGGATATGCATTTTCTCTCCCTGTGTGATTGTTCCCTTTTATTTTAGCAGATCTTCTAGCGTTTCCACATGCAACCGAGCAATTTCCAAAGTTCCTGAATCGTTGTCATGATATCCCAGCAGAAGTAAATGTCCCCATTGGTCAGGGGTGTCTAGATGAAAAACCACCCATCTGGGTCTCCTTCTAAACTGTAAACCTCAGCCAGAACGTGTCTTTCCCTCTGTAACTCTGGCAAAACAGGCCTTGTTTTATTTCAGTAACATTTTAAGGAGGTCCTCAGAGCCAGGAGATGAACATCTCTGGGTCCCTGCCTTAATAGCAAAGCAGGGCGACTGGATCATTTTATCATTTTTGGTTTACCCACGTCTCACAGCTGTAAGCTTCTTCTGCATGAAGACGCCGCATGGAGTCAGAGATACAAAATGCCTAGCCCTCCAGTGGAGGCAAAGGATTCATTTCTCCCCGCACTGGTTCATCATGCTGTCCATTTCTTTACATGTCCCTCCCCCATCATGATGCAAGTATTGTTTACCGCAATAATTGGATCTTATCTGCCTGTGCTTCTGCCTTTGGAGTATATACCAAATGCTCTTTTCCCAAAATAGAATTTGATGACAGAGCAGGAGTCTAAACATCGTGCTTAAGAATGTGGGTTCTGCAGCCCTGTTCCCCAGCTGCCACTCCAGGCTCAGCCTCTCACCAGTTCCAGTTTTCTCATTTCTAAAATGGGATAATAATAGCACCTGCCTCAGAGGATCGCTCTGAGGATTAAATGGGTGAATGTGTGTAAAACCGTTAACCCATTGCCTAGAATAGAAGACGCTCTCAGTAACCAGGGACTGTTAGTGACTGGCCATTTTGGTTGATTCCAAGACACTCCATACAGAGATGGACTCCGACAGTGAACAATGAAGGCGTTGCTTAATGGGGAGATGTAGGTGTGAGGAGTCAGTCAGCTGAAACAGGAAGGAAGGGACTCAGTCACGAAGCCGTGTTTAACAGTACCGTTGGCTATTCTGAGAAGGGGCCGTAGTCGTCAGAGAAGACACCTAGGGGCTGGCATGGTTTATTGTCTCTCGTGATCCTCAAGAACTTAATACGGTGAGATTCTCCCTGGAGTATGTGTGTGCACATGCAAATAATTTTCACTCTATGCTTTACTGAGAAGCGCATAAATATGCACAGCTACTCTCGGTGAGATGGGTCCACTCTGTCAGGATGTTGTCCCAGGGGAGAACCCCACGAGAGGCTGCCACTAAAATCCCCGCCACTGTGTCTGATGCTGCAGAGCAACCTACTTTCCTGCAGCAACGCAAAGGGATTTTCTCTGCCCTCTGTTTATGATGGTTCCCTCCCAGAAATCTCCGGAAAACTCAAGGGCGCTTCTAGGTACTTCTGTTTCTACACAAAAGGAGCCAGGTTTCCTTCTGCAGCAAAGGTTGGTATAGTATCAGAAGACATTGTGGGAACCGTCCCCACCCTCTTCACCTTACTGCATCAGAAGTTTTGCTTTCCCAGTCTGCTCCCTGTACTCAGTGAACTTATTTACAAAACAGAAAGAGACTCACAGACATAGAACACAAACTCATGGTTATCGGGGTGGGGGGGGGATCGGGGAGTCGGGGGTGGAGGGATAAATTGGGAGTTCGTGATTTGCAGATACTAACTACTGTATATGAAACAGATAAAGAGTAAAGTCCTACTGTACAGCACAGGGAACTATATTCTATACCTTGTAATAACCTATAATGAAAAAGAATATGAAAAGGAATATATGTATATGTATAACTGAATCACTATGCTGTGCACCAGAAATTAACACAACATTGTAAACTAACTATACTTCAATTAAAAAAAAGTCATATTGATAACATTTAAATAATTCAACTATTTATTTAGTTGTCATTAAATTCATTAATCCTTTAAAAAATTAATTCGCTGTCTTTTTAAAGACTATTATTACTGCATGTGACGTTTGCATCTTTGCTATTCCAGGGGTCTATGTAGTTCACACTTTTAGCAAACCTTTGTTTGAGAGCAATATTATAAAAGCCTTGTCTTTAATTTAGCAAAGTAGGCTAGGATATCCTTGTGTAATTCTCTGAAGGGGAAATCTTTTATTATCCTATGAAATGCTTCTGACTTGGCGCTATTAAAGGTGTGAAAAACACGTTTGACTTTGGACTATATAATATTGTAAAAATTTGCATTTGGGCATAAAATGTAGACTTCAAATTAGCTGACATAGGAAGGCCTCGTGCTGAACTGTTTTAGTTCTTTTGGCGTTTATTTGCCTCCCAGCGTATTTTTTGCCTTCTTGCCCTATTCTTGCGTTCTCAATTTTGTAAATTCTGACAACGCATAAGATTTGTAATTCCCTTGTGGGAATGTAGGCACATACAGTATTTGAAAGAAGAAGCAATGTGAAGTGTTCTCCTTGGAGGTAATGCCAACTATTAAAACCTTCCATTTAAAAAAAAAAAAACGGAGTAATGGCAGTCTCCACGTGAATAGAAAATCCAACTGCCTTAATTAACTTCAAATCCTGTCAAAGATTGAACATGGTGGGTTATCTTATTTCCTGGGAGAAATCTTCTTTTTAAACTTTTTCAAAACTTGTTTATAAGTGAAGTCCAAACCGAAATTGTTCATACTGAAGATCGCAAAGCTGTAGAAGATGGACTTTGTCATTGTCAGTGGAAATATTTGGATTAGACTGATGTTTATTTATGGAAAACCTGGATTTTCCAGATATTGATCCTAAATATTGTTGTTTTCTTTGTTTGTTTCTACTGAAATAGTCAACGTGAGACTTTTCAATGAAATGTATGAGGTTCATTGGATAATTATCAATTCTCTAAACTTTGTACCTTGTGTTTATAGCTAAGCTCAGGGAAGTCATCCTTCTTTTTGATAGAATTTGGGTTAATTTCTGTATCTATTCTTTAAAAAATCACATATCTGAAGGATATTATTAGTGACAGGGATGAGCAGTAAATAGAACAGGATACCAAATATTTCTGTAATCTTTCGACATCAAATAGCATCATTATTTGGTTTGTATCCTTACCTTTCCATCATACCTCAAATCTGCTGACCTACAGCACTGAGACAGAGTTGATTGTGAAACCCCATGGGGACAGATTTTCAGTAAATGATCATGATGCAAAATGTAGTATTCAATAAAGTAATATAGCAGTATTCCAGCAAAATAATGACATAATGACATTTTAAGGTTTCTAAAATATTTTAATAATGCATTTGTATAATTTCCAAGTTTATTGTTATATTATGTTAATATAATATTGGATCATTACAGCAAAACATCAAGGAAGGTATTGTCTTAATATCCATCTTATATTTGGCAAGAAATAGGTTAAGGAACTCAACAAACTTTACAGAGCTTACTAAGGAAAAAGCCAGAAAGAAACCCCAACCATTTTGACTCGCAAACTGTGCTTTATTTATTTTTGCATATTCTCCATTTAATATTTAGGAATAAATCATTACATTATTAGAGTTGGAAACAGTAAAGGAAGAATATTTAATCTTTTCACAAAATCATTATGAAGTCAATGGACAAAGCTCATAAAAATATTCCTATTTGGTGATTTTCATGATCTTTCCTTTTTTCTCTGAAGATTTTTTATGGTATGTGTTTATTTTTAAAGTCAATGTATCATTTGCGTGTATTCCTACTGCTGAGAAATTGTGGTTTAAATCTGTATCTAGGCAAGCACAATAGAGGTAGAATCTTGATTCATTGTGTTAGATGTACAGTATTTTAATTTAAACTGCAGTAGCATTACCTTTTGGTTAAATAGTTCTTCTCTTTGCAGTCCTTTTATCTCTATGAAATTAGCATCCTAACAGTGTAGTACCCCAGTTATGCAGAACTTTATGCTTTCCATCTACTCAAAAGTATGAGAGGTACTTGTGCAATTTGATGTTTGGTTTCCTCTAATCTTGCCCTTATTTGTGACTTAGTGTTTTTATTGTATTGATGCCTTTAATTTTTGAAACATATTTTTCTGGAAAAACTTTAAAAACTGAAGTATATTGAAAAGAGATAGATATCTTAATAATATCTGTATAGTATTGTTTTGTTAGACTTTAAGATAACATTATTAAAATTTAAGCACATATATTATGACTCATGTGAACAAACTTGTTTGTTTTCAAAGATGCACAAATAAAGAGGCTGAGTCCACATGCTTGAAGATTTTTGTGCTAATTTAACTTTTAGACGTAGGTCACTTGTGTACAAGTGTGTTATATGATTGTCCTGGGCCGGGGGGTACTGGTTTTACTGAGAATGTTTTTCCTCCAATAGAATTTAATAAACTGATGAATAATTTGAGCATGACGTAGAAGTAGTTGCACGTGTGTTACTCGGATCTGAGTTATTTTCACTAAGTATGAAGTCAGCTAAACCAAATCATCATTATCATCATCATTTCACTAGAAGATGCATAAAAAGCAGATTTTCTAGATTTTTAAAAAGAGGTCAAAGCGAGTAGAAATATTTTTTTACTTAGTTTTATGTATTTGAAATTATTTGCCTCTTTTGATCCCCTGAAATGGGAATAAAAATTTCATATGTATAAGTTATTATGATCTTTTAGTATAAATTGACTCTAGAAATTTTTACCATTATTTATTATCTAAACTTGGCAGGAATACTTTTCTGTATATTGACTCTCCATCAACTTTTACTATATATCTGTATTAATTATGACTTAAAGAGTATTCATATCTGGTTTTCTCTCTTCAGTAATCTACTATATAACATGAATGTAAAATTACAAGTCATGGAAGAACACTTTGTCCAGCTGATCTTTATTTTAGGAAATAGAGAAAGTTTTAAATCATGGCTTATGTAAAAAGTTCTTGAATATTTAAAACTGGACAGATATATGGATGGGGTGGCTGGAGGGACAGATGTATGTACAGGTGTTGGGAAGATGAGCTAGTTGTATGTATAGACAGTAGTTTATGTACCCACACACACTGAAAGGAGATGTGGGGTGGGGGAAGAAAGTGAAAAAGAAAGAGAATTAACATAAGAGTGAGACCACTCCTTTAGATTTTGAGGGAGCATGTAGAAAGCAATATGAATATTTCTATAATTCATCATTCAAAGTTGAAGGGAAATACACAGTAATAAAGTTATTTGACAATACTTAAAGGATCTGTTCCTACAAATACAAAAAATAACCCATAATTCATGATAAAAATTCTGTCCATCAGAAGCGTGTATTTTTTCTTTGTGATGTTTAATGACTAGTTTTCAGTGTTGTGTTTTTCCCATAAACTTGGGCCAGTTGGCTAAGTTGATTAGTGGTTTAAGTGTGATATGACTGTGTCAGAATTGTTTCCAGCCAGGACCTTGAATCGTCTTTCATCCATGGTCCTCTTCCATAGGTTTTCAGGATGGACAGAATCCATTGTCAGAAACTCACCAGCTCTGACTCCTGTGTTCGAAAATACATAGTGTATTGTTCAGTGTTTGGGGATGTGAGGCCGTATTGCTAATGGTGAACACCTGCCCTGACAAACACCAAAAGCACATTTTTGGAGTCTACAAACCTAATCAAGATGCATTCTGTGAGCTTTCTTACTTCTGACAACCTCAGAGATTTTAAAATATTGTCTCCTTTTTTTGGTCTTTGTCATTGTCTTCCTTTCTCTACGTTTGTTTCATCTTGCCTTTTCTTCACACCTCTCATCAGATCGGATTAGCCTTCACGTTGGTTCGGAGTTGGATGACAAACATGGCAGGCTACAACCAGCGTCATGGGCTTTTCATTTTCTAATGTGACTTTAGCTTTTAAAAACTCTGAAAATGAAACAGGTTTGAATGGATCTTAGGTGACCAGATAAAATGTGACCACATTATATAAACTGGAAAAATGTCTTGGAGAAAGAAAGAAATGAAAAAAGCTAAAACATGATTAAAGGGGAAAGGGGGGGAAGATGTTAAACTTTAGTAAATTTAGACACAGTAAAAATAGAACATTAGAAATTAAATGAACAGAGGAATGGAACTGTACTGTAGATGCAAAGCAGGAGTGAGGAAATACAGTTTCTGTGTGACTCACAAGCACTATGATTTTCATTGAATACTCAGAGGTGGTACCTAATTTTTGTCTTTTTTGATACTTGTTTGTCTACGTCCACTTAGTTGCTTTTTAAATTGTCTCTTGATTTCATTTAAACTCTGCTCTGATGTTCCAGTATGACATTTCAGGCTTTATCTGGAACCAAGGGTGTGTTTGTGTGTTTCACTAAAAGGAAATCAGTTCTTAAAGTAGTATTATGAGCATAATATGAAAAGTGTGTTCTTCTTTCTCTCATGGATGGATAATCATCTTTAACATGTGAGTGTATGTATTCACTTTTGGAGTCACACAGAAATACATCAGCCTTCCCCAAACTGTTTCATATAACTCAGTCACCCCACAACTCACATGTTCCATAGGATATTAATAAATGTTCCAAAAACAGGATCCTTGGTTAAATTTGCTTGCAAAACATTCATAGGTTATATCGCCCTCTGAGAGTTTTACAGAGGCTATTTGCATATTAAAGGCTCTGAGAGGCCCTTCAGTAAAATAACAATGCTGATGATGCTGTTCAACCAAATCTATTTTCTAAAATAGTTTGAGAAATACCGAGATATGTACAATGAATTACTTGGTTGAATTTATTAACGGATAATGTTAATACTGTTTTATCAATTGAGGCACAACTCAAGACCATAAAAAGAGCCTCTCTCACTCCTATGTAATCTCTGTATTTGATAAAGATGTATGTGGTCCTATCCTAAACTTTACAATTACAGCCTGGAAACTAGGTTATTAACAAACTTCCCCACCCCCCACCCCCATATAAATGAAACATTTCTTTATTTCTTTATTTTTAATTTCATTCCTTTTTGCCTCTTTCCTTAATTTCGTAAATCCACTCACTGCCAACAAAAACTCCCTGAATCTTGACCCAACCCATCACTTTTTGGGGAAAAGTTTTACTAAATACCAGTTTACTTTTGCCTACTTCCTCGCTTCACGCTTCATCTTGACCTACTAGCATATTTATCCCTCCTTCACCATCCAAGCCTTCTGAATTCTTTCAGGAATCTCCACTTTGTATCCTGTCTTCAGTCCAAACCTGCTCAGTGGTTTTTTTTTTTTTTCTCATTTGATAGAAAATACAGATGTGTGCCCAAATGTGAAGAACATTCTCCCTGAGACATGCTGACATTATAATCTGGAACAATCCTTGCATCTCATCTTGTGTAGTGTGATTCAGGCTCGCCACAGCACACAGGTGTTTCTAATTCCCTTCAGTTCCGCAGGTCCACATAGAGCCCTCTGGTAGACGGGGGAGGGTTGGCTAGCTCTTGGTCTATGGATCTAGTCAGTCCTACACATTGAGCTTTCAAGGGTGACTGGTGAAGAGGATACACATCGCCAGTGTCTTTGATTTGAGAAGCTCCTTTCGTACCCTACACCAGTTTCTCTGTATTAATTCACAAGGAAATTTCTTTGATTTTCTTTGATATGTCGATGACCTTGATTTGGCCTTGCACAAATGTCTTTCAGGTTGGTTGTCTCTGCCTGGTTCGCTTTCCTGCCTCTGGCAGTCTTGGTCTAGCCATCACTTTGTCTGCATTTTTCTAATACCCTGGGACCGTTTTGCATTCTGCTGTCTGTCAACTTAGCACCCCTGGGTGATGCTCTCTATATGATTGGGCTCAAAGATAGTTACGTCGACAGTAAGTCAGTGCCTGTCTTTGCCCACAGGAGTGCGTCTTGACAGAGTACGTGGAGGTCGGCAGAAGTACAAGCGCAGAATAGATGCGGAGAACAGCCCGTACCTGAATCCTCAGCTGGTTCAGCCAGCCAAAAAGCCATGTAAGTACAGCAGACACGTCTGGCTTTGCAGCACACGGAATCCACCCAGTTGGCTCTCGGTGCCTCACTTCTGGCATGCCCGTTCCTACTGACTCCAAGGAGACTTCTCTTTGTTGGGGTGGGGGGAGGGAGGCTGTGGCTCTGTTCCCATGGACTGCCTTTGAAGAAGAACAGCAGCTCGGCTAATTATATATTTTTTTTCTTAAGGTTTTCTCTGCACTCCCCCCAATTTTTTTTTTTTTTGTAAGCTGGTCATTCTACGGAAGCATAAGCCAACCAGGGCATAGCTTATATAGTGCGAATTTTACATTTACTGGTTGTCTTTATTTTCAGAGGTACATAAAATGGTTCGTACTGTGATCATTAGTTCATTGGAGCTGTTAGTTTCAGATTTCACAAGAAAGCGATTTTGTAGTTTTCACTACCTAAATGAGTTTGACTGCTCAGCCTCCCAATGAAAATACATTAGGAGCCTCATTAATTTGAAGCTGTAGATGCTTAACGCACTAGCTGGCAATGGATTTAAAACAAGAATGGGCCCTGCTAATAACAAGCATAGGTTGGCGGTTCCATCCCAGATGCCCTTATGGGCATTATGAATTGTTCTTTAAAAAGCCTGTGGTTTTATTATGCTGGGTTGCAATTTGAAGGGATGAGGGGGTACATAGCTAAAATGCAAGCCCCGGTCCCTTTGTCATTAGCTAAAAAGAGCTAGAATATAGATCGCAGCAGTAACTGTATTCCGTTTTCTGGAAAATCAGTTTATGGCTGTAGTGCAACAGAGCTAACCTGTTAGGATGTTTAGGCATAGCATTTATACTGGGCACTGAGAAGTGCTTTGGTGAAAACATTTCTCATGTGTAGCTGTCTTTTTCTTGGAAGACACAACCAGAACTCACCAGAGGAAGGGGCAGCTATAGCAGTTCTAGAAAAGACGCAGATAATTTTTGATCTGCTTTCGAGGGATGAGAAAGTGTCGGCTGCTAATTCAGCTTCTCCAGGAGGGGTCGCTGCTGTGCATCATACATGTGAGCATATGGAGATCTGTTAAATAAATAAAACAGACCCTGAACTGTAAATGGAAGGACATTTTAGCTATGTCAAAGGAAAAACAACCAGTTTTACATAAAATTAAAGCTTAAGTGAACATATGGCATAGTTTCCTTTTGCCTTTCCAAAAAACATTATGTTGATTATACCTTCAATTGTCCAATCTGGCATCTCCTCCTCAGCCGGCATAAGCTGTTTGGCATTCTGCACATACAATCTAGGACTGCATTAAGCAGATTTTGCACATTATAATAAAAAAAAACTTTCTGATAATACAATAAAATGCAATAAACACTAATGCTTAATTTCATTAGAGGTTTAGTTTTCCTGGATTCACTAATATGCAGACTGCCCATTTCTCATTCATTTTGTACGAACGTCGACTGAAACCATTGATGATTTCCTCTACTGAGAGAGAAATGAGCGCTGGCCTATTTGTAAGTCCACCTGATAGAGAAACATCTATGGTTTTCGGCGTAAACCTGAGAAATTGGGAAGCGGCTTGTCAAGTACCTTTAAGAAGATTACAGCAATTTCCGTGAGCGCCATTTGTCTGAGATAAAGAGGACTCCTAATAAATCATTACTCATTATCTCAAGGCCTCTGTGTTAATTTTCCTGAGTCCATCCAATTAGTGTGTTTTTGTAACAAACATTTATAAAACTTAATTTTCAGATCCGGTCAGATAAGTGTCAAGAGACTCTGCCTGGGCTTCGCTGAGAAAGTGGCTGGGGGAGATTTCTGGACCCTGACTGATTGTTCGTGTACTACAAAAGCCCAGGAATGAAAATTGGGTTCTATTGATTCTAATTAGGGAAACATTAAATAAGATTTACCTAGAAACAGTGCTGCCGGCTCTTCCATTTTCTGAATGATAGGAATTTCTAAGCTTCCACCAAATTCCTCTGACCCCTCCGGTCAAGTAGCCATCGACTTGGGTAAAACAGGTAGCATTTTCCCTGCACTGAAAGAACTCAAGTCAAGATTTCCTTCCGTTACATTTTTGTGCCCTTTATTACTGCATTTATCCTAATCCTGAGAATCTAGTGGTTGCTGACAGTTTTTGTTGCATTGTCAGAGCAATGAAAGTTGAAACTTTCCCAAGCGTAACTAAAAATACAGGGTGCTGTTTCTATAGTGTATATGAGAAGCAAATGTCATTCTTTGCAGATCCTACTAATTGAAAGAAAAAGGCATCTATTTAGTTTTGATTCTTTTCTAGAAAATATGATATTTGGGAATATTTCCTCCCAAATCTGCATTTTCAACTTGATAGTAATTGAATATTACAGCCAATGAGTGATTATCTGTTAATTTCTTGAAATAAATGGAAATCAGGTGGCAGCCATAGTAATAAAATTTTTACCTAGTTCAGAAAAATTACCGATTATAGTTTGAATCTCTCCTTGTTATGTTGTTAAAGGAGATTAAAAGAATGCTATGTTTTTAATTCTAAGGTATATGATGTCTTTTCATTTTGAGTTTAAAAAGTTAAGAACTTACAGAGAAAGGCAAATGGTCCAGTAAACACGGAGGAACCTTTGGCTTGGCTCACAAAGATCCCATTTAATATCCTAGTTTTTTAGAGTAATAGTACATAGAACAGTGAAATGGCTGGGTTTATTCTTACCTATTTGAATCTCCTCACTTAGAAGAAAGTATCAAATCTAAAGCTACCCATAGAAATTGAAAATAGGGCCAACAAGAAAAATCATTCCGTTGGTAAGGCTTTATAACCCCTTCCATAAACTCTCACATGCCCCTGAGCAATAAAACACATTTGATGTGATGCTTTCCATTTGTCTCTAGTGTTTATTTTATGAAGGATTTTAAAAACATATATCACAAATTCCAGACAGATAAATCTGCACCAGAGAATGAGCTAAAGACAATGGACGAAAACAGAGGATTAAAGAATTAGACACTCCAAAGAGAAAATACTGTCACACTTAAGTAGGAGTATTCTTCTGGAAACCGACATTGGCTATATTTGGAAGATTGTCTGGCTGTGTGGGGAGGGGGAGAAAGGAAAAGAAATTCCTGTTTAATGCATCCCACAGAGATAGAGTTATACAGTCAGTAATTCACCCAGGCAGCAGGGCTCCGACCTTTGCTCGTCTTTAAAGGAATTAAGACAATTAATGACTTTCATGCCCATTATGACTATGAGCATTAGTAGTTCTTTTCCTCTCACATTATGTTCTATATTTCAGTGGTTTATGTGGGTTTTTATTTTCAAGCTGTTGTGTACTATTTAATCTGCTTCCCCAAATCCCACTTAAGAATCAAAGAGCAAACCCAGAAAGCATCTAACTTCTCTTATCTGTCTGCTCTAAAAAATTTCATTACAGGACAGATGCTTCATTCCAGCAAAAGCAGGTAGAGCAAAGAAGAAGGGAATGCATACTATCCCAACGGCAGCGGGTTATTTCTTGCTATGGGTTTTCCTGAGCACTGTTTAATATATGTATATTGAACCATAAATGGAATATTTGGGGTTTATTACAGGCGATTTGAGGTTTGTTTTTTTTTTTCCCCAAAACATACCATACTTTAGAATGTATGAAAGAAAGATGATGCTACTAGTGATCTTGTAGTGCTCTGGTCTGATCCTGCAGATAACAAGATTGTCTCCCATTTGTTGGTGGCTGAACCGGAGAAGATCTATGCCATGCCTGACCCTACCGTCCCCGACAGTGACATCAAAGCCCTCACTACACTGTGTGACTTGGCCGATCGAGAGTTGGTGGTTATCATTGGATGGGCGAAGCATATTCCAGGTACATTTTCTGAAAAGAAAAAAAAAGAAATGAAAAAGAAAAGAAAAGGTTGCAAGGACTTCCCTGGGTTGTATATGTCAATGTAGGCAAATTCACAATTTCCCCATTAGGATTTTTTTTAAACCTTTACAGTTGTTTTTATCATACCTAATTTAGCGCTTCCCTGATCCTAATAGAATAATAAGCCTTTTTATAGCTGCGCCATCTTGAACTCTTGTTAATTATTTTTTCATATATGAAGGTACTGTTGCCAACATAAGATAAAGAGAATGTAACTTGTTAAAATATTTCTTTATCTGTTTTAAAATTCTGAGTTTTCTCCTAAGGAAAGACTTCTACTTTTTCTTTTCACTTTTAAAAATGGTTTTGTTAGCTGTAGTCTGTGTACCTTTTATCCTTCGAAAAAAATCACTCATTTCGTTGTTGATGGTGGCGATTTATACTGAACTGCTTTTCATATTTACATATTGCTTTGGTTTACAAATAGATATTTACCAGTGAATTCATACATAAATTACAAAAACAAATGTTAAATTGACATCCTCAATTTTCTCATATGGTGACTTTAAAAATGGTATGTTAAAATGTCCAATTAGTTTTCTCTCTAGACCCACCCTGTCAGATCAAGGAACGTATGCCTGATCATAAGTTTTGAGAATTTTAGTAGTCTCCTTGAATTATTGTATGCATGTTTGAACTTTGATCTGCAGATAGTTTCCAAACAAGTTTTTGGATGATGAGCAATGTTTTTCTGGTACAGTTAACTTATTTCTGTCTCCTTAAACTAGTTTGTCTTTATGCTTTGAATGCTACAGTAATTTCTTTAATCAAATTGATGGAAGTCCCTTTCCCAGCCCACACTGAAACCAATTTATTGGTCATGATACGCCAGCTATGTTGCTAACAGTCGTAACGAACTGTCAGGCGATATCGCAGTGAAGCTAATTTGAAGTCATTAGGTGTGCAGCGTTCAGGCGACAATTTGTTACAGTGCTTAGGAACACAGCTGACATTTCTGAATGGCTTTGTTCGCTGCAGTTCTAGATGAGGCCAAGCAAATTGTAAACTAATTTAAACATCACTCTGTATTATACCAGCTACTTTGTCTTACACTGTTTGCTAATAAAGCACCCCAAATTAAGTCAAAACTAGTTAAATAGGTGAGCTTGAATGTGTTCTTTGGAAGATTCCTCTGCAAGGGTCACTACATCTAAAAGAGAGATGAGAATTTGATCATGCGGATAGTGGATTTTGCATTTGGATTGTGGTTACAGCTATACGATTTTTAGAAAAAGCAGGAAAAAGAAATAGGATCTGCTAAAAGATGGCAAGACATTTGGGAGTTGCCATGGTGGGAACAGCCAGAATTTTCTTAAACCATATAGGAAAACTGATCTGGAAGGAAAGTGTTATGAAGGGTTTTAAAAGAAACAAAAGCTAAGATTTGTTTAAGTGTCCAAAGATATAAATATTGTATCATTTATATTTATATATTATCATCACTGTATATATGTATGTGTACATACACACAGATTTAAAATGTGGTTATTCTAGCCCAGGGTTTCTCGGTCTTGACACAATTGTTATTTGGGACCAGATGACCCTCAGATACAGGGACTGGCCTGTTCCCTGTAGGATATTTAACAGCATCCTTGGTTTCTATCCACTAGCACCCTTGAGTTGTGACAAACAAAAATGCCTTCAGATACCAGATGTCCTTTTGTGGGGCAAAATCACACCCCCACCATCCCCAACTGAGAACCATTATTCTAACCCAGGAATTAGGAATATTATTATCCTGAACTCAAAAATAGGGAGATCTGGGGCAGAGAGAGGTAAAAACACTTGCACAAGCTCACAAGTGGATCCAGAGCCTTCAAAACGCATCATCAGCATTGCTTCCTGGAGTAGGATCAGGATATTGTAATCCCCCAGTTGATTACATCTGAAATAATTATTTCAAAACAGTAGTGATATTGTTACTGTTATTAACAACAACAGCATGAAAGGCTATGTCACTCTGACTCCAAACCACCCATTATTTCAGAGAACTCTGCCCACATTCTCCCTGAATTAAGAAATTGGTTAAGCCCGTATTTGGATATTGTACAGACATGATAACAACCAATGAAAGTCAACAGCTCCTTCCGGTGCTCTCTGGTGAGAAGTCCGTGATAAATCTGCGGGTCCCGTTGTGTATCTAAGTAGAAATGTCAGCTTACAAAGGAACTTGTCACAGTCAAGGGGCTCTGGTGACTTTTGCAAAGACAGTAACTTTAAATAACTATGAGTAACAGCATTTCCAGTGGTGGAAGCAATTGCTATACGATTATTCGGTCTTGCGCTGAGGCTTAGAATTGGTGGGGGGCTGACGTTATTTTGTCTCCACAGTAGATGCCAGAGGAGGTCACTGTGGAGTGACGAGTCACAGCTCTGGCTTTGGTGATCCCTGGAGGGTGTTTTAAACGATGGCAAAGGAGTGTCTGGGCTTTTCAGAAGGGGATTAGCCAAACAGGAATTAGCTGAAATTCCTTTACATTGTATCTAACAGTAAGTGTGCTGTGCGGGGTTTGGAGGTAGATGGAGAGGATGCTCTGATACTGGGGTGCTGGTGTGTATACCCCGGGGTGCAGGGAGCTGGGTGCAGCAGCAGCGTGGAGGGTGGGATGGGGAAGGTGGGGAATCCGAAGAGAATATAAAGATTAAAGTCCCATTTCTGCCTTGATAAAAGTCAAGTCGTGTTCTTGATAACATGACCCAGTCCTGATAACTGGGGTCAGAGCTGGAATTAAAGCCAAATCAGAACTGAAATTTCACCTATCTTAGCCTTAACTTCAGAATTCTTTTCTTTTTTTTTTACGCTTATGTTAAAAGTAAAGTGAAATCCTTTTTTAAATATAGTAAAATCCAAGCCTTTACTCTTTTATGCTGTTCTCGGTTTGTGTAATCAAACACACACACACCTTTTAAAAATTAAGTGTAGTAGCTAAAATAAGATCCATATCCTTTCTGCCCTGCGGAGAATACACTAGTGTATACTTGCTTTTGCTCTGTAAAAAAAGTGACAAATTCAACAAAAGAAAATATTGAAGAAAAATACCTAGGGAGTGTTTTGGCGTTTTTTTTTTTTTATCAGTAAATAGAATTAGTTGACTTCTTTTAATAAATCACACAAATGGAAAAGTGTGTTGTTACGAAACATGACCATACTTTATCTATAGAAGAAAAAAGATCACAAGGGCTTTGGAAAATGCTTGACTTTAGTTGGAAGAGCATGAGGGCACAAGAACAGATGATGGGGCCCTAATAGCCCTTTTTAAGAATGACAGGGCCCCGCCATTAGCATCCTTTTATATCCTTGGAAATTGCTCATGCCTCGCTTTTCTGGTTCCTATCTGCCTGACTCTTTTTTATTTCTCTTTCAATTTCGTCCGCGCTCGGATAAGCGCATGCTAACACAATATGATTGAGCTGTAAAATGGAACGCTGTCGCCTCTAATCTCTTTTATGTAGATACGGAGGTACTGCACAGGCCACTTCATTCTCTCTCCATTGTTGGCCTTTTTTTAGAATGGGCTGCCAAGCAATGGAGGCTCCGTCAAATGTTAGAGCTAGGTTTCACAGGGTGTGATAAGGCGATTATCAGCCCGGTAGTCAGATCTGTTATTGTTCTTTGCGGCTGATTAAAATATTACGATGTACTGTAACTTGGTTAGCAAAATGCAGAAAGTGCTTAGTCAGATGGTGCTTAAAAAAGCATAACCCACATTAGCTGACCTATATAAGTGGCTTCAGTATATTTAGGGAATCTCGCCGGATGGATTACTTTAAAAAGAATAGAAAGGTATTTGAACAATTAAGTGAATGAATGTGTTTGAGAAGATTTTTTTTTCCTTTGTCAAATATGGCACATTGTCAGGTGCGCTTGTTTATTTCTAACATGACAAATTAAACTGTTACCTACGAGAGGAGGAAGACTGCTCAAGTTTGGGGCCTCTTAGTCACATTTTAAAAATAACGTCTATGTCGTCAAACATCAAACAGAGAAAAAAAAATCCTACAATTTTTCTTCATACCAAATGAAGGCAGGAAACATTAAGCTCTAAAAGGAAACCATGCTAGGAAGATTTGTGATAAATCAGTATTTGTGTATAGTTACTCATGTAAAGAACAGAAATCGAAAGTATAGTGTTCTCCATTTACTCTGAAACCTTTTCATATGAAAATATTCACTTAGGAAAATGTATCACAATTGCTCATCGCATTTCTTTTTATAGTTTTCTCAACAGAAGCACTTAGAGTTTTCTATAAATGACAGACATCTCTAAAGAACATGGGCAAACTATTTCTACATTAGGATATAAATTTTATGAGAGAACACCCAAGAGTATTCTAAACATTGATTGCAAATAATACTGTTTAAAGATGTATTTTTTGTTCTAATGCATTTTATGTAGAGATCAGTTTTTCAGATTATATCATCCCCCAGACAAAGTTGTAAAGGTTTTGTTTTTAAATGCCCATTACTTATCTTAAGCTGCTAACACCATTAAGTGATTATGATATGTGAAAAATATTTCCCAAATTGTGTTGGAAATAATTCCTGTAAGATTATGTTCCGTTTGAAACACCAAGTATGTTTTCATCTGTGTGTGTGTGTGTGTGTGTGTGTGTGTGTATACATATGTATATGTAATTATGGTTGGATGTGCAGGAAAAGGTAGGGTTGACCAAGAGAGGGTTATGTTACATACACAAAGCACTTAATATGCTGTTTTAGATCTGTATCATTAGCGCTTGAAAAATACTTCATTGATTAAAAATATGCATAGCACAAAACTGGTAATTGGCCCTGAGGCTCCGCCCTTCCCCCATTCTGTAACTGAATTTACGTGTAGTTGTAATTTCTACTTTGCTATGAATGAACTAAAGCAATTACAGCTCTTTTCTCAGGATTAATTTTTCTTCTATGCATGTAACGATTTTTCAGAACCATGAAGTGGTCGGGTCTTTTAGTTAAGTGGAGAAATTTTAAATTTAAGATCTGAAGGCCTGGCACTTAATAATGCTATTTAAATTAGAACTATATTCAATGATCAGATATTTAGAGGTTATATTTAATGTACTTGGTAGTTGTGTCCCTGTGTCCCTGTGCTTGTGGTTTATAAAGGTAGAATTAAGCTGAAAGCAAAATCAGAAAACCTGATCTATACAAGTTGGGTAATTTTTACTTAAAATTAAGTTAGTTAAGTTACTTAATTGATCTAACGATTAGTTATGTTGTGAAAATCAAATATGTGCAACTTATACACATACGCATAATTAATTTGCAAATTATAAAGCATGATCCAAATGCAAAATATTCAGTGTTCATTTTAGTGTCTAAGGTACTGCACATACTTTGTCATTTTGTTGCAATTAAAACAAAGTGACCAAAAAGTTAGTATTCATAAGAGCTATTTCAAAAAATATTCAGAACAAACATTCATTATAACAGGAAGGGACGGAAAAGTTATTTAACCAACAGGATCACTGTATGCCTGTTGTCATCATTCTGTCCTAGGGAGCAGGACCATTAGTTTTTAAGTAATCTAGTCCATCCTCCTCTGCCAAGTGTGAAATAACTGTTTATCAGTTTCTGAAGTCACATTTGTGATGTAGATAAAGGAACAAGTTGAAAAATATGTTGTGAAAAAAAAATCTGAAATATCCCCTACAGACTTATTTTTCCGCAGCTATCCTTGCTAGAAAGGAGAAGGTAGACCAACAAAGAGGTTTGAGATTTCCCAGATAGAGACCCCATTCAAGAGACACCTTTATGTTGTTAAAGTTGCTCGCAGAGACCTCTCCTCACCACTCAGCACTACTGTTTGTGACCTAGTGCACAGTTCTGTCCCCAAGATATATTTGCCATCCATGATAGCCATGCCATTATATACCTCTGATCAAAGAGGAATCTTAATTTCATAGTGATCATGAATACAATGTAAGTATGTGAGTGTCCACTAAGGACCTAACACTATGCTGGGAAGATAGATACATGTGACCAGACCTCCACTCTGAATCATGTATCTGTGTCTGCATAAATATATATGCATGCAAGTGTGCATAGATATGTGATGACCTTCTTTCTTGTGGGACTAAGCTTTAAGTACAAAAATAACTAATATCTCTGTAGTTTATTACTGTTTACAAAGCACTTTCTTCAACCTTTATTTAAGGTCCACAGCAATTCTGTTGTTTTATTCTTGTGATACCCACTTCATAGGAGAGCAAACTCTAGAGTCAGGAGGTTCGATTCACACTGTTAGTAATGTTACTTGAACCCATAGAATATTTCACTTAAATGACTTTTTACCAGTAGCTTCATTACGTCTTTCTCCCCCTTCCATCTACCCACCTCTGCTACATTCTTTGTCATTTGTTCCAGTTTTATCATTACCTACCCGCCTTTCTTAACCAGTGTAGGTGAATGTAACATGTTTGCCCTATCTTTAAATTGCGTCTATACAGTTATAAAAGGAAAGGATAAAGAAAAGGAAAATTGAATCAAAGAGGAAATGTATGACATATCTTTCAATTCAATAAAAATCAAGGTGTTTGATTGATAGTGTGCCCTAGTTATCCCTGATCACAAACTTTAATGAAATAAGGCAATCACTAGTTGGAAAACTTATTAAATGGTTGATTTGCTAAAATTGAAGACTCTGTTCAGATTCACTGGGTTGAAGATTTCTACATGTACTACATCCAAAAATACAGTATCCTTTTCAGGCAAGTAATTGTAATTGCTTAACTCTTTTGAATGGTGAGGAAATGGGATGAGTTCTAGTCATTCAGTTTACTGTATATCAGACGCCTGAACCAGCCAGAAACCTGCATGAGGATTATCAAAATAGTGACATCCTGCAGACCTGGCCCAGTTTATATCTTTCTGATCTGGAATTCTGTTTGCTAATAGAGATACGTCTGAGTTTTAGATTCTTCTCAAGGCTACTTGATGAGTTCAAGAGAGAAGGACTTCTGTGTCTTGTGAGAAAATTGGTATATGGGAGCTGATATAATTAGCATAACCCATGGACACTTAAAAGCTTAATTAAAAGCTTTTCCCACCTCTAAGAGGAATTGGAGGGAAAGGAGCAGAACATGGTGCTGGCATGTCTTGTTTCTCCCTTTGCTCCTCGTGACCCTCTCTCCAACCCCAATCCCACCTCCCTTCTGTGGGCTGGTTGCACTTTTTCCCCTGCATCCCCCTTGCTGTGCCTCAGCCAATCTCCAAATGAATGCACGTCTATCGTGGCCTTGGCTTTGGCACTCTGGATATATTGATTAATAGTTGCCCTAAGCTCCTTTTAGCAAATCAAATTTTCACTTTTAGCAAGGATTTCGCCTCTGATTTATTCAGCAAAGTGAAATGCACTAAATTGACTTTGACATTCAGGGAAAATGGCTGAAAAACAAAGAGCAGAGGAAGGAGATATAAATTGTGTGGCAGCTGGAGAGTTCAAGCATCAGAGAAACAGTTTTCTATAGAATATGGAGTAATTTGAAAGCACTTTTTTAAACACACAGAGAGAAGTGATTTCTTCAAAAAAATTTTTCAACTGCTGAGTTTTCTTTTGAAAGAGGGTCTAAGTATTACTCAGCTGAACTCAGAGTTTCCGGCACGATGTATTATATTTTGTAGATAAAAATAGCTGCATAATCGAAGACTACATATTTCTAAATGAGTTTATGAAAGCTAGGATGTAACCTAATTACCTTGGAAAAGAAAGAGTCAGTTCATCCCACACCAAATACAATGGTTAATTTGAAAGTGTTAGTGTCGTAGAGTAGTGTGTATCTGTGTGTGTGTGTGTGTGTTGTAAATAATGGAGTTTTTCCATCCCCATAAGAATTTGAAATAATTTTAGATCACAAACCTCAGTACAGAAAAGCCATGTAATGTTGCTGTTCTGTGTCCCTTTTATCCCCCAGGAATGTCAGCCTTGGCTGTGTTCGTTTATGTGTTTAAGTCAGCCTACTTCCTTGTTAGACCAAGGTTTGGGGAATAAGTAACTATTGGGTTCAAGATACAAAGTGTAGCTTTGATGTATGAAAAAAAAAATGGTGCCAATGTTGATGAAGGAAAGAGGAAAGGGAGTTGAATTAAACTCACTATGGACACTTGGGGAGGGATGAAAACTGTGAGGAATATTGAGGCATATTTTTTGATACTGAGATGTGGTAAACTGTTGAATCATCTGCCCTGAGTGATTATCAGAAGAGTGGAAGGGGAAGTCTACAGCTAGAATTTGCTGTTCATTTACCCTTTTCCTCTCCAGTATGAATTTTCCTTGTTGACCAAAGCCAGGCTCCACATAGTCAAGGCACTGCCCTGCCTTTAACTGTACTTTTTATTATTCTCTTTCTTCTCCACAAATCTATGTCTAGAGTGACCCAAGCTATCCATATCAGCATTTTAGCAATCAGATATTATCTTAACATTGTCCCAGACATGTCCATAGGTGTGTGTTTTCCCTAAAACCCCTGCTTTGCCCCAATTCAGGCCACTGTTTAATCACCATAAATGACTCTTAATTAGATGAACCCAATTAGAAGAATGTATTTAACCTGCCAAAATCACTTTAATTGACCAAACTTTCTAAGAAGTTTACGGTAGATGATTAAACAGACATAACACCTCCATTTGTCTGTAAACACCTTACTATTTCTCTTAAGAAGAAAAATTTTCTCTATTTTCCCATGAGGGAAAAAGCTATGATTTTCTCTGAATTAATCAAAAACACTTACTTATTTATTTTTGTCAGGTTATATATATTTTTTCCTCCAACAAGAATCAGGAATAAGGTACAAAGCATACAAACTCCAAGTACGGGGATATTCTGCCTTTGTTTTATACTTGAATCTCTTCATGTGCAGTTCAATGTTATTATTATATGAGCTAAAAGTACTAATGGATTGCAGTTTAGTTAAAGAGAAAAATATAATGGATAAATACCACCCTTGGGTAATTCTAAGAGCTACAGTCAGTCCAGCTCAGTTTATCCCACAATTTTACCTCTCCCCATTAATCACATGACATTGCTTCCAAGGCGGGAATTCTGTTTCCATTGCCAGCACGGGCATTGCGTTCTAACCACAGATGGTTAATAGTAGAAAATCAGAAGGGCAAAGGACTAGTCTCTTCCTCTGGATTCAGATTAAGAAAGTGGATAGCTGGCTGCCTAGGTCAGCAGCATGGCCTGCGTGGATGCAGAGAGTCATCAGAGCCCAATTAAAGACTGTAACGCCAGGGGTGTCTCTGAAGATCAGCTCCCTGCTCTCTGTACGAAGGGGGCTTCACACCTGCTTAACCTACATTAGGGAAGGATTAATTACCTGGAGTGCTGGGCCTCTCAGCCAGTCAGCATGTTTGTGGCAGGGCACATGGTGGCCTGGGCTGAGGAGGGGGAGAGGCGGAAGGAGCAGCTGGGGGCTCATGGAGGAACTAACTCCTCCTGATGTGGTCAGCACTTTAGGAAAAAGAAATAGTCCAGCTGTGCTCATGCTGGAGATTTTCTGTGTCGTGGCGTAACCCGGTGGCAGGGTGTCTTCAACGCAAATTTGTAAACATGAAAGAAGAACGCCCTCCCCAAGATCATGTACTGCACCTGTTACTCAGATTAACCTTTGGTGGAAAAACGTGGAATCTCTCCTTAAAGCATTTCAGATTGATTTCTGTGAATGGCTGTGATTCTGAAGCAAGGTGCTTTGTGATAGATTTTCCTGAAGTGTAAAAAGTATGCTTGCTCATTCAGACACCTGCCTTGAGGAAGTCTTGTGGCACCCTTTTTAAAATAAATGGAAAGATATCAAAGAGAGATCTCTTTCTTTAAAAAAAAATGAGTTCTTGGATGATAGAACCAGGGTGAACCTTAGAGATCACTTGCTAGAACTTGGCGTTTTAAGAGGAAGTCCTATATGGCTGTGGGCTGTGTACCATCTTTGGAGTTAGATACCTTGGTTCAAATTCTGATATTGCTTCTTGCCATGAACTCAGTTTGCTTCTCTATAAAATGGGGATGGTAATGATAAAGCAATCAACTTTATAAGTTGCTAGGACGATTCAATGAGTTAATGTGCCTAAAGTGCCCAGTCCAGTCTTTTAATTGTAGTGTTCAATAAATGTTAAATGCCTTTACTTGCACATTCACTTACAGACACAAACGTTCAAGACCAGGAAAACTGAATGACTTACCTAAGGTCACAAGCTACTCAGTGACATAGTTGAGACTAAAACTCAGTCTTTGAACTCCTGGTTGAGCACTGTTGATACTTATCAATGTCACTACCGGTTTTTCAGAGAAGAGTATATATACATCCTTATTCATAGTAATAATATCAGCAAGTTATTTTCTGAACTTTATCTCTGTTCTATTATTATACCACATCATATTACATTAGGTATAAACAGCCATATACATAGACAACCTGTTTCTTTTTTAAATTTTTTTTTTGGCAGGGAGAGGGGAGGTAATTAGGTTTGTTTGTTTATCTATTTATTTATTTATAATGAAGTACTGGGGATTGAACCCAGTACCTTGTGCGTGCTAAGTACACACTCTACCACTGTGCTATACCCTGCTGCCCCTGGACAAC
Source organism: Vicugna pacos (assembly GCF_048564905.1). NCBI lineage: Eukaryota > Metazoa > Chordata > Mammalia > Artiodactyla > Camelidae > Vicugna > Vicugna pacos. The sequence goes on from NC_133009.1 coordinate 28,154,509, forward strand.
CTATTTCTTGAAAATAGACTAACTGTGCAAATGTTATAGAAAAGTTAGTGTGCTGTATTTTTTAAATTGTACACCCCAGATTATAAGCAATCAACCCATTTTCTTTTGTTATTCGTTGATAGATATCATAGTGCGTATGATATCTGGATATATCAGCTCAAACCCCTTCCTGAACGATTATTAATCTAAAGGCATGGCTCAGAAGTTTTCTGTTTCACGCAGGGGGATATAGTAGAGAGAAATCTGGGGCTTGAGATTGGGAACCATGGCCAACAGCCTAAAGTGGAAAAGAGTTTCTGACTGAAAGTTCTCAAGGTCTGGATAGCATGAGGATAAAATAACACAAATACATGAGGTGTGCCTTATTTACAAAGCATCTCTGAATATACTTGCTATGTAAACACCGATGCTATCTTTGAAAACAATGTCTCTGGCAGATCAGTATACAGCATTTGATTAAAATTAGCTAGTGGAGAATCCATGGATTTTAATTAACCTGGCCAGTTATTCAGCCCATTACCCTCAGTGAGGGCTTAAGGTTTTAACACCTGTGTATGTGCCATGAAAGTTTAATTCAGACTTCCATGGCAGTTTTATATGGTTAGAATAGAATTATTTATTATTTACTTTGATTCTGACCATACTGTGTGCTTGTGGTGTAGTCAATTTCATATGGGCTGAGAATGGGTGATAGGTTTCTTTTTGAAGCATCAGCTATGATCATTTTTGAGATATCTGAATATATAAATTCAGTTTGGTATTTTAGGGAACACTTTGTAATATTCAATTCCCCAACAAAAATATTGTGTGTAATATATTTTAGTATTTATATAAATTTAGTAGCAAGCTAGTATCTGATCATTCATGTACTGAACAAAAATATCTGTTGAAAGCCAGCTATATGCTAGGCTTTGTACTCGAGTTCTGTCCTAGGGAGACTGTCTCTGTCATTATTATAGGACTGTGAGGCATAGTTGATCTGTTACCAAAACACTTTATGAATTTTTATCTCAAAAATGTTGCATTCTAACTCACTCAGAATCATGGTTTTTTTCTGTCATACACATACTCAGGAGTCTTGAAGGAATGCTTTGTTTTGTTTTTTTTAACTTTTTAATTCATGTGTTTGTTTTACAATATCATAATTTTTAAATTGAAGTATAGTCGATGTGCAATATTATGTGCTACAGGTCTACAACGCAGTGATTCATAATTTTTAAAGGTTATACTCCCATTTATGGTTGCTATAAAATATTGGCTGTATTCCCCATGCTGTACAACACACCCTTGTAGCTTATTTTATACCTAATAGTTTGCACCTCTTAATCCCCCACCTCCTTCTTCCCTCTCCCTCTTCCCTCTCCTCAGTTGGTAACCACTAGTTCCTTCTCTACATCTGTGAGTCTGTCTCTTTTCTGTTATATTCACTAGTTGATTGTATTTTTTTAGACTCCACATATAAGTGATATCCTACAGTATTTGTCTTTCTTTATCTGACTTATTTCACTTAGCGTAAGGCCCTCCAAGTCCATCCATGCTGTACACTAGAAACTAATACAACATTTTAAGTCAACTGTATTGAAGAAATATTTCAAGAATGATTGAAGTCAGGGCTCAGCTGTGCCCCCTGGCCCAGGACCTGAGCACTTCCCACTCGGCAGCTCCCCCTCCCTGTATTCTGTACATCAGTCCTATTCTGAGGACTGAACTGAGGGCCGCAACCACCTGAAAGGGTTTTATGCTGTTTTCAAACCATATATATATGGTTGTTCCGAATGCATTTGGATTTTAAATACTTCAGCCCTCCAAGAAACAAGAGTCTTTCTTTATTTTTTTTAACTGAACTGCAGTCAGTTTACAGTGTGTCAATTTCTGGTGTACAGCATCATGTTTCCATCATACATGTACATACATACATTCATTTTCATATTCTTTTTCATTATAGGTTACTCTTTATGAATAGAAACCTGCCCACCGCGTGAGGGAGGATGGCAGTATTTTTACTTTAAGAAAAGGTTCTTCATTTGCTCTGAAGAGATGTAAGAATACGGGAACCCGGAGCTGATTCCCGCGATAGCTTCTCTAGATTGTTAGGGTCCCGGCGCATCTCCTGCCATTCACTTTTGTTCTCGCCAGCAGCCGCGCGGTTCAGAGGTGTGGGCTCCTTGCTGCATCCTGACTTGGCTTGTTAGCCTCTTATCAAGCTCTTAGCATCCCTTTGTTTATTTGAGGCGACAGGAAGACTGTGGAAAGGCTGCTTAGTCAGGGATATCAGCCTTGTTGGCAGGGGAGTGATTGCCAGTTGAAAAACAAGGCATTATTGCTCATTTTTTCCCTCTTATTAGTTTGATTACATTTGCAAATCAAATCAATCCATCAGACATGATCAGGCCTCGTCCGCATTTTAAGGAATAGTAATCTCCGTCTAATAAGATGCAAATGTGTCACATCGGTAAGTAACCAATAAATCATCGTCTTGTCTTTGGCAATCATTAAATATCAGAACCAACAGTCAATTTTTAGTATTTTCAATTTGCGATATGCCGCTGGAATATAAAGATAGATGGACGTAATTACACAAACCAAACACTATTTCAGTTCATTCCAGACAGCAAATTTAGTGGAAGGTATAACTGGCTTGTCATCACACTACATTATTCCTAGCGGTTCATGCAAAGTTCACAGACGAGCTTCAAATGGACATTGGGTTTTTTCTTTCAACTTCTAACAGCGTCCCTACAATGGCAAGCCAACTTTGATGTAAGGACTTGAACCGACTTCCGCACGGCTGTTGCAGTCAGATGCCAACATGACAGGAAACATATGCTCTCTCTCGTCAGAGACTGCTGGCAGTGCCAGCCCCAATCTTCCATATTTTCTATTAAAAAGAAAATGAACTCACAAATATAAAAATAAAGGAAAACAAAAGCAACCAAGAACTCTTCAGATGATTTATACCATCCTCATCTATTTTGACAGAAAAAGTTTCCCTCAGGGGGAGAAAGGAAACAAAAACTTTGTTATTTTTTTAAGTTTCACGTTTTTAGAGCCTCTCTGTTTGGGCAATGCATTCTTTTCACCTAACCCATGCTCTCTAAAGATGTGCACGTATGCTGTGCCCCAAGATGGCCAGGGGAAAAAGAGTGTGTTGATATTTGGCACAATAGGGAAATGCTGATATAGACCTAATGTTGTAATTCAGAGGGTAGGAAATGAAATTGTTTGGATAGAATATCTGATCTGAATGTCTTCCCCCAAATTATACTTGCTTAGCAACTCAGTGTATTCTGATGAACTGTGACAATTGCCTGTTCATTCATTCATAGAAATTGTCTTCTCACTAATGGACAAATGGAAGAGCCCTGCCCTGCAGTCTCTCTTGGCTCTGTTTACCGCAATGCAATCAATAATCACACTTTTCCATCTTTTCCTGATGTTTTTCTCTTGTCTAATTCTCTTTTTCTAAGTTCTCATATAAAAAGCTCTTTTAAATCATTGATCTGATGACATTTAAAATTTACAACTTCTCCCTTTGATTTTTGTCACCTTAACCTCATCCAGTTTATAACATCACTTTTGTTCTTTCTCTTTCTTCTCTGCCTAAGTAATTTGCCTTCTCAGTGTAAGTTGCTAAATAGGATGTGAAGAACATATCTCTGTGACCTTGGTGCACCTGCTACTTACTTTGGTGGCATTTCCAAACATCATTGACCAAGTCCAGTTTATCTTGACAGGTTTATCATATTCTTCATAGTTAAAACTTAAGCATTTAAGATTTGGCAGCGCCAATCCTTTGGCCTACAAAATTCCCTTATTTGCAGTGAGAAAAAGAAATTCTTTGGAGTATTATTTAATAAGCTCTCTTATTTAAAGTTGACAAAATTAGATTTTTGACTGCGTAATTTACTTATTTTAAATCGTTGCGTACATTTTAAGCTGATCACTTTGCTAGACTGTGGGATACAAAGGTTTGAAGATGGTCACACAGTCATACAGCGCAGGACCTGTTGAGGGACACAAAGCAAAGAGGCAATTACAGCATGGTGCTCTAGGTGCACTGATGGGGTGGGGTAGTGCAGTCCACTAGGGGGATACCACGGTAGGGCCTCTAACTTTGGGGATCAGGGAAGGCTTCTGGTGTAGAAATCCAGAGAAGATCAATTTATAGGGAAGTATCAAGAAGTTTCAGGTAAGCATTAGCCTCCTTCTTTTAATGAAACCAGTAGTATAGGTTAAACTGACCCACTTTCAATACCTCTGCCCCATTTGTTAGCAGGACTGGAGAACATCATTCATTAACGAATGAAGAACATTCTTTCAAATTTTAAGAACTTATAATATAGAAGCTGGATTAGACTCTGGTTATAGACAGGCCAGGAGGTTTCAAATTTAGACAATGAAAACATGCAGCAGCTTGAGGTCGTGGTCAAGACAACGCTCAGATCAACATGATCAATTTCTTAAATGTCTCTTGTACGTGCCCGCTGGATGCAGGCCATCGTGGCCATCCGCCTGGGCAGGCAAAACACACCATCACTCTATGAAAACCATTTTATGCCACTTCTGCAACCCTTCCTACCTCCATATCCTTTCAAAATTTGTAGATTTCCAGCACCCTTTTCCTTTCTGCAAAACCGTTGTGAATTTCTAAAATGTGGCTCTGCTCTTTCCAAGTGATTGTTTTGCCAGCCAGCCCATGTAGCTCAAGGAACCCCATACACAGCAGCAATTGCCAGGAACCCTTATGAGTTACAGCCGAGCAGAGCCTCACAGCTCATGCCTTTGAAGCTTTGTACCAGAACCTTATGCTCTCTCTAACCGATTTACATACCACCATGGTATGTTTAATTTGCTTTTTCATCAAATCAATAATGGGTCTAATTGAAAAAATTGGCAGTGCTACGTGCAACCTAAGTACTGATCTCGATGTTTGCCGGCTAACGGGAACATTGCACAGCTCTGTGTCAGACACCTGTGTTATTGGTGTGCTCCCACTACTAATGCATACAAAAACAAACATTAATACAGGTGGAGCATCTGCACCAATTGATCACTATGCTATGAGAATTAATCACCTGGCTTTCAGCTTGAAGAATAAAATTTACATCTTTAATGTATGAAATGTATTAACACACACGCTGGCGCCATCGACTTCAGGTGATGTCAGCAGCCGGGCATGCGCAGCCCCATTCCGGTGTGGTTCCTCTGGACATTTGGACCTGGGTATGTGAATTTGGGGCCCAATGTTAAGCACTTGATAGCATTTTGAAAACTGAGATTTGAGACTTTTTCGTAATTGTGATTGGAAGATATTGGGCAAGTAGGAGGCCAGCCAAGGAATGAACACTTTGATCTCTGGAAATTTGCCTTCGAAAATGGTATGATGACTCTTTTGAGGTTGCATTTTATTTTCTCATCCCAGCCGAGGGTGGAGTTTAGCAATGCCATCATCGTCATGGAACTACATTTATTGAGCACTTACTAGGTGCCAGGGCCTGTGCTAATTGTTTTGTGTACATGATCTTAAGTCTTCTTCAAAGCAACCCTATAACTGAGGATTGGCTCTGGCTCCATTTTTTCATTGACGTATAGTTGATCTGCAATATTGTGTTAGTTTCAGGTGTACAGCATAGTCAGTATTTTTGAAGATTATATTCTATTATAGGTTATTATAAAATATTGAATATAATTCCCTAATTCTCTGTGCTATAGAGTAGATCCTTATTGCTTATCTATTTTGCGTACAGTAGTTTGTATCTGTTAATCCCATACCCTCAACTGGTCCCTACCCTGCTCCCTTTTGGTAACCATAGATTTGTTTTCTATGTCTATGAGTCTGTTTCTGTTCTGTATATATATTCATTTCTATTATTTGTTAGATTTCACATGTAAGTGATATTACTTAATACTTGTCTTTCTCTGTCTGACTTATTTCAGGAAGCTTAATATTCTATAGGTCCATCTCTGTTGCTACAAGCATCAATATATCATTCTTTTTTATGGCTTAGTAATAGTTCATTACATATATATCACAACTTCTTAATCCAATCATCTGCTGATGGGCCCTTGGGTTACTTCCATTTTTTGGTTATCATAAATAGTGCCACTACGAACACTGAGGTGCATGTATCCTTTTGAATTAGTGTTTTTGTTTTTTCCAGATATATACCCAGGAGTGGGATTGCCGAATCATATGGTAGCTCTGTTTTTAAAGGAAACTCCATATTGTTTTCTATAGTGGCTGCACCAATTTACAGTCCCACCAACAGTGTACATGGGTTCTCTTTGTTCGCACCGTCTCCAACATTTGTTATTTGTAGACTTTTTGATGATGGCCATTCTGGCAGGTGTGAGGTGAAACCTCACTGGGATTTTGATTTGCATTTCTCTGATAATTAGTGATGTTGAACATCTTTTCATGTGCCTGTTAACCATCTGTACATTTTTTTAGAAAAATGTCTATTCAAGTCTTATGCCCATTTTTTGTTTGGATTTTTTTTTTAATATTAAGTTGTATGAGCTGTTTGTATATTGTAGCTATTAACCCCTTATTGATCTAACATCATTTTATAATTGTGAAAATTGAAACCTAGATTCTAAAGCTAGCAAAATAGAGATGAGATTTAAATTCAGGTCTGTTGGATTCAAAACCCCAATTTTTATCTACTATGCTAACACAAATACCTGGTATAAACTAGTTTTTTTTTTTTTCCCTAAGTTCCAAACTGATTTTTGTGCTTAGCACAACAGGATTGCAAAAACTTCTGCTGGTGAAACATAGATTTTATTGGTGCATCCCAATAATGTTGATTTGATAGTTATTACAGGCCTGGCTGCATAATTGGTGGGGTCCAGTGCAAAATGAAAATGCAGAACTTGTTAAAAATGCATTAAGGTGTCATCCTGAAGTAGGGCTCCTTCTGGATATAAGCCCAGGGGTGGGATTCCTGGGTCATATGGTAAGTCTATTCCTAGTCTTTTGAGGAATCTCATTACTGTTTTCCACAGTGGCTGCACCAAACTGCATTCCCACCAGCAGTGTAGGAGGGTTCCCTTTTCTCCACAGCCTCTCCCCCACTTGTCATTTGTGGATTTTTGAATGATGGCCATTCTGACTGGTGTGAGGTGATACCTCATTGTCGTTTTGATTAGCATTTCTCTGATAATTAATGATATGGAGCATTTTTTCATATGCCTGTTGATCATTTGTATGTCTTCCTTGGAAAATTGCTTGTTTAGGTCTTTTGCCCATATTTGGATTGGGTTGTATGGTTGTTTCTTATTAAGTTGTATGAGCTGCTTAATTTCCAGATGGCAACAGCAGAGCATTAAACCAAGTGTGTGTCTCCCTGTACGGGTCACACACTCATGAAGCAGGCCTGGTGTTGCTATGAGAGATGGAAATTTTGCTTGGGAACAAGTTTAGCAAATAAGAGTCTGTCTTAATTAGGCCTCTGTTTGGTTAGGTCTGGGGAAATGCTGCAAAGACCAAGATCAGCTATTTTTGATACCATGAATTCTTAATAGCTAGTAACTCATTTAGGAGAGAAAAGATGTTTTTCATTGTCCCTAAGCAGTAGTCCCCACCTAGGGGCAGTTTTGCCTCACAGGGAACATCTGGCAGTGGCTAGAGACATTGAATTGTCACAGTCAGGAGGCAGCAGGGAAGGAGGAGTGCTGCGTGGAGAGGGCAGCTCAGGGCAGCTTGGATCTCCCCATGGTTCTGCAATTCACAGGGCAGCCCCCCACCCCTTGCTCCTCAACAAAGAATTTTTCAGCCTAAAATGTCAGTAGTGTTGAGGTTGAGAATCCTATTGTAAACCATCTTACTCATAATGTTTTTGAGTTAAGTATTCAGTTTTGCAAATCTTGGAAATGGATACACAAATAAATATGGTAGCTTTAGTACCAAAGAGAAGGCCTCACTTCACAAGAAGCCACCTTCATCAACCAGATCAATAAATATTTATAGGGCAGCCAAGGTGCATTTGCACCAGCATTTTATGGCCAAGCCATAAGTTCTCTCTTTGGTATTTCAAAATAAAACAGAAAGGTTAGTGAACTCCGAGAAGTGACCATGACACATTTGGATTAAGAGCTTTCCTGGAAATTTCATAGGAGATATTTATTATGTGGCTGATTACTTATTCACGTATAATGGTGAAAAGGAGGCATTAAAGCACATCCAGGAAGCAATATGCATTTTAACAAATATATGAATATGTATTTATTCATTGTACAGAAACATTTTCTTAGTTATTTGGATGTAAATAATGTTTATACTTTTTTTTCAGTTTATAAATTTTAAGTGATAAATGTTCTAAGCATTCAGGTAAATGCTGCATATATTGCAAGACATTTGAATTTTTGACAGAGAAATCTTTTATATAAACATATACAAATGACATCAGAATAACTCTAAAGATGTTGATATTAATCTGGACATTCTTGAAATTGGTGAGTGAGGATGAATATGTCATAAACTTGTCAATGAGTTATATAAAGTTTATATAAAACCATTATATGCAAGCTTATTGCTATATTGCATAAATACTTTGGCAATGACTCTTAAAATACACGTGAGGCTATATAATTCAGCTCTTACTGGCATTTTTTGAAATTCTTAGACTGCTGTTTTTCTCATCATTTAAGAGAAAAACAATAAACCATAGTAACCATACTTTTACACAGAAATTTCCACTTAAGTAAATTTCATGTCACTGTCTTTCAACTCAGTTTCTCTCCATCTAAGGACAATATATCAAATTTGGAACATCCCAACTCCCTGTAGCAGAGTTGAAAATAAACAGGAAAAAGTGTTCTGGGTAATTTCCAAAGATACTCTAATTGTGAAGTCCCTCGGGCCCTCATTCATAGGCTACTAAACCCATTCTGTGACCCATTCCAACTAACTTAACTCTTCTTCTAATACGTAATAAATTTGCGGAGAGCTTCATGCCCCAGGGAATCCTACCTACAGCAATAGAAAGTTGAGTCTGTATGAAAAAACATAAAATGCAGATCAAGTACAAGAGGTCCAGCCCTGGATGCTGGGGGACGTGGGTTTGGGCGGCCCCACATTCCCCGGTTACCTCTGAGGGCAGCTCAGGGCGGCTTGGATCTCCCGATGGTTCCTGGCATGCTCAATTCTGGTCATCAGGAAAATTAAGTCTATATTTAATAGGCTTATTTTCAGAAGACCGAGAAATACATAATCATTTTAAGGGAATTTACCCAAGATAATTTAAAATCTTTTAAAAAAGGAAGTTTTATGTGGTGAAATTCACCTAGATGCGATGCCTGCTCCCTTTACAAGTCTGAACTGTTGTCACTATTAACGAAACAACAATAATGACAGTGATTATCATTTGCATAGTGATGCTCAGATTACAGGTGATTCCAAGTAAATCTGGTACTCACTGGCATTTGATACCTACAGCATCCCTGTGAGGTTATTGTACCCATTATATTATTCTTTCGTCCAGATGAGGAAACCAAGACCCGGAGATGAGGTAGTTTTCTCTAAACCCACACAGTTGACTCTGTATGCGCATCTGTCCCCTGAACAGTGTCCTTCAGGTCATTGCTATGCACATTTTACAAGATACGTGAATTCAGGCTGTCGAAAGTTTCTGATGTTTTGATGTTTGAAACAATTTTCTAAGATTTTTTTTTTCATTTTCAACATCTATTGGTCATGAACGCAAAAAGGGTGAGCTTCTGAAATTTCTTCTTTATGCGTTTTTAAGTAGAGGGTCAATCTTTTAAAAAGTGCTCACTGTGATTTTAAGTATAGATGGATCCCTGCAAAGTTTTGAATGATGTAAAAACACAGTTTGGTTGGTGGTGAGCACTGTATCTTTCTTCAATAGGCTGAGAAAATACAGTGTGAACATAATCATGGTTTTGATAGTGAATCAGTGGAAAGAAATGAACTAACGTTAACACATAGTGAAATGCAATGTATTTCCAATCCAAATTTTAGTAGTTAGTTTCCAGAAGGCAACAATTAAGCATTAATATTGAAATAATAACACAGAATTAGAAGCTTACTGGAATCCTAATGCGATACCTGTGTTGCCAAGATGATCTTCCAGCCTTGGGGTTCAAAGAAGTTTTTTGTTTTGTTTTGTTTTGTTTTGTTTTTTTAACTCTTTTAGAGCTATCAGGGATTAGTAGACACAAAGAAGAAATTCCCTGAATGTTTGTACTAAAGAAAGAAATGTATTTTAATCCCTAAACTTTTTTTAATGATGATAAAGGCCTTCAAAAATTTCCAGATAAAAGAATGTGTAATGAGCTCCATGAGGGCAGATTTGAAAACCATACTGCAAGCTGAAAAACTGTGTACTTCCATGGATTTAGGTTGGATATCACAGTGCCACGGGAAACTTAAGAACATGCAATTCCTTGTCATTGATTTGAAGATGGTCCCGTGTACATTTTCGTAGTCAATTTCAGTTTTTATTTGTCTAGAGGACTTAACTCATAGCATTTTTTCATGGGTGTGCTATTGTCATTTTGATTGGGAAATTGTCTTGCAGAACTTTTAGCACCCTTTGGTTCTCCCACAGAAAGTCTCAGTTCAAAAAATACTGTATTTCCAGATGCCATTTGGTGAGGAGAGGGGGGACAGAGTGGCTATTACCTTTGGCTGAGAATAATCCTGAGTGGGAATAAACACTCAGTTGAGACCAGGACAAGCTAAAATGGGCTTTTTGCCTGCATGGAACATGCAAGGTTATATGCACCACATACAGCTGTGGGCCTAGAGTGACATCAGCAAATAAGTAGATATGCAAGTAAATAGAAAAACTTCAACCACAGCACTGCTGAGGTTTTTTTGGGTGGTGGGGGGAGTGTATGAAATTTACTGTTCTTAAAATACCATCCCAGTCATCAAAATCTATTTGGGAAGATGGTAAACTTTTGAAAATTTGAAAAAAAACAAAGATTTCAAGGACAATTCGAGATACCTGTGGAATAAATCCTATTGTGTGTCCTAAGTCAGGGGAAAACAGTAGCTTTCTTAATAATACCGAAGTGTAAGCTTCCAAATGGCAGTACCTCTCTCCACTCTCCCATTGCCCTGGTCGCTGGTGGAGAACTCTAAGGACAGATGTGGTGCCTTGTCCATCCTTCCTTGGAGGAGGCTGTTTGTCGCTTAACTGTGCTGATGTCTCATTTATACAGTGTGTGTAAAAGCCACCGCCAGTTTTTAAGGATTAATTCATAAGGAATCCCCCCAAAAAGTGCATCCTTTTATTCCTCCAGGAAAGTGAAAAACTTGAAGCTTGGTGAAGTGACTAAATAAGGAGTCCCACCTCTGGAAGGGAGACAGAAAATAGTTCCAAGAAAGAGGGGGAAAAAATGATAACCAGTAGGAGGAGAGCATTAGAAGGGATTTCCTCTACAAGCAGCGTAGGAAGGGTAGGAATTGATCAGTCAGGATTAGGAGTAGAGTCAGAAGACTTTCTGCTCCCCAACCCCGCCCCAGCCCTGGCCCCAGGGAAACACACACAGTACAATCACAGAATGTCGTATATCCAGTTCTTGAAAACACCAAAGAGCAGGTTTCAGGTCAATTTATTACCAGGAAATTGGCCTAGGTTGGGCTCCCAAAGCAGTGGACTGAATTAAAAACTCAAATCCTTGGTAGTTGAAGTTTTAAAATACAAGGCACAGTTTGAAGACCGAAGCTGCCTTATTGGGAAGAGCAGAAAAATTTGATTCCTGTTGTAGATTTATATGATTAAAGAAAGAGGCAGCTTTAACTGCCACGATTTCCCCCCTTTTTTGGATGTATATGAACCTTCAGGACATCAGAGCATATTCCAGAAGTGCAGAAGAAAACATACTTCCTGTATTGATTTAATCACCATACTTATTTTTAATGAGTGTAATCTGTGCAGTTTTTTTCTCAGATTGTCTTTAACTGTTTTTTAAAGTGACTTTCAAAACAAACTGTTAAACCATTATAAAAAACCCACTGTAATCACACTTGGGGATCACAAAAAGGTTTGGGGTGAGGGTTTTTAAGATAGAAATAAATGGACTAATTGAGAAAAAACTCAAGGTTTGGCTGAGAGGAATTCTGGCAGGATTTTGGTCTAAAAATGATTATAGACATAGAATCAAATAAAAGCTAAAAAACATATTCGGAATCCATATCCTGATTTTGTTTAAGAGGCAGGATGACTTTGATCTTTTATTGTCCCTCATCTTATCCTCATGGCCAAGGTCCATAAAGTAGCTGATCACAGAAATAACCAAATGACTCAGAAGTATCAGAGCAGTCCTCCTTTACTTCAATATCATTATATCCTGAACTTATTATTAAACAGAGGTTCACGCTCCGTAATAGGTAACAACATACGGGAGATGATAATGCCATTGGCTAAGAGATAACATTTAGCTCTCAATCCTTCTGTGATCCTATTGAATTTGCCTGTTAAGTTCTGGGTGTAATTAAAAGCAGATAGGAGCATTCATACAGTTTGTTGCAAATTGATATCATCTCCTTTGTCTGTGATCTAAGCGCGATTGCCCTGTAGTTTTTAATTTAGCAGGTTAAGAAGCACAATTAAAATATCATGAAAAGGATCATAATCAGAAACCATCTTTTGGGTTGTCCCTGCCAAGTTGATAAAGGAATCAGTGTATTTAATAATTGCCTCCTTTGCTGTACATTTGTTCTATTTGTGGGCTGAAGTGTTAATAAATACCTTGCACTATTCCAGTGGGAAAGGCTTTCCACCTAATTAATAAAACTTGGAAGAATACCTAGGACATTGAACCATATCTTTCATATTAGTGTTGCCTGCCTCAAAGAGAGTGCCTGTCTCCTCGCCGCAGTAGTGAATGCCATCTTCCTGGGTTTTAAAGGAACCTCTTGAAAAACTGCCGATTTTCAATAGGAATAAAAAAACAAGTTCTTTGATGTTTTTTTTTTAAGAAATAATTCAGCCATTAAATTTTAAGTAGCGAAAAATCCTAATCAAACACAACAGGAATTATTCTGCCTAAAGATCATACTCTAGCAAAAGCGCCAAAATAAAGTAAGGTTCATATTGAGATATAATTGGCTTTGAATTAGTCTTTATTTCTGGCTGTTGTTTCTCCTATAGTTCAATTGCTCCAGTGCTTTTCAGCACTTGATCATAGAGAAACTGAAACAGAGTTTAGCATGTAGCACCATTCCATTTATCCCTTTATTGTTAATTTTTAAATGCCACGTTCTTTGTGAATATTTTTCTTTGTATCAAAATTGAATTTAGAAGTGAAATAGTTGAAGACATGTCGTTATTTCACGCATGATACTGACTGACATAGAAAACTTGCTCTTGTGAGTTTATACATTTAATGAATATTTGAGCACCTACTGTGTGGTGTCAAAGATAGACCAGTCAAAAAATTAAATATGCTCCTTTGTCCATGACCACAGCAGTCTTCAGTTAGAAACTTAAATTATGAGTTGGTTATACCTTTTTAGTCTAACTAAAAATATGTAATCAGTAAATAATATGTGTAACAAATCTATTAGATTTTTCTCTGCATAGACTATGGACGTTTACACCCATTTCGTTCTATAGGAATTGTTGAGTCCATTGGTTTTGCTGAGATTCTTTGGAACGTAAAAATAGCAGTATCTGAATTCTGTGGGAAGTGCTAATAAGGGAGAAGTTTTGCAAGGCTGCCTCTGTCTTAGGGATGTGATGGGATGGTGGAAATATTAAAATGCGTGAATTCCCCATGCAATGGGGCCAGACAGCATATCCTAGAATGTTTAAGGAAAGGAAAATAGGGTCTATTTCACATTTCTTTGTTAACTGACACAACATGCCTATTATAATGATGGAATCTGTTTTCCAAAGGGCTGTCTGCTTCCTCATCTTTTAAATGAGCAATTTCAATAAGATACGTTTTAAAACTATTTTCTGGGCTTCATTTAATAGATACTTGGTGACATTGTTCTACTGTGGCATTTTTGCTTTTCAGAGTCATCTTGAAACAGTTTTGCTGTTAGTGGGGTTCCTGACATGCTGGAGAATTAAACCCAAGCAGGTGTAGCAGTAGCTTGGTTAGGCGGGGGACTGTGATGATGGTTGGGGTCCCTTTAAGAGGCTTTAGCTGTTCTGTTTGAGCTGACAGATGCATTTACTGCTGGGTCGCTCTCAGACTCTTTCAGCTTCTCAAGCTTATCCTGTGTTCCCCTTGAGAAATTACTCAGCTGCCTGAGTCACCTCTGGCTGGGCAGTGACAGAGGAAAGTCTTCACTGTCTTCTGATTTCCAGCCTTTCGAGGGGACAGTGGGACCAGTAACAGGATGGGGCGTGGGTATCAGGAAGCACTTGAGCTGTTTTGCTCTTAACTCTTCTTCCACACTCACTGCTTATGTCCTCACCCAAGCTGTGACCACTCTCCCTTCCCACCAGTCACTTACTTGGTTCTTCCTGAAATGTGGAGCAAGACCATTTTCGGTCCTTGAGACCATGCAAACTCTGGGCATACACATGCCCAAATATTTCGATTAAAAAACCAACACTGCTGCGTACCAAGCACTGGGGTTAGAGTGATGGATGAGTGGTTTGATAGCAGAGAAGAGATAATGACTTCAGTAGTGTCGACACAATGTGTTGATGGACCTAGAGCAAAGTAGCAGAGGAGAAGGGGGTAGAGAAGGAAGCATTGCTCCCTAAGATCATTAGGGAAATACTGAGAGAAAAATATTTCAGAGATGTATGGATGGATGGTTGAAGAGGCATCTTCCCTACAAAGAGGAAAGGAGAAGGCATTCTACACTCAGGTAAAGAAATAGCGAAAGCACAAAAGTACAAAGCAGGGTGGCTTGTTTGGAGAAAAAGAAATGGCAGTGGGAACACAGGGAGAGAAATACCCTGCGTGGTGGTTAAATTACAAGTTCTGGACTCGGATGGCATGGATGCAAATCATAGCTCTAATACTTTGAACCACGTGACCTTAAGGGGGTTGGTACCTCGGCTGCCTCACGTGAAAAGTAGGAAAGAGAATGATAGTACCTGCTCTGTTAAGTGAGAATGCAATGCTTGGAGCTGCCTCGTTCCTCTCCCGCACCCAGTCATCTTTTTAAAATGCAAGTCAGGTTCTGTCTCCTCTTTGCTCAAAGCCCCCAGCGGCTTCTCACTTCACTCAAAGTAAAAGCTGCCGAAGTTTGCAGAAAGTTGCAAAGCCTTTGTGACGTGCCCATCCCCATTACCCCACCAACCCCGACATCTCCTGCTCTTCCTCCCCAGCTGCACCGGCCTCTTTGCAGTTCTCTGAACCACAAAAAGGAGGCTCCTCCTCCATTGGGTGTGTCTTCGCCATTCCCTCAGCCTGGGATGCTCTTCCACAGAGGGAATCCGGCCCTGCGTCTCTTACCTCCTCAGAGCTCTGCTCACAGGTCCTGTATCAGGGATGCGTTCCTTGACAGCCTTGCTTAACAAGGCAGCCTCTCCTTCCCCTGCCCCTTCTCTGGTGCCCTTGGCTTTGTGGATGTGTTCGCCGTTCCACTACTGTTTTACTGCCTGTTATATTTTTATTTGTTTATTTTTCCCCACTGCCTCCTGAATATAAACCCCCAAGGGACAAGTACTTTGTCTTTTGTTGTATCCTTAATGCCAGGCTCACGATGGGCACTTGATGACTGGAAATACCAGCACACAGTAAACGCCTAATGAATTTTACAAATCTGTATCATCACCATCATTCTTAACAGGAAATAAAGGATGGTATGTTGAGCCCTGACTCTGCAGGGTTCTGTGGACCTTACAGAGAGAAGCTATAAGCTCAGGGAAGAGATGATTCCCTGCTTAATACAGGTCTAGGAGGGGTGAGATTCGAGTCAGGGCAACATGAGTTAGGTCCGGGTGGCAGCTGATGAGGGACTGGATTAGCCAGGAGGACTGGAAAGAGGCAGAACTAAGAGGTATTTCATAGGAATGGTTGGACATAGGAGAAGAGTCAAAGATAACTCCCAGATTTTGATGCTATCTTGTTGAGTATTTGAAGATGCTCTGGCGAATAGACTGGGACAGAGTTAGAGGAGGGTGGGGAGTGAGTTTAATCTGAGATATTTTGAGGTGAGTTGCCTTTGGTGCATGTCCATGAGGATGGCTGCAAGGAGTTGGAGATATAAAAGTCTAGCTCTTTTGGGAGAAGTTGTGCTGGTATTACAGGTTTATTACGTGCATAGAAATGGAGAGCAGGTTGGGAGTTGGGGGGAGGTACAGAAAGCCAAGGCAGAATTATGGAAAGTGTCACTTGGAAAGGATCGGCGCCAAAGAAGGGAGTAAGACCAGGAGAAAGAAGTATTACAGGTACC
Source organism: Vicugna pacos (assembly GCF_048564905.1). NCBI lineage: Eukaryota > Metazoa > Chordata > Mammalia > Artiodactyla > Camelidae > Vicugna > Vicugna pacos. The sequence goes on from NC_133009.1 coordinate 28,170,851, forward strand.
AGTGTATGGGGAGCGTTTCAGGACAGACGAAAGGGGGCAAGATGTGCCAGATATCTCAGAGAAATCAATCAGATCTGAAGGAGGATAGGCCATTGGGCTTGGCGATTGTGGGAGACCCCGGTTCAATGGAGGAGCTGACCCACGACCCAGACTTCAGCGGACCGCACAGGGAGTGGTAGCGGGAAAGTGTGAGTGCACTGTTTTGTCAGGAATTGCCACGGTGAGACAGTGTGGGGAGTGGATCAGAAGTGACAGACAGACAGAGACAGAGAGCTAGCTGTTGAAGAGGAGCCAGTGTGGAGGAACAATTTTGTGAGAATTAGAGGGATGAAGGCATAGAATTTCAGGAGGAGAGATTAATAGACCCAAGGTAAGGGGCTGAGCAGTTGATGGAACAACATCTTCAAGGCGGTGAGAGCAGATGGGATTGCGACCACGGCAGAAGCCCTCCTTGGGAAGAAGGAGCGATCCCTTTTCTTTAGAGACAAGCAGAAAGGTATTAGGAATTAGTCCAGGTGCAGATGAGAAGGGGAACTAGGTCTAGGGCATCTATACCCAATGTTCTCTGTTTCTCAAAAAAATGGATGAGATCACATTGGCAAAAATCAAATACAGTCGAGCCTCACAAGGGATTCAGGCAGAGAGACCATCCATTTGTGTCCAGAAGGTGCGCTTTGGATCCAGGCTTTATTTCTGCCCCAAACAAAGGACATCAGAGATAATGAAACATCCGCTCTGGAGTGTACAGTAGACCGGAGCATCCAGTCAAGCAGCCTTGCTTGGGATAAGGAAACAGCAGTTCAGTGACTAGTTCAAGATTACAGTTAGATGAGATCTTACTGAAACCAGTTTTTCTTACTCTTAATCCCTGCCTTTAGTGAGCTGTTTCAAGCTGTGCTTTCCAGAGACTTAATGCCACTTAAACCGAAATTATATCCTTTTTTTTTATGTGCACCAGCCCCCTTATGCACACATACACCCTACCCCCCTACCAGTCTTCAATCTCAAAATCACCCTAGGTACCTCCTACTACTTTTCTTTCTTGCCCTGCATGGTCCACCGTTTTAGCTTGCAGCTTGAATTGGATTGACCCTCAGATGGGCTTTTTTTTTTTTTCCTGGAGAAGCCATGTTACAGACTGGCTGTCTGGTCACATGCATGAGATGAGCCAGCGTGAGGCTGAAGCCACCATTAAGGACCGAGGGCATTAGCTCTGTGAAGTGGCTGCTGTATCCGAAAGGCAGAGTTGAACTAGATGCTCCCTGGGGTGTAGCACTTCTGGTTGTCAAATGAGCCTCCTCGATGGCCCTTCTGCATTTAACCTGAGGTTTAAAAGGTGCTACATAAATGCTTAATTCACAAAAGGAGATATGTTGGAAATACATTAAGCAAACCATATTTGCATCAGTTCTTAGGCTATGTGAATTCTTACATTCCAAAGTGAAAAGCACTTTGGAGCTACCAAAGTTTTAGTTATATATGAATATAATTTTATTTTCCTTGTCTGCATTTCAGCACGGGTTTTTGTTGTTCTTGAATTATTTTTTTTAAATGTTAATATCTATTTTTTTAAAAAGACACTCATGAGCTATAATCTGATTTGTTTCAGTGTGCTTATTTTGGATTGCTGTATTAATGCTATGTGCAGGCAAGAAAAAAAATTCTAGATACCTAGCACTTTTTTTTTTCACCTCTGAAATAGATGTTAGGATATCCGAGAGTAGTTTCTGCCCTTTAAATAATACACTAAGTACAATGCTCATGGACACACTCACACCCCTTCCTTCTCTCATTTGATTTCGAGATACAGAGAACAAATGAGACATTCACTTGGGTTTCGCTGTCTTTTATGAAATCCAACCCATTCTGGAATGAATGAGTGAGAGACGCAGGAGGCCGCCTTCGTGGGAGCTACTGCCTTTCCCAAGTGTCTCATCCTCTCTCTGACATCCCCAGGCGATGTGCCTGCATTTGTGTGTGTAGATTTATAGTTTATCTTTATCTATGGCTTCATCTGTAGGTAGCTATTATAGCTGCCTCGCCTGGATATTGTTTGGGCCTGATAGATCTGTCTGTAGTTCATCAAAGGGGAGCCGAGTGCCTAAAAGCCATCGGGTCCAGCTGACGATGAAATACGAGCCATCAGCCTTGGTAATGGCTGTAAAATTTCATAATTACACGGCCTTTATTACATTGCATAATGATCCTGAAGCAGTATGGAACAATTAATTAAGATTTTCAACCGTGGCTCTTTCAGAAATTAAAAGGTGCTGGTAGCTGAGAAATGGGGCTCTGTCTTGTCCTAAAAGCATTAGGGATGCTTAAGAAATCCTTTTCCAGGGCACTTTCATTTTTTTGTGAAGAGGAACATCTCCTAGTTAGAGAATCAGCATTAGCCCACCATGCCTATTAGCAAGTTTTTATTCCAACTTCAAAACTGATATCTTAAAAGGAACGGGAGTAAAAGAGTACTAAGGTTCTCTATAACTCCCCAACTTCCCTTTTCTCTTCTTTGAAAAATTCTATTCCGCCTCCTGCTATAAGCCATTCATCACGTTTATGGTTGTTCATCTCTACACATTAAATAAATGCAGGGTCTGAGATAGGGGGTCAGTTAACTGCCTGCTGTAGTGACCAAGGAGTTTCTCTTATACACTCTCATATCTGGAGGCATTAAAATTCTTTCAAGATCTCTACAGTTTTGACAGTCATCCCCAAAGGAAGACTTTACTGTTTTCCTTTATTATCCCGTGAATGCAGCATGTCACATCTAATAGATACCTTTTACTTTTTTTTTCCATAATCTCATCTTCACACCCCATAAAGAGTAATTAAATTTGGTGAGGGCCTCGAAGAGCCACGAGGAATTTTCTTTTTTTTTTTTTAATAATAATGGAAGCTAAAGAAAAATACGTAGTGTATACACACACATGGATATGCATTTACACCTACGAATTATGACCCATCCTTATTTTATTTTCCATGTCGGGGAAATTATGATTGAGATGGTTGCCTATGATAAAGTACTGATGAAAAGCGAGGGAAAACAGCACAGCATTTTTATCATGATGATTCTGAGTCCTGCCCCACGCTTTCACCTATGCATTCAATAGGAAATAGATACGTTTCAAGGAAACGTTGTCAATGGTACTGTCGATTAAAATGACAGAAAATTACAAAACGAAACCCTTGACACCACTCTGATTTACACAGAACTCCTGGATATTTGTTCACGTCAAGTATTATTGTCTTTAAATTGGCGATCATCGTACAGTGTTTTACCGATCTAAATATTTCATGGGAGACTGAAGCGTCCCCCTGGGCCTCCCCAATAATAAACTTTCAGCAGAAAATTTGGAAAGGATTATGTGCTTCAAGGAGGAGCTGCTGCTCAGAGTAAATTCTCTTGTTGAGGCATTTAGTCCCTTAATAGGAATTTTCTGATCTGCTGTCATTCTTGTTCACACACTGAGTGTCACTGCCTCTAAAACACTTGTCATTCTTTAATGGAAACAAAATAGTCATTGCAGCCAGAGCCGCAATGTCATTCCCCTACCCCTTGCTGCGTCGGCAATAGTGAAAATGACAGAGCGGCTCTCAGTAGGGGTAATTAAAATGTAAATATTGATATTTTATTATTTGAAATTACTTTCCAGTGCGGCATTTAATATCTCTCCATCTGTGCGGCTCTGTTTAGCGGTCACTTTAGTGTAGCTCTGGGATACCAGGCAGCGGCTTGATCCCCGTTATGTCAAAATGCTTGTTGCTGCTTAATTTTGATATCTAATTAAGTGGAAAAGTACAGTCCACACTGTAATCCATGGCATCTTAACCAGCTGCTTGGGTATATTTAGAATTAATCTCCACTATGGAATCATCCTAATGTATGCAATTAAGAGTCTGCCGATGGCTAATTAGGTGTATTAGAATCAGGCAGCTTTTTTTTTTTTCCTCTTCCTTTTTTTCCTCCCCCCTTTCATTTTGGACTGTTGCAGACATTTCAGAGTCTCTGCCTGCAGAGGTAGCCTTAATGCTCCTCAGGTGGAGTTAGGAAACAGGGCAACTTCCAAGTAGATTCTTCCGTGGACGGTAACCCTTACTATTTTCCTTTGCTTATTTCCCTGAATCAATCTAATATAGGCATTTCTAGGATTTCCTGGATCTATTTGCAGGATCTCAGGGACATGAAAAGGACTGGTTGCAGCCCAGAGGAGAGGTGGGAGACGGAGATAAATCCTTCCCAGCAGAGCAGAGCAGGGAGACTGCGAGGCAGTGCGGTGGGTGCTCTGGTTCATGTCGGGAGGAGAGGAATTAGGGTGTGAGAGCCTGTGGCTGCAGCTCCATCTCCCTTCCCTCTTCTACCTTTGAATGGAAGAGTGTCTCGAAAGAGTTATTGTAGGAGGCACGGGTTTGGCTTGTACGTTGTGTATCCCTAGTAAATAGGACAGGCAGCATTTCACGACTGATAACGATTCTGCATTCATGTGGTCGAGGAATTCCAAGAGCTGTGTTGTTTCACATTTTTGGTTTTTGGTTTCATTTTAACTTGGCCCGTTATCCAAACTGGGGGCAGTGTAGAGAGGAGGAAGGGGAGGGAGAGAGGAATCGAAGGGGTTGCTTCTACTGTCAATGAGAAGATAGCTGGTAGCCTCCCAGCGGATCGTATGCCAAGCCATAATGACTTAGCTCTGCTTGAGCCAGCAAACACCAGCCGTGAACTTGGGAGTAAATATTCGTAAACAGATCTTCATTAGCCCCAGAGAAAAATAGTGTGGGAGTCTGACTTTAAACTGAGCTCTCAGGGCTAGAAATTCAGAGAAGCTGTTTTTCCATGCTGTCCAGAGCACAAATTATGCCCAGGTCTTTAAGCATCAATAGTGAGGATTTCTAATATTATTTGAATGTGGAGTTTCAGGGTCAGTGTGCTATAATTTCATATCTGTGACATGCATCTCATGGATAACATATTTCTTCTGCGTTCTTTCATGAATACATATGACACTTTGTTTTTAATGGCCTATGCTGTAAATCCTTTAACTTGGGTTTATGCAGAAGACCGCCTGATTTTTTTTTTCTGCCTTTCCTCCTTCTAAGGCATATGTTGGAGACACTGAGTTATAGTATCTTTCTACCTGGGGAAAATCAAGAAAAGCACACCTGAAGGATTTTCTTTTTTTTTTTTTCCTGTTTTACTTGTAGATAGTAAAAGTAAGATAAAGGGGGATATTAATGTTAATTCCACAAACAGCAAGTCTCTAATAATTAGTGCTCTTGTTGGAATTTGTGTTTCTATATCAAGGGACCAATTAGGGGGTAAATTTGAAAAGATTTGAAGGCATGTTATATAAAATGAATATAGAAGTTATGGGTGATTTTCTCTTAGAGATCCAGAGAGAATCAGTTCTTGGTCATTTCAGTGAAAGCAAGCAAGATGATCACAATTCTCTATTTTATTTTATGTTTTTAAATTTGCTAGCTGAAATGAAATTTTCAGATTTTTAGGTGAAATCACCCAGGTTTACACAATTCCAACATCATTCTGTGTGTTCCTGTGTCTGTAGGTGTGGCCTTTGCAAATAGGAAAATGGTAACTAAGAGTCTCCTTTGACTAGATGCCCTGAGCCTTAAAGCCAGCAACTTTGCTTTTATTAATGCAGGCAGGTGCATTGGGAGAAACTTTGAACACCTACCTTCCTTGGATAGGTAGCATTTAATCCAAAATCAGATTAGGATGAGTTTATCATATGTATTTACATATATGTAGTTTTATATATATATAGTATAGTGTATATATAACTGAGTCTTTTATATATATATATATATATATATATATATACATATATATATATATACACACTTATATATATATATTTATCCACTATAACAGCTTATTCTTATTTTACCGAATGTGTACAATATGCTTTTAGATTCTTCAATATCAGAGTATCATGTTGGGTCACACATAAAGTTGCCATGCCTAACTTGCTATTTATAGATTAATGGTTGAATGTTCCCAAGAGAAACGGTTCATCTTTTTTTTTTTTTTAAGTTATTAAATTTCATGGGTGGGCAAAAGAAAAACTCACAAAGACTCATTTTTTAATTTAAAATATATTTTGGTGTCAGAAACAGTTTAAAAATCAAATACCGGAAATTGTAAAGGAAAGTAAAAAAAATAGCCAATAATTTGTTGTTGTTTAAAAACAAAGTTAACCCAGGATTATGCTTGGGATTATTTCTCCAGCAGTTCTGTAGAGGATTAGACACACACTGATCTCTTGCTAAATTCTGACAAATGACATCCTTTATTAATAACTTATTGGTTAGTTTATTAAAGTTTTGATTGTGAAAAAAACATGTATTTGATCTGAACATTTATATTAGCAAAATTCAACTTCTTGTGTTTCTCCCCATATCTCTATTTTTTAATGAAAAATCATGGTTTCCAAGAGACATAATTTGCCCAGAAATCCAAATTCTCAGCTAAGTGTGTACCAAAAAATGGAAAACAAAGTTCACACAAAAATAATGTGAACTTTTTACCTGACTTTTAAAAAAATGAATTTGTGGCCCCTTGCTTGATTTTCTCAATGTGCAACCCGGCTTTTTCTTAACTTAAATGAATCCTCCTTCCTTTGCCCAGAATATTTGCATAGGGCCGTCTCCAGCTATGCTGTTCCCTACAGCAGGTAGAAAGGGCCCCCCTTCAAAATTATTATGTAAGAATGGATGTACAAACCAGTTTGATAAACCTGAAACATGTCTAAGTGGCATTTAAATTACATTAGCACCTACTTGCACAGACACAGGGAAGGGTCATAGCTGACAAGTACCATCTTCACTGTTTGTAAATGTCTAATTTGCTGCCTTCGAGTGGGAAGGCACCTCACTCCCTTGCTGCTGCCCCATGGCTGTCATGTTGCAAATACTTCTGACAAGTGAGTATTTACTTAGCGAGAATCCATTGTTCTAGAATGGCCTGAGAAGGAGGTGCCATAGCTGCCGTGGGTGAACACATTTTTAGGACATTGCCTTTTCTTTGTAGTTTTTGATTTCAAGGAAATCCATAATGATTAAGAAAACAAACAAAGAGACAGGATTTATCAGTCTGCTTGCCTTTTTTTTTTTTTAAGTGTAGGAAGTGCCTTTATCAGTTGCTCGGGCTTTACCAAAACTAGCTTTGGAATCTCCTAATAATTTATATAAAAATAGTTGACATACTAATTTCTGTTCCTGCAAATAGAAGCAGGGAGCTTTTTCTTTCATTCCTGAACTAAGTTAGGATTTGAAAGGACTAAAATACTAGCTCCAGATAATAAATTTACACATTGTCAAAATAATTATACAACTAGGTAGAGTAGAGAAATTAATTACAGATACTTGTAAATAATAAAAAAAGTCATTGTGATGTTATCATGGAGTCAGTTGTGAACAATGATTTGTAAATATAGGAGAAGGCAGTTAGGGCATATGATTAAAACATCAACTTTAATTACAAATTAAAAAGGAACTGGCTGAGGTTGAGAAATTTAGGCCAGGCTTTATCAGAGTTTAAGTGGCTGCAAAGAAAATCCTGTATACTCTGTAGGCACTTAGAGGCAAAGAGCTTTATGTATAATTGGTGCCTTAATAAACAGTTGTTGAATTATGAAAAAAAAAATGAGGCAACTTTTTTTGTTACATACTCAGGTATTTTTAGGGTGTAGGGGAGCTGGTATCTGGAATGCTGTCTTCATTCCTCGCCTTCTATTCCTAGCCTGTCAGTGAGTTGTTAAGGGATTTGTATCCGTTCATTCATTTGGTACCTGTTTACTGAGCATGTGCTATGTGGCGGGCACTGTTGGAAGTGCTGGGGATACAGCAAGGAGCAATGAAGAGGCGTTCTCTGCTATAAAGAGCCCAGAGAACATGGAAACCCACTGGGAAGGGTACAGATGTAGCTCTTAGGCTGCGCATCATCACACCCTCTCCTTTACTGGCTTATGTCTCTGTTTCACAACTTACAACTCTAAAGGCCCCTGGATGCTGCACGGGAACAATGACAATGGCAGTAGGGGTGGGAAGGAGTGTATGCACATGGTGTCAGGAATAAGAAGAGAGAGCGGGGGAGGGTATAGCCCAAGTGGTAGAGAGCATGTTTAGCATGCACAAGGTCCTGGGTTCAATCCCCAGTACCTCCTCCAAACACAAATAAATAAATAAATCTAATTACCTCCCCCATATAAAGCAAACAACAACAACAAAAGAAGCAAAAAAAGAAAAAAAGAAAAAAAACAAAACCCAGCTGATAAAAGAGAAAAAACTTGGTGACAGAGCACCAAAAGGCTAGGAGTGAGACAGCTGCGGGGTGGTGATGCTATTAATCTGGGAAGTAGTGGAGCTGTGGGGGTGGACATTGGGGTTGGCAGAGTGGGCTGACTTTTCACCATGTCACCATGATGACATACATGGAGGACTTACCGGGAAGGTGTTTCAGGAAATGTGGCAGGAAAGGGAGAGAAGCGCCAAATAGTGAAACACATTTCATACTGTGCCAGAGAGTTTCGGTTTTGTCCTTTAGGAGAAGTGGAAACCAAGAAAGCATTTTGAGCAGTGGGATAACGTAGTTAGATTTCATATTTAAAAGAATGCTCATATAGCCGCAGGTAGGCTGGAAGAAGGAAGTACCATGTACAGGGATTTGGGTATCCCCTTATCCCAGAAGAGAAGATGGAGGCCTGAACCAAAACCATACGGGGGGAAAAGGAGAGAAAGTGATGGGCAACTTTGGGAGGATGTGTCCAACCAAACACTGATCTTTCCTCCTCTGCATGTATATTCACTTGGCTCATTCTTTATGGGGCCCACCTACTTCTTTTTATTGTGCTTTAATCAGCTTTTACTGAATTGTAAAATCTTCCAGGGCAGGGGTTGTGTCGTATGTTCTGTTGGTTCTGAGCACAGGGCTTCACTTCTCATAGATGCGCTAAGTATCCGTTGGTTTGAATTTGTTATAGTAGAACCAGTGGAAACCTAATCATGCAGGGCTGGACCCAAACTGTGGGAACGTTTTCCCCAGCTTCCCATTATCTAGAGGAGGAAGGAAGAACCAGAGAAGGTGAGTCACATGGTTCATTGGTGGCAGAGGTGGCAGCCTTGGCTGGATCTCCTCACTCCCACTCTGATAACCTGCTCCCTGTGGCCCACATGGCCTTGTGCTTCATGTGAGTAGCTCTCAGCTCGCTGTTCTGAATCAGGCAGCACTGGGACTTGAAGACCCTATGGAGGTGTCTGGTCCACATTTCATGTTTGACAGATAAGGAGTCAACTGTGGGTCCATACCAGTTTGCCGAGGCTGCTGTGACAAAGTGCCACACAGTGGGCGGCTTCAGCAGCTGTCTCACAGTTCTGGAGGTTGGAAGTCTGAGGTCAGAGCATCCAGAGAGTCGACTCCTTTTGAGGGCTGTGAGGGAGAGTCTGTTGCATGCCTCTCTCTCAGCTTCGGGCAGCCTCCAGCATCCCTTGGCTTGTAGGTGGTGTCCAGCCTGTTTATCTTCACATCATTTTCCCTCTGTGTCTAAATTGCCCCCTTTTTATGAAGTTACAGTCACATTAGATTCGGATCCACCCTAATGAACTCATCTTATTAACTTGATCATCTGCAAAGACCCTATTTCCAAATAAGGTCACGTTCACAGAACGAGGAGTTAAGATCCCAGCAGCTTGTGGGGGGCTGCGATTCAACCTACAGCAGGGGCCCAGTTAACGCCACTGGTTGTAGCATAGGTGTAACTAGAACCCAGATCTCCAGACCTCAAGGTCACTGCTCCTCACACTAGCCTCTTCCCTCGTCTGTCACTCAATAGAAGTATACCCTTAGCTTTTGGGTATTTGACATTAAAAGCTTCCCACATATTCTTTAAAAGTCTGTGGACATTTCTATCAGCCTTACAGATCCCCAAAGTTCAAGACAGAGTCAGCATGCGTTTATTTTGGAGGCCTGATTTTTAAATCAAGCGTTAGACTGAACTTGATGCAGGCTCTGGGAATTTCCTGAAGGAGATAGTGCCCGCATGTCTGTTGCCCAGGCTGGACTAATTTTCCTGGGACAGCTGGTCTGTGCCCTGTAAATACACGATGAAGTTTCTTGACCTGTCCAACCAGTGGCTGGGGAGAGCAAGGCAGATTCAAGCAGAGTTTCTTTTTCTTCCAAATCAGAAATGGAGCCTCAAAACAATGCTGTTCCCTCCTCAGTATCCATCTTCTCCCAAAGTGAAATTGAAAATGCCCTCTTACAAATTTTTTTTTTAAGAGTCCTATATTATATGGCGCTGCCTTCCTTTTTTTCTTTGTGGCCAAATAGATTTTAGTCACATCAAAAAGGAGAGCTTTCCAGGCAGAACTTTCTTGTGTTCAACTTGTATGAAATACAGGTTGTAGGAAAAGAAAGCCATTAGATGTCCCTCTTTTAAAGCAGCTCAGCCCACACTCACCTCCACGCCCCGCCTCCCTAACAATTTGTCTTTCTTCTTGGCTTAGATGAAAGGACAGAAGTAGAGTTGAGGGCAGGTCAGAGGGAGTTTGGGAAAGACCAAGGGAACTGTTTCAGCAACTCTGTCGGCCTTCAGAGGTGGTTGGTTTGCAAAGAGAAGCTGTACACTCCGTGGGGATGTTCTCCGCGTTCTTATTTTGCATTCGTCTGCCCCTGGTTCTTTTTTTTCAAAGTGGGTTGGCAATTGTTGAAAACCACCCACTTAACAAACAAACAAACAGACAAACTTCTGTCATTATTTTGAGGCTTTTCTGTACTGCCACCTGGGACTGTCTTTCCTCAACTGCTGTTACACTTCTGATTTTTTCTAGCAAGCTGGACTGGTTATCAAGAAGCAATTGCTAAAGAACGCATTTCACCGGTGCCATGGGGGTGTGTTTTCAATTTCAGTGGCCGTGAGTGGGTTAACTGCAAGCTTGTTTGGCCATTTACATCATCAGCACGAGCTCTCAGGGGCCAGTCGAACCTGTAAGCCCAGTGAATAGTGATTAATTCCGCCTTGGCCTGGTAGGTACTACCTACCTGTCCATTTCTGTTCTTCACCTCTTTACTTTATCACAACTTTCCAGATCATTTGCTAAGTTGTAGAGATGGTGGTGAGTTCTGCCACATGGAACCCAATTTTTGAATCTGGGTTCTGTCAGATTTTCACATTTGTCCTATGAATCCACTATTTTAAAATGATATCTCTATAAAGTCTCTGTGAACCCTGCATGGAGTAGAAAAACAGAACTAAAGAAGCAGATTTCTTATGGGATCAACAAATGTTGAAGCAAATGCTCAGACTGGCAAGAAAGGGAACGATCCCATTTTTGTCGGTTATTCTTACATTTCACCCAAACTGATTGTGATTGAATCTGAACTGTTGAAACCAGGCTCCAAGAATAAAGGGTCAAAGGGCAGCATTGTAGGTATTGTATCAAATGCTTAGATACTGTTAGAATAAAGAGATAATAATTATCATCTTTTGTAAAGAAAAAGTCTAAATAAAACCAGCACTGGGTAGATAATCCAGTTTTCACTCTGGTACTTGGCCGTCTATAGCTGTTTGCCCCTAACCCTACTGAGTTCTAGTCCCTGGAGTCCATCTCTAGGAGAAGCAAAACAGAGAAAAAGGTTCTGTGTACACACACACACACACACACACACAGACACTGCAGGCCCCAGAGTTGTTGTTTTGCGAATCACAGACCAAGAGATAAGTCTGCTCTTCTATGAGAAGAGCAACTAGCTTAAGTGTACAGAGTAAGTTTATCTCCAGCCAGGCTGATGCAGCTGTGTATTTATTACTAACTAAGACCAGACCCTCACCCCATTGTTCTTCTTTGCTCCCCTAGTTCCTGTAAACACCAGGTTTCTTTGTATGGGAGAGAAAGAATCTAGCTGATGCCTCATTGCTCCCTCAGCCTCTGTCAGTGCACTTCATCTGTGATCTCAGGGGGTCATTAGGACACAATAACAACTTAAGCATATGTTATTTGTTGAAGAATGTCCGTTTTTGGTGGGACAGAGGAACTACAGTTCGAAAACCATGCGCGGGCAAGTCAATGCCATGCTTATGTGATACTAACAGACACCCTGAAGATTTAAAAGGTTTTCTCTGTTTCAAGGGAGCAGCTGAGAAGAACATGCCTAGCAGGGGTTAAACCCAAATGCCTTCACTGCAGCCTATTTCTGTCAACACTCTGTTTGGGAAATAAACATTTATGCCTTCTGAAATGAAAGTGTATTTTTGAAGACTAGCCGTCAGATATTTTTTGCCCTTCACACTTTCAAATGCTTAGCCTTTTTTGTAAGTTGACTGCAAAGTGCATCGGTTTGCCAGGCTAAAAAATAAAATAAAATAAAATAAAAGTGCTTGACAAGTGCCCATAGCACCACTGTCAACCTCTGAAGTTTCCAGCAGAAGAAGGCAAGAGGGTTGGCACAAAACATGCTTTCTTCAAGCCGGTTACTTCAGGGATACCTGCCTCTTGAGAAGCTTTTCAGTTCTTCCAAATCATGCTATTCCCCACTGTCATCTGGTTTATTTTGGAGCACACAGTATTGCAGATAAACACGCTATTTTACTGGGGGTCAAGGTGGAGAGTCATTCTGCCAGCAGAATGCCCCAGATACATTAAATGGCACTGACTCTGGGACAGACATGAAGAGAGATCAGGGTTGCCAGTGACAGGCATGGAATTGGCCATAGCTAGGGAGGAAAAAAATGTGCCATGGTATTAGTGTATTTTAAAAAGCTGTAATACTGCTGAACATTTAACACTATAACCTGTCACACACCAAAGATTAAGATCCCGAAATGTACAAAACATGAAGTTCAAACAATACAACCGCAAAGCAGTATTATTTTATTTCACTTGGAAAAGAGGTTTCTCTCCAAAGATAGCTAAATGGTATAGACAATGAGGACCTCTTCTTTGTAGCCTCACAGCTGTAAAACACCACCAAATGCCCAATAAAAGCACACAAGGTAATTATCATTTAGATACAAACATGGGTGCGCCAATAGACCAGCGGTGTTTATAGATAATTCCTTAGACTCCGTTTATTAAAACATGTATTTTCATTGAGATCTTGCTCATTGAAGTGTTTATACTTTGCTCAGGAGTACTGATAAAAATATTTCATCCATGTCTCTTTATGTGTGAAAAATAGAGCTAGCACTCCTAAAAGGCAGGGAGAAAAATCTTGAGGAATTGAAATACCATCTCTATTATGCATTCAGCCTCCTGACCAGGTGAGCACAGCCATCTCTTAACAAGGCTGTTTAACTGCTGTCCAGGCATTTGGACAGGAGAGGTCTTTGTGCCAGCTTCCTGATTGCAGAGGTGTGGTAGGAAAGGGTTAAGGAGTTGAGATTCCGCTCTTTCTAGACCAAGAAGAGATAAAAGCCCAGGCTTATGTTGCACAAAGTGTGGGTTGTCCTTTTTCCTATGGTTTTGCAAAAATTACACCCCCTCTAATCAGCTTGAAATAAACTCAAGGCAATCAAGCAGACCTTTTGTGCTATATCCATTTTTATGTCCTCCCCGACACACTCCCCTCAAAAAAGGAGAACCTTTTCCTTACGCTTTTCCTTCTTTTTATTTCATTAAGAAGTAAAGGGAAAAGTTCCGTTTATAGGAAGGATACACACTCACACACACACACACACACAGAGCCATCCACATAGGAGAATCAAATTGCAGGATCAACCTAAAAAAAATGAAATTTTATTGTTTCTTGCTTAATTAAACCCCAAAGAAATGTGTGAAATGTTGTTATGGCTGAAAAAAAATTGTTAATTTGTAAATCACAGGGACAAAAGGGGCCCCTGTGCAACTTTAAAGTTTCCGTGCACGTAAATGTCGATAGCGTGCCTTCTCCATCATCAGCACTAAATTCACATTGATGCCTCTTTTCTTCTCCGTATTGATCCTTCCATGAGAACGTAGATTTGTATCTGTTAATTAATGCGTCCTGAAACAGCGTTTGTATTAATCAGGCAGATAAGAAAAATTGGATGCCTGCATCCTCCTGACAACCGTAAAAGTGCTGGCCCTGATAAAATCGTGGATGGACCTCAATAAAAAAGTTCCTCCTTCCACTCAATAAACTAATCATCCTGCTTTTAATTATTCGGCAGAAAGATGTGTGGAGATTGGAGAATGTGTAAATCTATTTACTAACAGCGGTGTCTGGGGGGAGAATAGGGCTGTCACAGGAAGGCGCTGCAGGCCATGCGCTCTGTCCATCTGCTGCTGCAGAAAAAAAAACTGCTACTTGGGAGCCGGAAAAGGAGCAAGAAAACCAAAGCCAACTGAAAATACCCATCCCTCTTTGCTCATGACTTTCAAGATGAGGCTTTATTTTTTCGTCTGTTTCATTTACAAAAGAAATTCCTACTGAGTCCCTTTTCTTAAGTTAGCTATTTGAATTTGCATTACGTCTTTTTCTGGGGATGGGAGTGTAGAAAAAAAGACCAGTATTGTTGGTTCATTTATTTATTGGTTGTAAGCAGAACATTCTCAAAATCAAAAGCAAATGGAGCCACACCTGCTCGGATTAGATCGTGACTTTCCTCTTTTGAATCCCCTTTCAAAGTATTTCTATCTCTAATTCTTTTTTAAAATATATTTTGGTTGAAGTATAGTCAGTTTACAATGTTGTGTCAGTTTCTGGCATACAGCACAATGCTTCAGTCATATAGGAACATACATATATTTGTTGTCATATTCTTTTTAAGCGTAAGTTACTACAAGATACTGAATATAGTTCCCTGTGCTATACAGTATAAACTTGTTGTTTATCTATGTATTAGTTAGTATCTGCAAATCTCAGACTTCCCATTTATCCCTCTCCTCTCCCTCCCCCCACCACCCCGTAACCATAAGTTTGTTTTCTTTAGCTGTGTATATCTCTAATTCTAAGAGGATATTTATTAATGTAACCCCACATTGCAATGACCCCTGCAAAAACAGAATGGGAAAAAAAGGAGAAAAAAGACTTAGCCAGTCCAAAAGATCAGTTAAGTAATATGTAAGCGGCTAGATAAATAATGAAAGAAGTGCTTTTTACATGTGCCTTAAGACCCCTTCAGAAAAGCCAGACTAATCCCTCTTGATGATTTTATTAAACACTGGTGGTTAATGGTGCCAAATGGCAAACCACTAGTGTTCTCCCACAGGCCAGGAAATCCTTTCCTTTTCTCTGTCATGCTGTAGTTGCTAATATCACACCAAATACGAACAGTTTGTTATGAATAAAAATGACAAGAACAATGACCATGAGCAGGAGCCTAAGAAGGCTGGCGGCAGTGGACATTTATGATTTGGGTAGGAGGGTCTAGAAGGGAGTAAAAATAGATTTTATAACTTGCATTATTAAAATTTCCTTCCTTCTGTAGAATTACTGGTGACAGGACCTTAAATCATGGTACCATTGTCCTCAAGACCAAAGAGATGGTTGGTCACCTTTGGAATTCCTGGGCATAACATTGAAAATGAAAGTGAAGTTTTAAGAAACATTACTTTTTTAGGAAAAATGTGTGGCTGACCATCAGGTATCTCCACTAAGACTTCCTTTTAGAATTTGGATTTTATCCCTTTGAGATATAAATATATACCTTTACTCCACAATAGGTTTAATTGTACTACTTCATCTTTCCCTATTGAACCACATTTTCTTTTTCTTTTCCTTTTCTTTTTTCTTTTCTTTTCTTTTTTTTTTTTTTTTTTTTTTTTTGCATGGGCTTTCTCAAACTCAGAAGGGACTTTCAACATGTTTGTGTAAATGCAGACCAGATTTTTGTGAAGAATTGAATCAGTCATCCAGATCGTTCAGATAAAAAGTAATATATAATATAGCTATACTTATGGAATGCATGTTATCAATTAGCATTTTGCTGGGTTTTACTTTCTATTTTCCCAAAACAAAAAATAAAGTACAAGTACATTGTCTTGCTCCAGGTGAAACAGCCAGTAGCTCATATTTAAATTCAAGATCTGGCACTGCTCGTATCTTATCCACCATACCTCGTTGCCTCCAAATTTAACTTTTTAAATAACTGGATCTTATGATCCAGCAATCTCACTCTTGTGCATATATCCAGAGGGAACCTTAATTCAAAAAGATACATGCACCCCAATGATCATAGTGGCACTATTTACAATAGCCAAGACATGGAAACAACTTAAATGTCCATAGACAGATGACTGGATAAAGAAGTTGTGGTATATTTATATAATAGAATACCATTCAGCCATAAAAAAGGATAAAATAATGCCATTTGCAGCAGCATGGATGGACCTGAAGATTGTCATTCTAAGTGAAGTAAGCCAGAAAGAGAAAGAGAAATACCACATAATATCAATTTATATGTAGAATCTTAAAAAAAAGACAAACAAACTTATTTACAAAACAAAAACAGACTCACAGACACAGAAAACAAACTTATGGTTACCGGGGAGAAAGGGAGTGGGAAGGGATAAGTTGGAAGTTCAAGATTTGCAGATACTGACTAATATATGTAAAATAGATAAACAACAAGTTCATACTATATGGCACAGGGAACAGTATTCAATATCCTGTAGTAGCCTATGGTGAAAAAGAATATGAAAACAAATATATGTATGTTTCATGTATGATTGAAGCATTGTGCTGTACACCAGAAATTGACACAACATTGTAAACTGACTACACTTGACTATATATCTATATATCTATATATCTATATATAGATATATACAAAAAAATAAAGAATAAATTGTGGCTTTTCTATTGGGTGAGGAGGCCAGGCTGCAAAGTATTCCAGCCTTTTTTATACCAATAATCACCATTTTAAAAAGGAATTCATGCTAAATATCAGTGGGAGCGAAATATCCAATTCAGAAGGCTCTTTTGGGTGTAAGTATACCGAGCACTCACTGGGCTTGTGACTATTACAGAGAAATAGTTCCAAATTGCACTCTGTACTGTCTGGCCTAAATTGTTTTCCTTTACTTTTGTCTTTTTTTTTTTTTTACTTTTATGTTGTTTATCAATAGTAGTTTTTAGATATGAGGTAGTTGAATGTTGGACTTCCCATAAGACATTTCTAAAGACTTCTGCCAGAAATCAAGTATATTTAAAGATTACATGATATTTCCTTTCCAAGTGAAAGAAAGAAAAAAAAAACAAAACTCCTCCTTCTCCGTGACGTTCCCTTCAGCTGTGTCTATAAAACCTGGAGAAAATGCCAGCAAGCTGACGCTGGTTTGTGACTTTTACTTTGCCATTTGCAAAATGACCAGGGGAAATTTTAAGAGCAGCTGATCAAAGCTCAGCCTAGTTTTGAGCGCCGACTACCATGTGAAACTGACGTTGCGTTATGAAATGATGGCTTTAAAGTAACTCGCTCTTCCTGTCTTCTCATACAGGCTTTTCCACGCTGTCCCTGGCCGACCAGATGAGCCTTTTGCAGAGTGCGTGGATGGAAATTCTGATCCTTGGTGTTGTGTACCGGTCTCTTTCCTTTGAGGATGAACTCGTCTATGCAGATGATTACATAATGGATGAAGACCAGTCTAAATTAGCAGGCCTTCTTGACCTAAATAATGCCATCCTGCAGCTGGTGAAGAAATACAAGAGCATGAAGCTGGAGAAAGAAGAATTTGTCACCCTCAAAGCAATAGCGCTTGCTAATTCAGGTCGGCACATTGACATGACCGTTGTTTTGTTTTCCTATTATGTCAGTTTTACCTCTTCCCTGAACTTCTTCTTCAGGGATTTGCTAGATCCAGTTGCGAATCCTGTCCGAGTCAGCAAAATTATAATCATTCTGGCTTTCTAGTGAAAAGGTAGAAAAAATTAATTTAAAGGGAATTATTTATTTTACTTGTTTATTGAAAGTTGTGACACGTTTAATCACCTAATTCACTAACTTGAACCATGGCAGAGCAAAAGCTTGTGCAGATATAGTGGAAATGGACCCTCTCAGGACAAAATTGTCTTATTTGCACAAGTGAAAATAAGCATGAGTTACACACACAAACCATTTTTTCCACTTGAAAATGCAAATTTTGCCATTGGTATATTTAGGGATGCTTTGCATTTTGGTTATCATAGAATACTCAGTTTTCTTCTGTTCTTGAATTCGCTACAAGTTAAATACTGCCAAAGGAGTGTTTCCCTCAAAGGTATTACCTATGCATTAAGGGTTAGGAGGTATAAGAATAAATGGTCTTTACATTAGAACTGAAATGTATTAAAATAGGGAGCAACCTCTGATAAGTAAAAATCGTTGGTGCTTTGTTGTTTTCTCCTTTGTGCCTCTCCCGATGCTTTATTGTGGTCTTAAGTCTCTTTCAGCATTTGCATAAAGTCCAGGATAGATCCCTCCTTAATGACGTGCTGATCTTTAGATACCTGCATGTCAATAACAAGCTCTGATGCTATGTACCATTGACAGTCACACCGTGCCCCTCCACCTGCTTTTGTTTTGACCCTATCTTTGAACTTTATCTTGGTTGCCGGCCAGTAGTTTTCCCTTTAATTACAAGAAGGAAACTGTCAATAAAATCTGTTAAATGGGATGCAATGAGTGGCTTGAATGGGCGGACGGCTATTTGTTCAAATTCTGCAGCATTCAAGGTATTGACAGTTTGTTTTCTGGGGCCATATGTGACGATCAATCTCAGGCTGGGCTCAGCCGCGCTGAAAAATGAAAAACCAGATTGCTTTTGCTTACTTGTGGATGACGACTTTGTGATTTGGCGCGGTCCTAGTGAGATGAGACCTTCTGCCCAAATTGCCCCCATGAGAGCCAGGGACGCGTGACTGTTTTTAGAAATAATTTTTAATTGATTTTGTAATTAACAGTTCATCTACAATATTGATGCATGAATCCTTGGACTGATGGGAGGGAAATTGTTTTCAACAATGAAGTTGTACTTTCCTATTTGTCTTCATAATGGAGTTTAGCATTTCACACTTTTAATTGCAAGCGTAGTCCTCTTCCTTATCACACCATTCACTTCTCTCCTGCTCCCCTGTGAAACTGTAAAATATGATTCCTTATGACAAATGGCTTTGTTGTCACAAACCTTCAGGAACCTCTTCCCTGCTCTCTGAAAGGCCAAAGTGGGAGATAGGAGAGAAATTTTCTGAGAATGTATTAGTTTGCATGGACATCACATTGCAGCATCTCTCATAATTAGATGAAAGATTTTGCAGCAGGGGATTGGGAAGACTTTTTATTTGGAAATCATATAAGTGATTCTAATTTGATACATTTACTTGGTTAATTATTTTTAAAATGCAGCCAGGGCGTTTTATATCTTTTGTGTCTCAAATTGCTTTTTTGAATTATTAACTAATCATGAATGCTGAGCAATGCTAAAACTTTATCATCAAAATTGCTAAAATTTTATCATTTTAGATGTTAGATGCATACTTTATGGCTATGGATTATAATTTAGAATACCTGAATTAATTAGCAGCAGCATTTCTGTCTCTGTTGTTTAGAAGTATAATCATTAATATTTTGGTATATAGATATTCGAATCCCACATACTCTGCTGTTAGGGGGAGGAAGTGACCTACTTTCAAGCAATGACGGTGATTAGAAAGTCTTTAAAGAACTAGTCAGTTTACTGTTTCTTGTTTTAAGCCAAAAACAGTCAACGAACCCTCTCCTTTTTCTCTTATCATAGTATTCTGTAGCATTTTTTCACAGAAATTTCTTCATGTTCTAATATTCTTCAGCTTCTTAATACCAAGAAAAAGTAATTGAATCAGAGTCCATAATAAAGGAGTAAGGATTAAGTACTTCAAGGACTATTTTCATGTCTAAATTGTGCCACCTCTTCTGTGTTGTATAAAGGTGGCCCTCCAGTCCAAAGCCTCAACATCTCAGCTTGGCGTCAACCACTCAGAAAGTCACTTTATTTGAGACTGCCACTATGATGTTATTTTATTTCCTCTTTTTGACCCATTATTTGAAGGACAGCAATAAAGCTGTAAATTCGATCTTGCTCCAAGCCAGCATTTCTTAAACTGCTCCTAAACACGTCAATATGAAAATATTCAAATATTTTTCATAAACACCCCAAAAGCTTGTAGACTTTCTTTTAGTATTTAGAAATTTCAGATTAACATAAGTGTCTTTTTGTGGGGAAAAAAATTTGTTTTAGTGTTATTTATAGAAGTAGCTCACATTCCTTGTATGGCTGTAGATGTTAGCAACTATTGTCTCATTAATCTAAATTCCAGTTTATCTTAAACATCTGTCTTTATTCAATAATTATAAATGTTGTGCTTATGCTTGGGAAACAGGGCATTGGCTTTTTGATAATGGTTGTCATGTTTTTTGTAGCTCTGTTTCTGTCACATGTGAATTCAGGAATATTTATAACACCAGGAAGCCATGCCCTGTCTTCCGGTATATAGCCCAAAAAACCAATCTATCATGAGCTAATACTCTAATTCTCACATTCAAATACTTGAAAACCCTAAGTAATTGTCCCAATTTATTTTTGCATTTTTTTATTGAAGTATAGTCAGTTTACAATGTGTCAATTTCTGGTGTACAGCATAATGTTTCAGTCAGACATCTACAAAGTTAAGAAACTTACAGCCTCAGTTAAAATACATATTCTCTATTTTGGAGTGCCAACAACCTCTTGAACAGGATTACATCCCTGATACATCTCTGTGTGACTGAATTTAAACAGGAAAATTTAGGTCACAGTTTTAACACTGCTTTCTCACATGTACACCAAGAAGTTTAGACTGATCTCTAGAATCATTTGGGAGAATCCTATGATTCTATCATTAATTTTTCTGTCTTTTTGGGAAAATATAGTGAAATATTACTACAAGCATTTTGGGTAAACGTGTATCATGCGATTCGGTGCCCTCAGTTGGTTCTGTTGATTCTTATGTCTAAAATTAGTTTGAAACTCTTATCACTGGCCCCAGGGTATTATATACATTTTTATATAGTGGGAGATGAAAAGCAGTGTAAGATTAAGAATTACTTTTAGCCTGATCATTCTCTTTTGCTTAAGTCAGGAGACCTTCAAGCACCATAGCTGCCCCTCCCATCCCAGCTGTTACCACCCTTGCCCCACCCCCCCAACCTACAGCCCTGCCAGCCTGGCCCATTTTCAAGAATAAATAGAATCCACATGTGTAAAATTTGATTTTCCTTTTACTTGTACACAGTATTACTGGAATAATAGCATCTCTTGCAGTAAAGCTACAAATCATATTTTGGTCATTAATTTAAAATCATTAGTAATTATACCCCATCATGACAGTATTTCATTCTCAAGGATAAATGGTATATGTGCAGAATGTGGTGTGATTTCAGGGGATAAAAACTGTATGATTGCTTGTTGGAGACCAGAACAGGGGTCATGTTTCATTGGCCTATTTGGGCCCTCATACAAGTTCGGACTGGTGTTTCTTTATCTTTTTTCATTATCACTCTCTTAGGATAGGCTCTTTAGATATGTTTTTTTCCTAATAAGTCCCCAACAAAATATTAATGTCACAAATATACTTTATATCTGTTTATGTCGTGTGTGTGTGTGTGTGTGTATATATATATATATATATATATATAGAGAGAGAGAGAGAGAGAGAGAGAGAGAGAGAGAGATGCAATTTACCTAAAAAAAGAGATCATTTTCCTATTTTCAAATTCCAAATTTCACTTTCTTTGAGAATGCATGGTTTAGACACCTGTTTTTTGCTCTGTAAAATGAGGCAGGTGAATTAAATACCATCTAATATCTCCTATCTGGTCTAAAATTTTTATGTCAGTTAATTTTAAGAGAGGGTGGTGAGTTTGGTCTTATGTTTTTTGTGTGGTTTGGTCTTATGTTTTGTGTGTGGTGTGTGTGTGTACTTGTGCTGAATTTGTAATAGAGAAATATTAACATCATCACAGATCTAAATAACTAGTGAAAAACCTCTTCAGTTCTTTACTGTCTACTGGGCTCTCAAACAATTTTACCGAAATTTTGACTGAATTTGCTGGTTTGATACTCAGGAGATAGTTTTAGCTATTGGTCAAAGAGATTAGCCTTTTTCAGACTCTCTGTGTAGACATTTCTCTCTTTTTTTTTTGGCCTCTGCTGGGGAAGCTCGTGTGATTCCACAACACGCCTTTTAGTTACACAGGTCCAGCGTCACTGTACAGGGGATGGAAGGGAGCTGATGAAGGTGTGTGGCTACAGTGAGGCAGAGGGTTGGACCCTCTGAACCTCGCTATCAATGAGCGATTTCTATTCCACAAATAGGTATATGCCATATCTTTAAAGTGTCAATAAATAAGACTTTAGCCATTGCAATTTCATATCTGCCACCCTAATTTAGTATTTCAAATTTAATTTAGAATTTTTTCCCAAGTTCATTTATCTTTCTGTCTTCTTGGAGTTATAGTAGTGTAAAACCAACAAGGAAAGTAACGAAAAGAATTGGAGACAAAATGTTTACCAGATTATAGCATTTTGTAAGAAATGAATATGGGTAGGTTTTTTTGTGTGGCAGGTAGATATTTATTCATAACTTTTACCCAGATCAAATCATAATTCATACTATCAGGCAAATAAGAAATCAGAAGTATGCCTTTCTATCTCCTGGTCTACTTCTCTTTGGTTTTGGCTCAGATCTGCCATCACTGTTTGGATTATTTTAATTTTGTTTTGGATGCTCTCTTTGGGAAGTAAGTTTGTTTTTTTTAATTTAACGCAACTCTTAAGTTTCATGCATATTATGATAATTCAAAATTTAAAAATAAAGCTGGTTCTCGAATGTTTCTTAACATGTTCCGTGATCATGGTGCCTTTACCTAATATGGGAAATATTTGCTGCAGGAATCTGTGCTTTCATCCTACTTAATCAGCACATCAGATCTTCTGCAAATTGCTTTACTCCTAGGAGTTGACATAATATAACACTGTTTTCTTTTGTGGGTCTTAATATGACAAGCAGTCTGTTACAGAAGGTCATGGGCAGATCATGGTGCAGATCATTTAGGATGTTGTGGAAGGTTGAAATATTTACCACCCAAGCTGGTATTAGCGTTCACTTCCTGAGTATAGTTGTCTTTACCACTTTTAGCACTAGGAGTTAGGAACCTTCTAGAAAAGGGTAAGATACCAGAGGGAGAGAGAAGGCCTTGGGTACATGTAGGGTTATAGAAAAAAACCAACAGGGAAATTCGATTATGCCAGGTACACAGAACAAATAATAACTTGCAATTTGAAAGGGGAGCCTGGGAAAGAAAGAATGGGCCACGAGGGTCCTCCGTGGTTTAACATTTTATAGAAATACAGTGTGAGAGTGACCCTGGGGCTGGTGTAAATGTAGGGGAAGGCAGGCCTGATAGCCCGAGCAAGAAACGAGGAACCAGGCCTCCCAAAAAGTGTGTGTGTGTCAGTGCACAGCTAGAAAATCGGAAGTCCTGTCTCACCATGGTTAAGCACAAAATCGGAGTTATCATCACGATTTCCAATGTTAGAATTATGACTTCTTGGGCTGGAAAAGACCTGGATGGTCTTCTGAGTCAACCCCCTGCTTGATATGTGAACAGCTCCCTAGGTGTTTCTGCCGGGTGTTTCCATAGTCTTGATAGGAATTCTGCTCCACTCACTACTTTCTAGGAGGGACCTTTACATCAGCTTTCTCACTACCTATCTCTCTCTCTATCTTTTTCACCATTTTAATGTGAACTAAAACATAGATTAAGAAAACACAGCCCCCCCCCCGCCCCAAACCAAATGTGTGACTTAATGAGTGTATTTGTTTCCTCTGGCTGCTCTAGCAAGCCACCGCAACGTGGTGGCTTTCAGCAGCACACATTGTTTCTCCCAGGGTTCTGGAGGTCAGAGGTCCGTAATCAATTTCACCAAGTTAAAGACAAGGTGTGGACAGGGCCATACTTGCTCTGGAGGCTCTAAGGAAGAACCTGATTCCTGGCCTTTTCCAGCTTCTACTGTGGTGTTCCTTGCAATCCTTGCCCACGGCCCCTCCCTTCATCTTCAAAGCCATCCCTGTGCCATTTTGCTTCAGTGGCAACATTGCTTTCTTCTTCCTTTGCCCCCTTCTTAGAAGGATACTTGATTTCACTGATGGCCGACCTAGATAATTTAGGATACTGTCCCATATCACAGTGTCCTAAATCCTAAACTTTGAAGTCCATTTTGCCACATAAGGTAACATTCAGGGCCCAGGGATGGACTACCTGGATATCTTTGGAGCTGTTTGCTGCCTACCACATTGGATATATAAACACGGTCAAGAAATAAAACTTTAGGGGGAGGGTATAGCTCTAGTGGTAGAGCACATGCTTAGCATGCCTGAGGTCGTAGGTTCAATCCCCAGTACCTCCTCTAAAAATAAGTAAATGCTAAATAAATCTAATTACCTTCCCCAACCAATAAATAAATAAATAAGAAAAAAACTTTGTGAGGTATCCCAGAAACCCTCCTGTGTGTCTTGTCCCAATCTCTGTCGCCTCCCTTCCCACAATAGTATAAAAGTTCCTCTTTCATTTTCACGTTCTTATAGTTCATCTGTTGCAAAGCCAGGGCATTTGACAGGCAGAATCCCCCACAGTCTGCACTTTCCAGAGCACATGTTCTAGGTGAAGCTCAGCATGTTTCTCTGCACTTTGCATCTTGTACAAATTGGCAGTGGGATCCAAAGGATTTAATCAGATTTGGTTTCTAGACCTATGGGTAGGGTGTTGTACTCTAGGGGGCATATAATGCCTCGTTGTCTCTCTTCTAGTGACAGTAGCAGCCATTGGTGCTCATGCCCTCAATTCACGACGATTTGTAATTTTAACAATTCTTTTTTCACTCAGTAGTTGGGATACTTACACAAAGAAATGCTCTCTCTCATCTCTTATTTGGTTACCAATGATACAGGCTGCATAGGAAAGGCAAGGTAAATGCTTGACTATTTCCACCTATTCACCAGGTTTCAAGGTGAAGAATGGGCACCCTGTCTTTTTCATGTCATTATAAAGACATGTATTTAAATATATTTGATGAATTTCAATCAATTGCAATTTTAATTCTTTTTAAAGTTTAAATTGCCCCATTTGGGTCAGAGGGACCCTCTTCAGGTTAGCATCTGGTATCTTTTTGAATGACTTAGTAGTTGTAGATTCTGTCTTTCCTTTCTTATGACAAGATGTTCCATACTCATCTTAAATATTTCCTGGCTGGGGCATGGAATTCGATTACAACCTGGGGGCTAGTGGTACTCATTACTGCATTCCTGGGTTGGCCAACCTACCTAGGCCCCTTCATTGGACAGAGCTAGGAACACACACACAGACACACTATAATACTGGTTGTGTGTGTGTGTGTGTGTGTGTGTGTGTGTGTGTGTGTATTTGGGGAATATCTGTTCACTTAGTTTTTTTTGCTAAATGTTGTCTGTGGGTTTTCAGTTTTGCTGTTTAGTCGCTCTGTTCTTTCATGTGCAGATTTGGAGAGAGTAAAAGTTTTTGCTGCCACCACTGCTACCATCCTGGAATACAGTTGACGTATTTTTAATCAAAGTATTATGATTGGCATATTTTTAAAAAGTATAAGTCTAACCATCTATGTTAATCAAGAGCCGTTAGCCATGGCGGTCAACCCAGGTGCCTTGGATCTCAGCCGATGTAACTGAGAGGATCACTTTGTTAGACTTCTTATAATTGTATACAGAAATTTGGAGACGCAAATTCCCTTCTAGCAAAAAGACGTTTGCTCACGTCGCTGTCTTTTTCATCATAGTGTGCTTCACTCCTTGAGTGATTAGAGAGTCACATTGGCTCTGCCTTTACTACCTCTCTTGGTGTCGGCACCTTACAAACGCTGAAGAAAATCAGTGCCTGTGTGTTCCACAGAAAAGGTTACTCTCAGTGTTGGTTTATAGTAGGTGCTAGACTTGACTGAATATGCTGTGTCTATTTCTAATATTCCATTCTATCCTCAAAATAAGAATTGGCACCATTGAGAAAATATTGCCAAGGATGAGTTCCAAGTCCTGAAGACAGTTCCCAAAAAGAGCTTGGGCATTCTGGAGTAGCTCTGCCCAATGGGACAGTAATTGGTATTTTTACTGTTAGAGAAGGGCAGTGTTTATTCCAGGTAAGATATAAAAATAAAATCTTCTTTTGCTATGGCTCTAAGTCTCTCTGAATTTTGCAGCTATAGGTATAAGGATATTTAGCTGTCTTCTCAAAATAAATGATCTGAGCTTGACATGTCCCATTTGGATTCCACTTTATGTGGGGAAATACTGGAATTTAACCAAAGAGTTCTATTTTATTATTGGATATTGAAACTTCATATCTGAGTGGCACTATTCATATCATTTGAACTCTGGTTATCTTTTGAAATCTTGATTATTTTTAGAATAGCATTTGTTTATCTTAGTGTCTATTTCAGTGGGTCTCAACCCTGGCTTAGCCATGGAATCACCTAGATTTTGAAAAATACTGATGTTCTGCATCCAGCTCCAACTTTTTGATTTAATAAATGTAGTCTTGGGCCAGGGGGTCCTGTCTTTTTTTTTTTTTTAAACTCACGTGGCATTTTTAATGTTCAGCTCTGCCCTGTCTAGTTCATAAAACTAGGATTTCCATTATTAAGTTTAGCTGGCTCCCATTAGCACAAATGCTGGGGCAATTTCCTTTAAAACATAAAGTGGAAAAAAAAAAAAACAACTCAGTACCGACAACCAAAGTTAAATAATTACATAAAGTAATACCAGTCCTATTGAGCTTGGCATAAATGTATAAATTTAGCCCAAAGAACAAAACAGAGATGAAAGCCACGGAGCCAGAACTTGAACTAGGATCCCTAATGGAGATTAATATTTTCTTCAGCAGTCTGCCAGCTGAATCATAGTCTAATTAAATAGTTCAGATTTAGTGAGTTTGCATTTAAAGTATAAGCAGATCCGAGAATGGGCAAAGCTAAAACGAGTTAGAATCTTTTCTGTAAATGGGAAGTTAAATTATCATAGTAATTTGATTAAATCATTTTAAATCGCTCAAGCTAAATCATAGCCTTTAAAGAATAGTTTGAAGTCTTAATTGCTGTTTGTGAGCATATCTCTCTGCTATTTGTTCTCGCCTCATTTCCTGTGACATCCTGTAATATATCTCCTGGCGGGCAAGAGGAGTGGGGAAGGCAAGACTTGAGGGGGACAGGGGTCAGAGGTGAGGTGACTGTACAGCTGACTTCAAGCATTTAAAGATCCGCCATGTTGAAGAAGGAAATACATCTTGTACTGTTCCAGTAGTTAGAACCAGGACCCCAGGATGGAAGTTGGAGGCAGATTTGGGAAAACATGAAGAAGACATTTTTAACA
The DNA here is from genome assembly GCF_048564905.1 of Vicugna pacos. Lineage (NCBI taxonomy): Eukaryota > Metazoa > Chordata > Mammalia > Artiodactyla > Camelidae > Vicugna > Vicugna pacos. The sequence continues at coordinate 28,198,230 of NC_133009.1, forward strand.
ATTAGTTCTGTCCCTTATAAAGTAAGATGCTCTGCATACAATTGGCAATGTCTTCATTAGAATATTGTAGAGAAGATTCTTGATGAAGATGGAAGGTGGAGTGAGATGAGCTCAGAGGATCATTTCAACTGTTAAAAAAAAAGGGAGGGTGGGGCTACCATGTCCACTGTTACAAATTTTGGCAGCACACTGTGATTCAAAGAAATCTGAGTTTAAGCCTACTCTGACACTTGGTAGCAGTGCCACCTGCTTGCAGAGAGGTTGGGAGGTGAATGAGGCAATGGTCACATCAGGGGCCTCACCCAAAATGAGGACTTAAAAATAGTATATTTATAATATTTATTCTGCTTTTTCAAAAATCAGTCTGATTGGAAAATAGTTATTTTGTTTCAATTTTGTCTGTAAAGAATGGAAGTTCCTTTTTTCCTCATCCATTTCTTCCCCTCTGTTTTCACTTCGCGTGCTCACTTTTAGTCCCAGGACAAGTTGGGTACCCAAGTCTATTTCATTACCATTCCCTTATGTCCAGGGTCAGTCTTTTTTGTACCTAGACATTCACCATTAGTGTGTGTCCATGCCCACCATTTTCCCTTCAGACAGCATTTCAGTGCATAGAGAGAAAAATATCAAAATACATTGTCATCTCCAAGACGATGTTTTTGTCATTTACATTACCCACCCCTGGACAACTTTGGAATTTCTGTGTGCTTGTTTCTAAGAGAAGTCACGCAGGAAGTGGATGGGGTTACTAGGGTGAAAGGAACCAGATTGGAGGAAGCTTAGGTAGAAATATTCCATCAGGAAAGGCCAGGGTAAATGTTGGGGGAAATCTCGAGTTCCACTCCAGGACCCACCATCAACATTTCCAACCTGGAAGAATTCTTCTTTTGGCTCCACCAGGCAGAAATCGAGTCTTCGGTAGTAAACACTTATAAACAGCTATAATCCAGATTATTCACAACTCTTTTAAAGAAACATGTTATTAACCACCCCAGGTGAAAGGTGGTCAGTTCACCAATGATGTGATGAAATGACTTTAAAGTGACAATGTAAAGGGAAAAACAGGAAACAAAATACAAAGAAGTTTTAAGAATATTTACTGGTTATAGCCATCAATTTTTAATTACTTTCTTATAATTTTTTTGATCATATGTTTAGCTACTTGATTGTAAACTACATGTCCTCTCTCTTTTTGTGCATGTGATCTGATATTTGAATTACAGGAAAGATTAGGCTAACTACATATATCTTAGAGCTCTGCATTCTCAGAGAACTAGAATTATTAAACATGAAGAATCCCCCAAAGACTCCATTATGTGTAATTAACAGATAAACTGTCATCAGAATCAATAAAACGTGCTAAATGATTCAAACTTGTATATAATTAAGTGTCTGTTTTAGAGCTAGAGCTGTAACTTTTATTTTTTTTCTTCCACATCTCACATTTCTTGCAAGAATAATTGTGGCAACCCTGTTAACCCTTTCCTTGCTTGACTAAATTCGATTTTCAAATTAGTCACTTAAGGGCAAAGTTCACCTTCACAAGTGTGAAAAGTATTTCAGAATTCATTAATCTAAAGAGTTCATTTGTTTTTCTGTAGAGAAGCGGACTACGTAAGGAGGCTTTAATGAACTGTTAACAGTACACTAAAAATCCTGAAAGGATGAGCAATTTATTGGGATTTCTGTGTACAGAACATAGTGCTAGAGTCAGTGTATATACATGGAGTTCTTAAAATTTTGGTTATCAACTTTTTTTTTTTTGCCTTTTGGTAAATATGGGCTTTTTGTACACAAGATCTGAATTTCCCTCAACAGCACTTAGAATAACTTTTTAAATAGATGGCCTTTTATAATTGTTGAATGAATGAATACATACATAAATAATACATAAATTAAACAATAAGAACAAAATATATATATATATGTACATATATATATATGAACAGCTAAGATTATAATCTGTTAAAACAAAGCCTTCTCTTGCTCAGTCTCAGGAGGGGAAAAAAAACCCTAGTGTTTTAAATATTGGATCTTTTGTAGTCATTCCCATGTTCTAAGTCAGTATTGGAAATGATCTACTAGAGTGAAATTTAGAAAAATAAAATTGAGATTTTGGAAATGTGAGCGTCTCCGAGCAAATCACAGCGTAGAGAGGTTGAAGAATAAGACGGCCGTTTCATAACTCTCGTCCGCAGAGGTGTTTATTATTATTAATGTTGTTGTTTGTACTTCTGCCTTGTCGCGCAGACTCCATGCACATAGAAGATGTCGAAGCCGTTCAGAAGCTCCAGGATGTCCTCCACGAGGCCCTGCAGGATTACGAGGCCGGCCAGCACATGGAAGACCCTCGCAGGGCTGGCAAGATGCTGATGACGCTGCCCCTCCTGAGGCAGACCTCCACCAAGGCGGTGCAGCACTTCTACAACATCAAACTGGAAGGCAAAGTCCCCATGCACAAACTTTTTTTGGAAATGCTGGAGGCCAAGGTCTGACTAAAAGCTTCCTGGGCCATCCTATCCTGCACGCCGAAAAAGGGAAAAATCAACCCAAGAGTGATGTTGAAGAAACGTAGAGTTTAGTTAACAACATGAGAAATCAACAGACTGCACTGATAACTTAGCAGCGAGACAACGAAGCAGCTTTCAGACGCCTCCGCATCTCCCTGATGAGTTTCTTTGTACCTTATCTCATCTTTTCTTCCTTTTTTTTTTCTCTTTGTTTTTTTTTTTTTTTCTCCCTGCCTTATTCCTCCTACCCTTCGTTTCTTGCTTCCTTCATTGCTGGTTCCCTCTCCCTCTCATTTCCTTCCTTCCTTCCTTCCCCTCTTGCCTTCTTCCTCCCTCTTTTCTCATCCTCCCCATTTCTTTTATATTTTAATAGCTCTAGTTGTAAGAAAATTTCCCTTCCTTTCTTTCCTTTCCCTCCCTCCCTTCTTTCTTTCCTTCCTTCCTTCCTTCTGCTGCTGAACTTTTAATAGAGGTCTCTAATTGGAGAGAGATGGAAGCCAGCCCTGCCAAAGGATGGAGATCCATAATATGGATACCAGTGAACTTCTTGTGAACCATAAGGTCCCCAGTGACTAAAGAATCAAAGAGAGAGAACCAACGTACCTGAAAGTACAGCGCAACGGAAACAAATTGACTGAGTGCAGTATTAGATTCCACGGGAGCAGCCTCTAATTAGACGACTTCAGCCACGTTGCATCGGCTGCTTCTTATCATTGCTTTCCCATCTAGATCATTTACAGCCATTTGATTCCTTAATTGTTTTTTCAAGTCTTCCAGGTATTTGTTAGTTTAGCTACTATGTAACTTTTTCAGGGAATAGTTTAAGCTTTATTCATTCATGCAATACTAAAGAGAAATAAGAATACTGCAATTTTGTGCTGGCTTTGAACAATTATGAACACTAATGAAGGACAAATGAATCCTGAAGGAAGATTTTTAAAAATGTTTCGTTTCTTCTTACAAATGGAGATTTTTTTGTACCAGCTTTACCACTTTTCAGCCATTTATTAATATGGGGATTTAACTTACTCAAGCAATAGTTGAAGGGAAGGTGCATATTATCACGGATGCAATTTATGTTGTGTGCCAGTCTGGTCCCAAACAATTTCTTAACACGAGCTCCAGTTTACTTAAATGTCCACTGACACAAAGGATTAGATTACACCTACAGTGACTTCGCGTGGTCACATACGTAAGCACCGCACACGGAATACAGATCCGTAGAATTTTCAGGAGTGCACCTCTCCACCCGGGAGGTGCAGTTGCCATATGATTTCTAGCTGCTGCGGTGGTTAGGAATGAGATACTGCCTGTTTGCAAAGTTACAGACCTTGTCCCAGAAGGAGCTGTGAGCCAGTATTCATTTAAGAGGCAATAAGGCAAATGCCAGAATTTGAAAAAAAAAAAATCATCAAAGACAGCAGACGCCTGACCAAATTCTAAAACCTAAACCTATATGAGTTTATTCATTTAGGAATGTTTGTTTAAATTAATCTGCAGTTTTTACCAAGAGTGAATAAGCCACTCTGTGGGCTTTTCCACCAGTATTGTCACAGCAAGAAAGTCAGTCAGGTTCCAGACTGTTAAGAGGTGTAATCTAATGAAGAAATCAATTAGATGCCCCCGAAATCTGCAGTCGCTGAACAACCAGTAAACAGTAACCTCCATCAAATGCTATACCAATGGACCAGTGTTAGTAGCTGCTCCCTGTACTATGTGAACAGTCTTATTCTATGTACACAGATGTAATTAAAATTGTAATCCTAACAAACAAAAGAAATGTAGTTCAGCTTTTCAATGTTTCATGTTTGCTGTGCTTTTCTGAATTTATGTTGCATTCAAAGACTGTTGTCTTGTTCTTCTCGTGGTGTTTGGATTCTTGTGGTGTGTGCTTTTAGACACAGGGTAGAATTAGAGACAATATTGGATGTACAATTCCTCAGGAGACTACAGTAGTATATTCTATTCCTTACCATTAATAAGGTTCTTCCTAATAATAATTAAGAGATTGAAACTCCAAACAAGTATTCACTACGAACAGATACACATCAAAATCATAATAATATTTTCAAAACAAGGAATAATTTCTCTAATGGTTTATTATAGAATACCAATGTATAGCTTAGAAATAAAACTTTGAATATTTCAAGAATATAGATAAGTCTAATTTTTAAATGCTGTATATATGGCTTTCACTCGATCATCTCTCAGCTGTTGTTATTAACTCGCTCTGTGTTGTTGCAAAACTTTTTTGGTGCGGACACGTTTCCAAAACTATTGCTACTTTGTGTGCTTTAAACAAAATACCTTGGGTCGATGTTTCATCAGCCCAGTGCTAGGAATACTGTGTATCTATCATTAGCTATATGGGACTATATCGTAGATTGTGGTTTCTCAGTAGAGAAGTGACTGTAGTGTGATTCTAGATAAATCATCATTAGCAATTCATTCAGATGGTCAATAACTTGAAATTTATAGCTGTGATAGGAGTTCAGAAATTGGCACGTCCCTTTAAAAATAACAACAGAAAATACAACTCCTGGGATAAAAATAAAAAGGTGCTGATTCTATAAGATTATTTATATATGTAAGTGTTTAAACAGGTTATTTTCCAGAAAGTTTGTGCAGGGTTTAAGTTGCTACTATTCAACCACACTATATGTATAAATAAAATATATACACTATATACGTTGTTTTCACTGTGTCACATTAAAGTACTTGGGCTTCAGAAGTAAGAACCAACCAACTGAAAACACAAGATGGAGAGATGGAAAGATGTGAACAGAAGGAAGTACAATTTTTAGTTTTCAGTTTAATTGACTCGCGGCATTACAAAAGAACACGTATCTCACAAATAGGAAACGCAACTCAAACGTAGATCTAAAAGAACTGCACGGGCTTTAGGATAAATTGCTCATCTTAAACCTCGCTTGAGGTAAGTTTTTTCACGTTTCAAGCAAGACCATTTACTTAATGTGAAGTTTCGGACAGTTCTAAAGGCGTATGTTTTAGCTGTACGATTTTCATTTTTCTTTTGCTTCTTTTAGGTTTGTTCTTATTTAAAGCAATATGATTGTGTGACTACCTGTAGTTACACTTGTGTTTCAATCAGATCAGATTGTTGTATTTATTCCACTATTTTGCATTTAAATGATAACATAAAAGATATAAAAAATTTAAAACTGCTATTTTTCTTATAGAAGAGAAAATGAGTGTTGGTGATTGTATTTTAATTATTTAAGCGTCTCTGTTTACCTGCCTAGGAAAACATTTTATGGCAGTCTTATGTGCAAAGATCGTAAAAGGACAAAAAATTTAAACTGCTTATAATAATCCAGGAGTTGCATTATAGCCAGTAGTAAAAAGAATAATAATAATAATAAAACCTTGTCTATAGCTGTAGATGGGCTTCACATCTGTAAAGCAATCAATTGTATATTTTTGTGATGTGTACCATACTGTGTGCTCCAGCAAATGTCCATTTGTGTAAATGTATTTATTTTATATTGTATATATTGTTAAATGCAAAAGGAGATATGATTCTGTAACTCCAATCAGTTCAGATGTGTAACTCAAATTATTATGCCTTTCAGGATGATGGTAGAGCAATATTAAACATGCTTCCACTTTTGATTGTTCTTTTGTATGGTGTATTTTTTTTTCCTTCCCCCTTCCGGTAAAGAACCGAATCAATAAACACTGCCCTTTGTTGCTTCCATTCACAGAGTATCTGGGAGTACCTGCTCCCTAAAAATAAAGTAGGAGTTTAAATAAGAGCTATATAAAGGCTTGTCAGAATGAATTCTAGGGAGCCAAGAGACATTTTGCATATTTAAGAGTATGCAAAGTGTCTCAGGCACATTAGAATTCATTCTGACAAGCCTTTATATAGCTCTTATTTAATCTTAAAGCATCTCCACATCATCCTGCATTACTCAAAATCATCGCCTCTATGTCAATGTCATAACAGAAAACTTTCCCCCTATTTTAAGATCATATTAAAACCTGCTCGAGATGCCTATTATTTCCCTCCATCCACAATTAAATCATGCGCCTGCACTGAGCTCGTCAGCGAGCTGCGGGGCTGGTGGCGCGGCGAGCAGCGCCGAGCGGCTGCCCGGGTTCCTGAGTGGGGAGTCACGCCGCACAGCCTGCAGATCGGTGAGCCTGAGGAGGGGGAGCTGTCTTGGAATTCAGGAGGGTTAAACAGCACTGCTGACAGCCAGCGGCCTCCCCTCGGCGTTTTCTCTGGGAGAGGTTACGGCCCTGGCTGCTCAGGGTCAGTGGCACGTCGCGCCCCTCCTGGAGCCATCACCCAGGCGCTTTCTTGGCTTCTCTGCCTATCTGGGGAGTGTCTTGTCACTGGGTTTGCCCACCGTATTTCTCACCTTTCCGAGGTGGCTGGTTCTCTAGAGAAGCAAGCTGATGACACAAAAGCCCCCACCCCCACCCCACTGCATCCGATTTAGGGGCATGAGATTACCTAAATCCCTGAGATGCCCCAGCTAGTAAGGGAGCTCAGACTTGCCTTTCCTTTTTGCATAGCCTTTGAGTGGCAAGAGCGCAGCACAGAGCCTGGCATGCTTTCTTCTGGTTATTTTCAAAATACTTGAGTGAAACTGAGACCGTGCAAGAGACAAACCTAAGAAGAACAATGATGTCCTTACTCTTCCAATAGGTCCTCATTTAAAAGTATGTGTGTTACACACACACACCACCTACTTACACGCTTTTGAGGACTTAAATGTCAGACTTGCTGGGTTTTTATAATTCAGAATTAGTACAGAGCAACTTTTCTGGTACTGACATATTTACCACAGATGCCTCAGGAGCAAAAGAAAATAACCAAGTAGGATTTTGACATTTTAACGAGGTGGGTTTTTTTTCTCCGTATATGAACAGCGAGTAGCTCTGACAAATGGGTTATGCGTTTGTGTTAGGGATCACTTATTTTCACCTGTTGTGTATAAGTGATTTTTTTTTTTAAGTGCGCGTTCCTGAACTTGCCAGCATATTGGAATCACGTGAGGAGGGTTAAAAATCCCTGACGCTCATATTGAAGATTGGGGTTTAATTGGCCTGGGCTTGGGCATAGTTTAAAAAAAAAAAAAACAAAAAACTCCAGGTGATTCTAATGCGAAGACAAGATGAAGAAACCACTGCATTAAAGTTTTACACTTTTCTCAAGCCAGGTGTGTCCTTAAAAATGAACTTTTCGTACACTGGTTCTGAAATTTTGTGAGGGTTTTAGACTATTTTTCTTTAAATATGAAGACAAAAGAACTTAACCTTTTTATTTTTAAACTCACAAAGCCAAGGAAATGCACCTGGATGGCTTTCTCCTCCACTTCCCCCCTGCCCATCCACCCCTCACATCTCCATCCTCCCCACACACATGGAGAGCACGTTTTTCCCATGATTCCCAAGCCACGTCTTCTGTTATGCCCCATATAAAAATGGAGATACCTGCTCAAACACTTGTGCAGAATATCTCACAATCCCTTTTTTTTTTTTAAATCCTGCTCATTTCACCTTTTCATGTGCTTTAAAATTAATTTAGATGTGGTTCAAAATACCTGGCTTTTTTTCCCCCTACTGGAAAAAAAGAGCAACACGATTAGAACAAAATTGATTTCTTGGAGTGATTTCTGTTACCTGTATTTTCCAAGTTGCTGATTTAGGTAAGAAGTAGAAATGAAATAGAACTGAGATAGAATATTTCGTTCTTGGGCCTATGCAAAAATTGTAGGTACATTTTGCTTATTACGAAATTTAATTTGTGGTTAAACTGTTAAAGAAAAGAGATGCTGAAGGGTTTTGTTCCATCCACAATGCTGTACCTATTGAATGGAGAGTTCCACAGTCCAATAGATATAGAGTGTTTAAGTCAGTGTTTCTGGCCCTTTCAAATCTCTAAGTCTAGCTTCTGGTGCCCCTTGGTAGTGTGGAAAAAACAAAATGAAACAAGTAGCAGTAGATTGATTGTATACTGCATCTTATTATGAAACAAAATAGAAAAGAAAGGGGTTTCAAAATAGAATCCCCCTTTCCCAGGAGTATTTGTCTTGTTCTCCATGAAGTTAAAGGTCTGAAATAATGTGCCCATCAGGGGCTCAATGTTGCATGTCCATGCCAGTTGGTCCAAGGGCTTGTTATGATGGTAATGACCTACTGAAACGTGAGCTTGGATTGCAACAATACAATTGCTACCAGCTCTCCCGCTGGGAGAAATATTTTATTATTGTCAAATGTCCTCCATAGAGATTTGTTTTGCCTGTTCCTGTTTAAATTAAATTCAAAGCAGAACTGCATTACTATTTCTCTGGAGTATATTTGAGATAAACAACTAGTCTCAAAATTTAGGATTCCTGGCTAGTTCAAATTTGTTTATTAGCAGAAAAATTACAATAGGTGACACCGTAGCTGCAGGAATATTATGATTGCAGCCACACAAGAGATTTACAGACTGAGTCCATGGCCTGAAAGCAGGAGAACTCCCTTTTTCATTACAGATGCCAGCCAGATTAATAATTAACTATTCCATCAACTGTACAACCTTAAAAAGAAAAGATGTCCCAATATACTAATGCATTACCATAACATGCCACAGAATTTTGGCCATGAGAAAATTTGTTCCCAGTAAGAAGTGTTTTTAAACTTAAGATCATAAACCAAATCTGAGTGTGTGTGTATACAAATATTTTTAAACAGCAGCATGGTAGAGCACTGAAGCCCCAACCATGGATGAAAATGCTCTTGAGCATAATGTATCTTTTCCAATACTATTTTTTAAAAGAATTGAAAGGAATGTCCTAAACTATATGGAATTATCTGGATCATTTTGCCAGAGGTCCTATAATGCAGCCTTGACAAAGGATTTTGAAACAGTGACGCTTTTAATCAATACAAATATTATTACAGTTAAATTAGAACCAGGTCTTACTCTACAAAAAAAAATGCCTGTTAGCTTTGTGAAAATCACAGTAGCCTGCGTGTTCCTGAATAGGATGAACTTCAGAGAGCTGGTTTTGAGAAATGCAAACAAACTGCTGGGAGGGGTCACTAAAAGGGCCTACCAGAAAAGCATTTCAAACTAGCAGGAGCCTTAAGTCACACTATTCACACTCCGATTCAATCTGCCATGCTCAGTCGAATTTCACAGTTTTGTTGGGAGGTGAAGTCCTGGCTGCTATTAAAAAAAAAAAAAAGAATAAACCCAGAAAACTAAAGTCATAAGAGCAATTTCCAAAATGAGGTCTAGAGCTATGACAAGTGTTGGCTTTTTTCCCCCTTAAATTATGTGATTTCATCTCATTACAAATAAAAAATACTAAACATGAATGCTAAAAACAATCCTGCAGATATTTTTGTATTAATCTTTTTAAGATTCTTCTCCACTAGACGTATTTTGCTTTGATTTTTCTCTAGTGAACAAAATGATTGACCAGCCCTGGAGTATCAACCTTATGCTTCTAAATCAAAATAGATATATACCTATCTTTTCAAGTGTATGTATTGAAAAAAAAGTCTCTTGCACAAAAAGAAATATGTGGTTGAGAGTAATTTCTTGGCTGGGTAATAAGTAAAATGATGTTTGGAGATGAGGAAATTTTTATACACGGGGAATTCTGTAGCATGTGTCTTACTTGCTGTTTCTGATAAGGTTGTTTTCAGTTCCTTAATATAATCAGTAATATAATGAACATCTTTGGGTGTCTTTCCTATGGACCAGTATAATTTGAATTAGATGGGTTTGAACTGCCACCAGAAGTGCATTTTGTTTCATTTTCCCTCAGCAACATATAATTTTATTTTGCTCTTACACTTTATTAACTTGATTATTTTTTAAATGGCATAGGACTGTTTTGACTTATAGTTCTTTGAACATTCTTGTGTCTTATGCCAGCTCAGACTCTCCATGCCTATTCATTGCCTATTCATAACCTTTGCTCTTTTTTCTATTGTGTTTCCTATTATTTTCTTGTTCTTTGTATATTCTAGATATTGATCCTTGTCAGTTTCAGTTTTTGCAAATGTCTTTCCCTAGTCAGTCATGTATCTAGTAACTTTGACCTTTGTCTTTGTTCACTAGAAATTATTGTGATAGAGTGATTCATCAATTTGATCCTCATGCTTTCAAGGTTAAAAATATGTTTCTAATTTTTTGCAATTATTTTTATAATTTAAATTTTACATTTATGTCCTTTGAAATCCAGTTTGAATAAATTTTTTTGAAGAATAGTCAGTTTACAACGTTGAGCAGTTTCTGGTGTACAGCACAATGTTTCAGTCATACATGAATATACATATATTTGTTTTCACATTCTTTTTCACTGTAAGCTACAAGATATCGAATATAGTTCCCTGTGCTATACAGTATAAATTTATCTGTTTTATATATACCAGTTGGTATATGCAAATCTCGAACTCCCAATTTATCCCCTCCCACCCATTGCCCCCCAGTAACCATGTCTTTTTATATGTCTTTGAGTCTGTTTGTTTTATATGTAAGTTTGTCTTTTTTTTTTTAAGGATTCCACATATAAGTGATATATGGTATTTTTTTCTCTTTCTCGCTTACTTCACTTAGAATGACATTCTCCAGGGCCATCCATGTTGCAGCAAATGGTATTATTTTATTATTTTTAATGGCTGAGTAGTATTCCATTGTGTAAATATACCACAACTTCTTTATCCAGTCATCTGTTGTTGGACATTTAGGTTGTTTCCATGTCTTGGCTATTGTAAATAGTGCTGCTATGAACATTGGGGTGCAGGTGTCTTTTTGAATTAGGGTTTCTTCTAGATATATGCCCAGGAGTGGGATTGCTGTGTCATACAGTAAATCTATTTTTAGTTTTTAGATGAATCTCCATACTGTTTTCCACAATGGCTGCACCAAGCTGCATTCCCACCAGCAGTGTATAGTTCCTGCAGTACTTTGATCACTCCTTTTTTAAAATCACAATCTAATAGGCTATTAACATCTATTTCATTAATCATCTTTCAGGGGATTTCTCTTGTTCTTTTAAGTGGGAGTGAGTCCTCTGCTTTTTCATTTTGCTTATATCTCTCTGGCACTGTGGATTATGGAGTATAAATTATCTACTGTGGTCCTGAAGGGGTTGGTTTATTTATTTATAGCAGATGCAGAAATAAAAGTAAAAAAAAAAATTTAAAAGAAGAAAAAAAGATTTGAAAACAATATAATGAATAACAGAAGAACAAAACAAAGAGAAACAAAAATCAAACTGAGCCAGTGAGGAGGTGGGTGGGAAGGGAAAAAACTGGGAGTTTGAGATTTGTAGATACTGACTGGTATATATAAAATAGATAAACAAGTTTATATTGTACAATACAGGGAAATATACTCAATATCTCATAGTAGCATATGGTGAAAAGAATATGAAAATGAATATATGTATGTTCATGTATGACTGAAGCATTGTGCTGTACACCAGAAATTGACACATTGTAAACTGACTATACCTCAATAAAAAATTAAAAAAATTCAAATCAAGACAAATTTTTAAAAATTTAAGAAAAAGATTTGAAAACAGTACAATCAATAACTGAAGAACAAAGAAATAAAAATCAAATTGAGACAAATTTTAAGAAGTTCAAAAGAAGAAAAAAGATTTGAAAACAGTATAATCAATAAAAGAACACAGAAAAAAACGAGGCAAATTAAAAAAATTAACTTAAAAATTTTAAAGGGATTTAAAAATAAAAAAATTTTAAAAAATTAAAAAAGGAAAAGAAAATAAAAGGATGTGTTCCCATGCACACTGTGTGCTCCTAATAATTTTCTCCCAAGGTCCTTTTTAAGTCTGGGTGGTTGGTTGCCAGGTGTTTTTTGTGCCTTTTGGCTTTTGCCCCTTTGGTTGGGGGTGTGGCCAGAGCCTGCCCTGGCTATTGAGCAGGGCCTCTTTTTTGTTGTGGTTGTCTCCGTTCCTGCCCTCGTCCGGCTGGGCAAACTCCGCTTTCCTGCTCCAGAGGCCCCAGGATCGCACCCCTTGGTCTGCACCATGTCCCAGCACCGGTAGGCTGATGGGTCCCTGCGCTGCGCCTGCGCATGTCAGATGGGCGGGCCGCTCCCCATCCAGTGCCGCTCGCCGAGCTGCGATTGGTCCATATTCGTAGGCGCGCTCACAGAAGATGGCCGCACGAGCCCTCACCCCCACCGCGAGTCAGAACGCCGCTCCCTGTTCGCCTGTCTTAGTGTGAGTTTACAGAGGCACCGGGACAGACCGGTTCTCTCTGCCTGGGGCTGTAAACAAGCCTCAGTCCCGCCTAGGAAGCTGCAGGGCCCCTAGGTAAGGATTCAGGTTTTCACCCCTCCTCAGCATGGGAGCCGCGCCATAGAATATGGCGGCTGTGGCTGCTCCCGGCCGCTCTCCTCAGGAGCCGCGGGTCTGAGGAGACAAAGGGCACGGTGCCCCCTCCCCCCAGCGCACACCAGCAGTGTTGCTTTGCTAATCTTTTTGTATTTTATGGGGGACCCAGGCTGTTCTGTACTGTGTCCCCTCCCAGCCACAGCCCGCAGCACCCTGCAGTCCCCGGGGCTGCCTCCGTGCAGCCGCCCTGTCCTCCACCCTGCTCGGGCGGCCTGTCCTGGGCCCCACTTGCCGGTTCGCGCGCTAGGGCTGGGGGTCGTGGGGACCCTCTGTGCCGGCCAAGGGCTGTTCCGTACAGTTCTGAGCCTCGGAGGCCCCCCCTCCCTCCTGCTGGCCTCTCGGTTGGAGGGGGGAGACCCGGCGAACGAGCGCTATTCCCCCTTTGCCGCTCCCTCCCCTCTGCTGTTCCTGCACTACTTTACTTTTTCTGCTTTCTTTTTTCCTTTCCTCCTGCCAGATTGGTGGCGTATTTTGAAGAAGGCGATGTTCTGTCCAAGTTCAGCAGGTGTCCTGAGTGGCTGGGTGGGTCCGTGGATGTCAGTCTTGGTGTATTCATGGGAGAGGGTGAGCTGCCAGCATCCTTCTATTCCGCCATCTTGGCCGCCTCTCAGCTTGGATATTTTAAGTGTGACGTAAGTTTTAACTTTTTTTTCAACTTCTTTATTCTCTACCAGTGTATGATAACAAATCTATATTATATCAAACTATCATATATATACATATATAAAGTAATCTAGTATTTGATTTTTTATTATGCTCTTTGGGCAATCTATATGCTGCTGCCACAATATTATTTTATAACTATAGTTTTGTAGTTTGCCTTATTACCTGATAGAATGTATCTCCACTCATGCCACACTTTGTCTTATTTTCCAAATTGTTAGTTTTTTTGGAGAATTTTCTTTTTCATAAATTTCAAAATATTTTTTCAATTCTCAAAATGATCTTTCTATAAATTTCATTAGAATTTTTAATGTACAAATTGGAGAAAATTGAAATTTTTACAAATCACATTCAGTGAACATATTATAGCTCTCGATTCATTTATACTTTCTTTTATTTCTTCATTAGAGATCTTTTTAAATTACCTACATAAAGTCTCATGCTTTCTTTGAGTCAAATTCTGGGTACTTTATAAATTGATAGCTGTTGCAAATTATAATTTATTATCTATTATAATAGTGATTTTTGTTATGTTTTGTTATTTGAATAAACACATACTATTTCATTTTACATATTGTCTTATACTTGGGAATTTGCTGAACTTCCTTATTAGTTCAGATCACTTCTGTACAGTCCTGGATTTTCTATGTAAATGATTCTACATTTTTTCTAAATTTAGATTGCAAACTGATCAGTATATTTCTGAATCCATCTCTTTCTCGTTGTACTTTATTATAGGGAGTTAAGAGCAATCGACTCATACTTTTAGCACTCTGACTATAAACCATCTTTCCCGAGTCCATAAATTTGTTAGATTCATTTTCTTTTTTCCAAGTTGCTGAAAGCAGAACTTCTGTGAATGGGTTGCCAGTATACAACATGAATTGCCATTTTCCCAGCCTTCAATAACATTTTTCCAGCTTTCTGTAAAAGTTTCCAACTGTCCTTGTCCCAAAGCCACTTCTACATATTTTAGGTTTTCACTACAGCAGCGATTCCATTTCTAGGTACCGATTTTTCCCTCAGTTTTCAGTGCATGACAACTGCACGACCTCAGTGTGGAATAAAATAGGCCCTTTTTTCCTGGAGCTCCTTGGTGTGTCTAGAGACGGCTTGACTCCACAGCTCTACTTAGACCTGTGGAGCTGGGTGGCTCAGTTCTACTCCTTATGTGTTCCTCTGGGGGCCCGGCTGGAGGGGCAGCAGCTGCTCAGAACATCCTTGTATCAGGATGATCTCAAGGGCACAAGAAAGCAAGTTCCAAGACACAAGTGCATTTCAAGCTTTTAATATGTCTCCTATCGCCTCTCATTGGCAAAGCAAGTCATGTAGCCAAACCCAAAGTCAAACACACCCTGCAATTTTGTGGGAGACTCTTCAGATTTACATGACAAATAGTATAGATACAAGGAGGTGTAAAGAAATAGAGATAGTAATTCAACATATCATAAATCCTTTGGTAATTTCTACTCAATTTTTAATTTTTTAATAACTATTAATGACTATGAGTGTTTAAACACTCAATGGAAATGACAGACCTTCTCTATAGCCCCACAGTGTCACCTTTGATATACACAAGTCTGTTCCTCTTCTGTTCATTCATTCGTCAATCTTTGTGCCAATCCTGCACACCCTTAATTACTTCCTAAAATACTTAAAATCAGGCTGAATAGCTGACAGAACAGCTCCTCTTCATGTTGTCTTTACCCTGAGTATCTTGGCTTTTATCATTTCTATACAGATTATAGAATCATTTTAATTTACATACACTACACATACATACACACCTGTTAATATTTCAATTGCAATGGTGTGGATTTTCTAGATTAATTTGTGGAAAATGCATATCTATGTTACATTTAGGCTTATATAATTCATGAGTATGTTTTAACCCTCAATTTTAATTTTCTTAAACTTTTTTGTGTTCTTATAAAATAGCATCTTAAAAAAATCTTGATTTCTTATAGCATGAAGATTTGAAATATTGTGCTATTATAAAGGCTATGTGTTTATAGTTTTTTTTAATTTTGTGTTTTGCTTTTGGCTGATATATAAAATTGACTTTGTATATTTATTTTGCATCCACCAACCTGCATAAGCTTACTTATTAATTCTAATAATTTATCTGTGGGTTCTTTTGAATTTTTTACATACCCAAACATATCTTTTACATAATTGGTGCTTTATTGCTCTCCTCTTAACCCTTGTATCTTTTGCATCTTGTCTTGATCTTAATGTACTGGCAAAGACCTTCATTCCACGTTAATAAAGCTGATGAGACAAGAACCCTTACCCAATTCCCTACCTCAAAGTAAATGGTTTTGGTTTTCACCATTTATTTTGATATAGGTTCCTTCTAGATGTTCTTTAATAGATAAAGGATGTTTCCTTTTTTCCCAAGAATTTTTATACCGTATGGACTTTGAATTTTATCAAATACTTTTTACTTGTATCTACTGAGATATTCTGTGATTTTTCTCCTTTGTACTGGTAATGTGGTACTTATATTGACTGCTATTTTAACATAAAACTAATTTTGGATTTCTGAAACAGATCTAATTTGTTCATGGTATAGTAATATCTTTATATTATGCTGAATTTGTTTTGCCTATATTTTAAGAAGTTTCCGTCTCTGTTTATGAACAAGAAAATTCTATAATTTTTTTCCATAATACAATTTTCAGGTTATGATATAAATGTTGTCATAAAACAAGACGGAAGAAATGTATCTGCTTTATCTTTTCTTCTCTGGAAGAATTTGTATTAGAGCCAATCTTGTTGATTGTGTTAGTCTCATTTATTATGTTATTTCTTTGGTAAAAGCATGGTAGAAATGCCATGGAAACCGTGTAGTCCTGACATTTTCTCTAGGTAAATTTATTGTTTTAGGACTATACTTTGTAACAATTACAGCATCATTCAGATTTTAAAATCTCTTCTTGTATCATGTCTGTTAGTTTGTACTTTTGTGGGAATTTGTGCATTTCATTTATATTTTCAAATTTATTGGCACAGCATTGTTCCTAGTATTCTCTTATTTTTTAATGACTTCAAAGTCTATAATGGAGGGATTGTGTTAATTTCCTGTGACTACTGTAACAAAGTATCACAGGCCTATTGTCTAAACAGGAGACATTTATCTTCAGGCCAGGAGTCTGAAGTAAGTTTCACTGGTTCAAAATCAAGGTGTCAGCAGGGCTGAGTTCCCTCCAGAGGCTTGTCTCTTCCTTGTCTCCTCCAGTTACGGAGTGCTACTGGCACTCCTTGCCTTGTGGCTATATGATTCCCACCATTAAATTTCTCTTCACTCCATTGCTGCCTGGCTTTCTCCACGATTTGTGTGTTATCTCCTCTACCTTTCTTTCAGAAAGATATTTGTGATGGCATTTAGGACCCTGTGGATAATCTGGCATAATCTCTGCCTCTCAAGATCTTTTACTTAATCATATCTGTAAATCTCTTTTCTGGAATAAGGTAACATTCACAAGTTCCGGAAATTAGGGCCTGAGATCTTTGGTGGGGGGAGGGCATTATTTAGCCTACTGCAATGGCATTTCCTTTTTCACTGGCGTTTCCTTTTATATTGAGTATTTCTATAATATGCTTTTATTTCCTTTTTTTAAAGTTGAAGAATAGTTGATTTACAATATTGCGTTAGTTTCAGGTGTACAGCATAACGATTCAGTTATATCTTTTCAGGTTATTTTCCAATATAGGTCATTACAATGTATTAAATACAGTTCCCTATGCTATACAATAATCCTGTTGCTTACCTGTTTTATGTATAGTAGTTTGTATCTGTTAATCCTATACTCCGAATTTATTCTTCCCCCCTCCCTTTCCCCTTTGGTAACCATAAATTTGTTTTCTATGTCTGGGAGTCTTTCTGTTTTGTATATAAATTCACATTTTGTTTTTAGATTCCACATATAAGTGATATCATATAATACTTGTATTTCTCTGTCTAACTTACTTCACTAAGCATAATATTCTCTAGGTCTTTATCCAGTTGCTGCAAATGGCAATATTTCATTCTTTTTTATATCTGAGTAATATTCCATTGTATATTTGTATCCCATCTTTTAAGCCAATAATCTGTTGTTGGACACTTAGGTTGTTTCCATGCCTTGGCTATTATAAATAACGCTGCTATGAACATTGGGCTGCATGTATCTTTTTGAATTAGTTTTCTTTTTTTTCTGGATATATACCCAGGATTAAGATTGCCAAGGCATATGGTAGCACTATTTTTAGTTTTTTAAGGAACCTTCATACCATGCTCCAGAGTGGCTGCACCAATTTACATTCCCACCAACATTATAGGAGGGTTTCCTTTTCTCTGCACACTCTCCAGCATTTATCATTTGTAGGTTTTTTGATGTTAGCCATTTGGATCCATCCCTCCTTTTATTTCTTAATCAGTCTTTCCAAGGTTTATGAATTTTAAAAGTTTTTTCAAAGAAGAAACTTAGACGTTTTTGTTTCTTTTCTTTTATATGATTCCTGCTATGCTAATTCCTATTCTCTCTCCTTTATTATTTGCTCCTTAGATTCATTTACTCTATTTAAAAAATTTTTTTTACTGAAGTATAGTTGATTTACAAAGTTGTGTTAATTTCAGATGTACAGTAAAATGATTTATACACACACACACGCGTATATATACACACACACGTATTCTTTTTCAGATTTTTTCCCATTATGGGTTATTACAAGGTATTGAATATAGTACCCTATATACAGGAGGTCCTTGTTGTTTAGCTATTTTATATATAGTGTGTGTATATGTTAATCCCAAATTCCTAATTTATCCCCCTCACCCCTTTCTCCTTTGGTAACCATAGTTTGTTTTCTAGGTCTATGAGTCTATTTCTGGTTTCATTTACTTTATTTTTTTTTTAACTTCTTGAGATAGATGGTTACTCATTAGTTTTCATCTTCCCTTCATTTCTAATAGGCTATGAAATGTCCTTTTTGACAGCTTTTGCTCCTCCACATATTTTAACACTTAGTATTTTGTTAACATTAAATTCAAAACAGGTTTTAATATCCCAAGCTACTACTTCTTTGATCATACTTTATTCAGAAGTATATTTCTTGATTTCTTTTGGTTATTAATTTATATCTTCATTGCACTACGGTCAGACAACATAGTCTATAAAAATTCAGTCCTTTGAAATTTGTTGAAACTTACTTTGTGGCTCTCTTACGTCCTGCTGAACATGACTTAGGCTAAAGTCACTGTAGCTGGATCAAAGGAAACAGAATTCTTGACTCTGAGGGGTGGGGTTACTTGTGTGCTGCTGTGTTTTGAATGATCTATGGCTCTTCTGCCTCATTTTGTGGTTAAATGCTGGACTAATATATTTGACAATGGTAATAGTCCTCTATTCCTCCTTATCTGTTTTGGTTACTTTCTCATAATAGCCATAGAATAAGATAGATATCCGTAGAATAAAATAAATTATTTCTGAAAGCTTGCAGTGTTTCACACATGTGAATTTTTTTGTTCTTTAGAATGACTTGAATGTGATTTTTAGAGGAATCCTGGAGACATTCTAAGTGAAGTATCTAGTGATACTTCAGCATGGGGCTCTAGGTACATCCATAATAGCTAACAGTAGAACCATGGAAAAAGGCAGTATGGTAGCACAGTCAACCCAGAATGTAGATATCTTTCTTTATACTATCATTTTATAATATAAGCAGAGTCAGAGCTGATTAGAGCTGGAGGTCACTGGCCCAATTCATTTCTGTTCCAGATGAAGGCTGGCTGAGAGAGTGTGAGTCTTGCCCAATCCTTCAATTAGTGACTCACTTTTTCTTCTTCATTCTATCTCTCCCTTCTGGTGCTGTGCCTGCATCATTCCAGGCTTCCTTTTCCTCTCTCCTCCTTTGCCATCAATCTTGAGTTTCCAGTCATTCATCATAAAATCTGCTGATTACAATTGTTTGTTGCATCAGGCACAAAATTTCCTTCTTCGGCATTAGGGACTGTCTCTCTGAGCCACCTTTCAAGCCAGCCTTATCGCCGTATGGTCCAGAAGTCAAGTCTGCCCCAGTGTCTTCCATGCCATGAATGCACATGTTCCTTTCTTCTCTTCTCTCCCCACCTTTGCTGGTGCTGGTCCTCTCCCACTCTTCTCCAGGAAGTCAGCCCCAGCTAATCTCCACCCTTCCTTTCCTTGACTTCTTGCTCAGCACCACATCATCTAGTTTTTCTTTCCTGTTATGTCATTCAAATTAGAAAGCCAGTAACTTGACTCCAGAGCTCCTTTCTTAGATTTTTACGTGTATCATTTCTAACCTAGAGGAGTGCTACTGGCCACAGAGGCTGGAACCAGGCGGATAACCAAGCCCCTGGGCCAGCAGCCGTGTCCTTCTTTCCCTCTTCCTCTTATTCACTAGTTCACTCAACCAATAAACACTTTTCCAATGCACATCTTTTCTCCCTCACCTTCTCTAGATCTTCCTTCAGACCCTCAGTGAAGCTTTTACAGTCACTTTATTTAAAACTAAAAAGCCCCTTCCCAGCCTCACTCTCCCATGCTCCTGCTTAATTTTCCTCCAGAGCAGTCATGCCCATCAGATGCCTCTCTGGGACTGAACCCAGGACCTCGTGCATGATGAACACGTACTCTACCACTGAGCTATACACTCCCCACCGGTTCAGCAGATTTTAAGCAAATCTGTGCACCAAATGCATCCTGAATGGTAACAGTGAGAGGTCAATGTCTGATTCCTAGTCGTACCTTAAACCACGTTAGAGAGTGCAGACACCAATGGGCTGGGATGGATGTTGGCCTTTCCAACTGGTTTTTCCAGCCCCCAGCAGCATTGGCACCCTCCTAGTGGGACTGCCCACTGCAAAACTACCATGTACCTTCCAATACAGCTTAAAGGACAGATGTAGACATAAACTAATACAGAAAAGGTCTTATAAAGACACCCTTATTGTTAGAATATTAACTCAACTCTTGTTCTCTCCACCTATCCAGCTACAGAAGTTCCTGTTTTTAATTTTTTAAGACTGGATTTTGTGCTTCTTCACACACAATCTATATTGCATTTCTTGTCCATGTAGCATTCCCTGGCCCAGGTCAGGGCTGGGTACCACCTGGACTCGCTACTGTTTTCCTTGTGCCAGATACTTTTTATGGATGGGGAATTTGTTCTCATCCCTTTGCCCACCACCCTCTCCCCTTCCACCCCCTCTCCTTCACTTGAAGGTTTCTATTCATTTAACCCAGGTTAATAAGTAAAAGTATTTTTCTTGAAGGTAATTCGATCATCTAGCCCTCTGTACACACCCTGCAAACCCACCGAATGGAACTGGAGAGGGATTAAATGACTACTTCTGACTAGTTTGAATGAGGTTACACAGAAAGCAGTTTTCAAAATTTAACATCTTTGTTTTCAAGGATATATAACTGATGTATAAAACTAATCACAATGAATCTACACTTTTTGGGCTTCATCAAAAGGAGGTAGAATAAAAATTTAAGAACAAGGAAGGAGCCTGGATGTTAAATCAGAATGTCAGTGGAAACTTCTTGATACCAAGATATGTACTTGAATATTTGTATCCATAGGATGTGAAGACACTTCTACTGAGAAAAGTTGACAGTGACAAATAGGAAAAAACAATAGGACAGTCTGATATGTTCATTTAAAAGCAGTTAGATGGGAGGAAGAACCAACCTCAAGTTCTCCTGCCTTTTGCTTTACTTCCCAGAAGTCAAAGGCAGGCAGTCCCTGGTGTGCTGAGATGTAGCTCTGCGAGTTGCTCTGCCCCAGACAAAGAAAGGGGAGTCTGTTCTGGGAGTCTTCCACCTGCTGGGTGGTCTGTGCAGGGAGCTAGAATCCCTCTGTCCGGGGACTTAGAGGCCAGGAAGAAGGAGCAAACACGCACTTGTATCTGGAACTATGAGAGGTCAAAAGAGAGCATGACCTTTACCAGGGCTGCTCAAGGAGGGCCTTCCAATGGCAGTGCAGACAATCAGGGATGAGGGAAGGCTCCTCTGCTCTGTAATTAAACACTAGTAGGGTAATACACACAGTTAAGCATCTTCAAATTGTTTGAAAAAAAAAAAAAGGGCAGAGACCCTGGCAGTGCTTAGGAATTATCATAAAAAGGATAGAATCACAATAAGGACCAGTTGAAAGAGCTCAGGTCAGTAGTCACGGGCTGGAGAGGATGAAAGGCAGCTTCAAATTTAGTTTGATCTGGAAGGAGCATTGGCAGAGGTCCAGACTGTCTGTTGATGAGGGTACCTGTGACTTTGCACAAGCCCTGTCATCTTTTTAACACTTTGTTCCACCATCTAGAAAACAAGCGAGTTGCATTAAATTATATATAAAGTCTCTCACAGCTGTAAATCACGATTCTAGATATGGGAAGTGTGTGTTCATAAGGCCGGTGCTAAGAAACCATTCGTTGCATTCAGAGAAAAATGATTAGGAAAAGCAGTGGATTTAAATAAAAGGAAAAGAAAGTAGACAATTAAAAATATTCTCATTTCCTTAACTCGTACATTAGGTCCCATTATATATTACAAAATTATGATAGACGACTATTTACCAGGGACGGTTTTGGCATAATTGGTACCATTTTTCCGTGCTTCCAATAGGTCAAGTGCTACATTTAACACTTTACATATTTTATTTCACTGAACACTCAAGACCTATGAGGTAGGTGCTATTATTGTCTCTCCTTGGCCAATGAGGACGCTGAAACTTGCAGATCTGAAATAACTTTCATCAGATTACATATATACTAAAAGGCAGATCTCAGTCTCTCCCACTGCAAACACTTG
This sequence comes from Vicugna pacos, assembly GCF_048564905.1. Classification (NCBI taxonomy): domain Eukaryota; kingdom Metazoa; phylum Chordata; class Mammalia; order Artiodactyla; family Camelidae; genus Vicugna; species Vicugna pacos. The sequence goes on from NC_133009.1 coordinate 28,220,616, forward strand.
CTCTTAACCTTGACAACATCCCATCTTGGACCAAGAATGGACCAGACCAATTTGTGAGATCCCTTCTTTAACTTTGTGATCATGGAACAGCTGATAAAATTTTAAGTATGACTTTTTTTTCCCCAGACAATATCTTACCTATCAAAGAACAAATATCTAGTGTTTACAGAAATAAAAGTTCTATTACATTTCTTCATGTCAGAGTATACAGAGGGTTTATGTGCTTCTCCGGGAAGAAAAGGAAATACAGCTGTGTTGTAGGTAATAACAGTTTATTTTATGTCCTATTTTCTTTAACAGTGATTGCTCTTACTTGGAAACTCTTGTGGCATTTTGTAGGCAATAAAAACGTAAAAAGAATGCTCTATGCAGAGAGTTTCACAAGCCTGGCCCCCAGTTCATAATCTATGGGGGAAGACATCTGCAATCTGGTTCCAGAGCTGTTCATCAGCATATCCACCAGTGACACAGGAACCAGGGCTGCCCTTCTAATGAGCCCCAGGTCAGTTCTCCCATCACTGGCACCCCTAACACCACTATGAGAGAGAAAGAACCATGCCCAATTTGAGAAAATGCTGGAAAAAAAAAAGTTTCCTGTAAGAAAGAAACAAAAATGAAAATTTGACTGTTGCAAAGTAAAAATCTGTGATTTGGTGCTGATAACACCTAATTGCTCTCTGATTAAATATCCTTGTCCAGGGTCAGGGCTAGTCCAGAGGAGAACTGTAAAAGCAACTCCTTGATGTCTTAGAAAACTCCTTTTGAGCAGCCTTACTGCTTACCTCACTGTAACTTCCTGCTCCTCTGATCTCTATTCTAAGCAGCCCCAGAGGACAGATTTTTGTTCTCTGAAACTTCTCTGCTCTCCATTTGGGTCTCATTGGGCCTTACTTGCTACTAATAAACTACTCTGGATGGACGGGCATGGGTGCCACTGAATTATGTGCCTTCTTAATTTTTTAACTTCTGAAAAACAGAGTATCTACTTAAAAATCACTCCTCTGGGAGAAGAGGCAAGATGGCGGAGTAGAAGGACGCTTGTAAGTCACCCTCTCCCACAAATACACCAAGATCCACATCTACAGACTCACTCAGCCAACCAGAGCACCTGAGGAACTCCGACAGAACATAGCCCTCTTCAAAAGATAAAGACGCCAAAAATCTGGTAGGAGAAAAGGAAAAAAGAAAGAACAAAAGGCAAAGCAGCGCGGGATGGGTCCCGCGGGGAGGGAGCGGCAAAGGAGGACTGGCGCTCGCTCGCTGGGTCTCCCCTCTCCAGCTGAGAGGCCAGCGGGATGGAGGGGGAGCCTCCGAGGCTCGGATCTGTACAGAGCAGCCCTTGTCTGACAGAACTAAGTTAAATAGGCACAGAGCGTTCCCCCGACACTCAGCCTGAGAGGTGGGCCGGCAGCGGCGGGCAGGGCCAGGCTGCACAAGCCGGGCGGAGGACGGGGACGGCTGCACGGAGGCAGCTCCGGGGGACTGCAAGGGGCTGGGCGCCATGGCTGTGGGTGTACAGGACAGAACAATCTGGGCCCTCCATAAAACAGCAAGGTTGATGTGCTCTCGGGGGAAGGGTGCATACCCCCATCTCTGAAAACCCGCGGAAACTTTTCAGGGGAAGAGAGGCGGGGCCCAGGCACAGCCGCCATATTCTCCAGCGCTGAGCACCCGGGGGGGGGGGGGGGGGGCAGGGGCGAAACCTGCATCTGCACCGAAGAGCTCAGCAGCCTCAAGGGCCAGACTGAGATGGGCCTACAGCCCGGGGCAGGTGGGATCCTTCCATCCTGGTCCTTCAGAGAACTTGCTCCACAAGGACAAACAGGGAGCCAAGGCTTGGAGCAGGGATGAGGCTGCCCCTCGGTCTTCCCCGAGCCCACCCGCGGAGCGCGCAGCCGCACAGAGCAGCGGAGCTACCTGCTGCACAGGCAGAGGGAGAGCGGCCCCCCCCCCCCGCCTGTCGGGCAGGAACACAGCCCCTGACCGAGGTGCTGGGATGGGGCACGACCCGCCCTCCTGCCTGGCCAGTCTGCAACACCTGACTGTGGCATCCGGAGGGGCAGTGACCCGCCCGCCCACGGCAGAGGAGAGCTGCATCTGACACCATGTTAGGAGGTGCGATCTGCTTGCCGACAGGTGCTGGGAGCAGCACAGAAGAGGGCGCCAACGGAGGGCCTATGAAAACAAGCTGAGCTTCCAAAACAGGACGAAGGCAGGACTTCACATTAAAAGCACACACACTCCAGGAGAACACCGACAACCCCTTTTTTTTTGTTTTGTTTTTTGTTTTTGTTTGTTTGTTTTTTGTTTTGTTCTTAAATCTGTTTTTACCTGTTCTATTTTCAATTACTCTCTTAATTTTTACTTCTTAATTCATTTCTATTTCTCTTGGGTTTTGATGTCCTGTTATTGATTAGACACAGGCTTCGAATACATCTATTCATCTCCCTACCCCTTTTTTTTCTTTTTCTTTTTTTTTTAAAGGTTTTAAAAGGACGTCTCAACCCGATTAATACTCTGCTTCAACTCGCTCTTCTATTATTCATTATACACTGTTTTCAAACCCTCTTTCTCCCTTCTTTTAAAAATCTTTCTCTCTCTCTCTTATTATTTCTTTCTTTGTTTTTCCTAAGTTCTATTCATAAATAGGCATTAGATAGATAAAATCCTTAAGATCCAAAATAGACAACTGATACTCCATAAACCACAGTGCCAGAGAGGTATGAGCAAGATGAAGAAGCAGAGAAACCTTTCCCAATTAAAAGAATAAGAGGAATCCCCTGAAAGAAAGATCAATGAAATAGACATCAATAGCCTACTAGATCGAGATTTCAAAAAAGGAGTGATCAAATTGCTGAAGGAATTAAAAGAGATAGTGCTTAGAGAGAGAAAATATGTCAAAAATGAAATTGAAGCTATAAAGAAGAGCCAAGCAGAATGGGTAAACTCATTGACAGAGGTGAGGAATGATCTAATAGCTGTGCAAAGCCGACTAGTTAATGCAGAGGGACGAATTAGTGATCTAGAAGACAGGGCAATAGAAAGCACCCATTCAGAAGAACTACAAGATAAGCAAATAAAAAATAATGATAATAACATAAGGGACCTATGGGATAATATAAAGCGTCCCAATCTTCACATAATAGGGGTCCCAGAAGGGGAAGAAGGATCAAAGGGGATTGAAAAGGTTTTTCAAGAAATCATGACTGAAAACTTTCCAAACTTAAAGAAGGAATCAGATATCCAAGTACAGGAAGCTCAGAGGGTCCCAAACAGGAAGAATCCAAATAGACCCACACCAAGACATATCATAATCAAGATGGCCAGAGTCAAGGATAAAGAAATGATTCTAAAGGCAGCAAGAGAAAAGCAAAGAGTGAATTACAAGGGAACCCCCATAAGGCTCTCAGCTGATTTCTCTACACAAACACTACAGGCCAGAAGGGAGTGGCAAGATATATTCAAAGCCCTGAATGAAAAAAAGATGCAGCCTAAGATACTTTATCCAGCAAGGCTATCCTTTAGGATAGAAGGAGAAATAAAGAGTTTCACAGACAAAAAAAAAAAAAAGCTGCAGGAGTTTGGCAACACTAAACCCATGCTAAAAGAAATATTGAAGGGCTATTCTAAATAGAAAAGCAGCAGGATGCTACAGAAATGAGAAACTCACAACTGGAAAGGTGATAACTCATGAATTACAAATAAAGAAAACACAAAATTATAAAAGAAGACATACAAATCACTGAGAGTGGGAGAGGGAGGCAGGGAAATATAGAATCTTTTTTTTCTTTTTTAAATTTTTTTAACAGTAGGATGGGTTTGAGATCATGTTATTATCAGTTTAATAAAAATAGGTATAGGTTAATAGATTTACAAAAAAGGGTAACCACAAGTCAAAAATTTACAAGGGAGTCACAAAAATTAAATAAAATCCATGATAATACAAAGGAAAATTACCAAACCACAAAAGGAAGAAGAAAGGAACAAAGAGGATATACCAATTCAACTGCAAAGATAAGTTCAAAATGGCAATAAACACACCTCTATCATTAATTACTGTACATGTTAATGGACTAAATGCTCCAGTCAAAAGACATAGGGTGGCAGACTGGATAATAAAGCAAGAGCCTTCAATATGCTGCATACAAGAGACCCACTTTAGGGAGAAGGACACATATAGATTGAGAGTGAAAGGATGGAAAAGGATATTCCATGCAAATGGAAAAGCCAAAAAAGCAGGTGTTGCAGTACTGATTTCAGACAAAATAGACTTTAAAACAAAGGCCATAAAGAAAGATAAAGAGGGACATTTTATAATGATTAAAGGAGTGATACAAGATGAAGACATTACACTCGTTAATATATATGCACCCAATATAGGAGCACCTAAGTACATACAAGAATTACTAACAGAGATAAAGGGGGATATTGATGGGAATACAATCATAGTTGGAGATTTTAACACTGCATTAACATCACTAGACAGATCTTCCAGACAGAAAATAAACAAGGCAACAGAGAAATTAAATACTACAATAGAAAAACTAGATTTGGTGGATATTTTCAGAGCATTACACCCCCCAAAAATAGAATATACATTCTTTTCAAGTGCACATGTAACATTTTCCAGGATCGATCATGTACTTGGACACAAAAGAAACCTCAACAAATTTAAGAAGATAGAAATTATCTCAAGCATCTTTACTGACCACAATGCCATGAAACTGGAAATCAACAACAGAGAAACAAAGGAGAAAAAAAGAAAAGCATGGAGATTAAACAATATGTTATTGAAAAAACAATGGATCAATGAGGAAATCAAAGCTGAAATTAAAAAATACCTTGAGACAAATGATAATGAAAGCACAACCACTCAAAACCTATGGGACACAGCAAAGGCAGTGCTAAGAGGGAAGTTTATAGCGATACAGGCCTTCCTCAAAAAAGAAGAACAATCTCAAATAAACAAGTTAACCCACCACCTGAATCAATTAGAAAAAGAACAACATAAAGCCCCAAAAAGCAGCAGAAGGAAGGAAATAATAAAGATCAGAGAGGAATTAAATACAATAGAGATTAACAAGACCATAGAAAAAAATCAACCAAACCAAAAGCTGGTTTTTTGAAAAAGTAAATAAAATCGACAAACCTCTGGCCAAACTCACAAAGAAGAAAAAAGAGCACAAATTAGCAAAATAAGAAAGGAAAATGGAGAAATTACAACAAACAAAATAGAAATACAGAATATCATACGAGAATATTATGAAAAACTATATGGAACCAAACTGGATAACCTAGAGGAGATGGACAAGTTTCTGGAAGCATACTGTCCACCAAAACTGAATCAAGAAGAAACTGAACACTTGAACAATCCGATCACTAGAAAGGAAATAGAAATAGCAATTAAAAACCTCCCTACAAATAAAAGTCCAGGACCGGATGGCTTCACTGGGGAATTCTACCAAACATACAAAGAAGAACTCATACCAGTCCTTCTCAAACTCTTCCAGACGATTGAAAAGGAGGGAATACACCCAAACTCATTCTATGAAGCCACCATCACCCTGATACCAAAACCAGGCAAAGATACTACAAAAAAAGAGAATTATAGGCCAATATCACTGATGAACATAGACGCCAAAATCCTCACCAAAATTTTAGCAAATAGAATCCAACAACACATAAAAAAGATTATACATCATGACCAAGTGGGGTTCATCCCAGGGACATAAGGCTGGTTCAACATACGCAAATCAATCAATGTAATACATCACATCAACAAGAGAAAGGACAAAAACCACATGATCATCTCAATCGATGCAGAAAAAGCATTTGATAAAATTCAACACCCATTTATGATAAAAACTCTCACCAAAGTGGGTATAGAGGGAACATATCTCAACATAATAAAAGCTATATATGACAAACCTACAGCCAGCATAGTTCTCAACGGTGAAAAACTCAAAAGCTTCCCACTAAAATCTGGGACAAGACAAGGATGCCCACTATCACCACTCCTATTCAACATAGTCCTGGAAGTCCTAGCCACAGCAATCAGGCAAGAGAAAGAAATAAAAGGGATCCAAATTGGAAAAGAAGAGGTAAAAGTGTCATTATATGCTGATGACATGTTACTATATATAGAAAACCCTAAAAGGTCCACACAAAAGCTACTAGAGCTGATTGAAGAATTCAGCAAGGTAGCAGGTTACAAAATTAGTGTTCAAAAATCAGTTGCATTTCTTTACACTAACGATAAATCAACAGAAAAAGAAAGTAAAGAAATAATCCCCTTTAAAATAGCACCCAAAGTAATAAAATATCGGAATAAATCTAACCAAGGAGGTGAAAGAATTATACACAGAAAACTATAAACCATTGATGAAGGAAATTAAAGAAGACTTTAAAAAAATGGAAAGATATCCCATGCTCTTGGATTGGAAGAATCAATATTGTTAAAATGGTCACACTGCCCAAGGCAATCTACAGACTTAATGCAATCCCTATCCAATTACCCAGGACATATTTCACAGAACTAGAACAAATCATAATAAAATTTATATGGAACCATCAAAGACCTAGAATTGCTAAAGCATTACTGAAGAGAAAGAAAGAGGCTGGAGGAATAACTCTCCCAGACTTCAGACAATACTATAGAGCTACAGTCATCAAGACAGCATGGTATTGGTACCAAAACAGACATATGGACCAATGGAACAGAATAGAGAGCCCAGAAATGAACCCACAAACCTTGGGTCAACTAATCTTCAACAAAGGAGGCAAGAATACACAATGGAATAAAGACAGTCTCTTCAGCAAATGGTGTTGGGAAAACTGGACAGCAGCATGTAAAACAATGAAGCTAGAACACACCCTTACACCATATACAAAAATCAACTCAAAATGGATTAAAGACTTAAACATAAGACAAGATACAATAAACCTCCTAGAGGAAAACATAGGCAAAACATTATCTGACATACATTTCAAAAATTTTCTCCTAGAAGAAATAAAAGCAAGAATAAACAAATGGGACCTAATGAAACTTACAAGCTTCTGCAGAGCAAAGGAAACTAGAAATAAAACAAGAAGAAAACCTACGGAATGGGAGAAAATTTTTGCAAGTGAAACCGACAAAGGCTTGATCTCCAAAATATATAAGCAGCTCATACGACTCAATAAGAAAAAAATAAACAACCCAATCCAAAAATGGGCAGAAGACCTAAACAAGCAATTCTCCAAGGAAGACATACAAATGATCAAAAAGCACATGAAAAAATGCTCAATATCACTAATTATCAGAGAAATGCAAATCAAAACTACAATGAGGTATCACCTCACACCAGTCAGAATGGCCGTCATTCAAAAATCCAAAAATGACAAATGCTGGAGAGGCTGTGGAGAAAGGGGAACCCTCCTACACTGCTGGTGGGAATGCAGTTTGGTGCAGCCACTATGGAAAACAGTGTGGAGATTCCTCAAAAGACTAGGAATAGACTTACCATATGACCCAGGAATCCCACTCCTGGGCTTGTATCCAGAAGGAAATCTACTTCAGGATGACACCTGCACCCCAATGTTCATAGCAGCACTATTTACAATAGCCAAAACATGGAAACAACCTAAATGTCCATCAACAGGTGACTGGATAAAGAAGAAGTGGTATATTTATACAATGGAATACTACTCAGCCATAAAAACCGACAACATAACGCCATTTGCAGCAACATGGGTGCTCCTAGAGAATGTCATTCTAAGTGAAGTAAGCCAGAAAGAGAAAGAAAAATACCATATGAGATCGCTCATATGTGGAATCTAAAGACTCATGGACAGAGAATACAGACTTGTGGTTACCAGGGGGTAGAGGGTGGGAAGGGATAGACTGGGATTTCAAAATTGTAGAATAGATAAACAAGATTACACTGTATAGCACAGGGAAATATACACAAAATGTTATGATAAATCACAGAGAAAAAAATGGGACAATGAGTGTGTATATGTCCATGAATGACTGAAAAATTGTGCTGAACACTGGAATTTGACACAACATTGTAAAATGATTATAAATCAATAAAAGATGTTAAAAAAATCACTCCTCTGACTTAAGCATCATGCTAGGTGCTTAGTGTCCATGAGTTAGAAGTCTTCCAAGAGCTGCGTGAGAGGGACATTTATGCAGGAGGAATGGGGGCCTGGCAGAGTGAAGGGATTTGCTCAAGGCCCCGTGGAGATTGAGCCAGAGGTGATGGTAGAAAACCTGTGCTCCCCTCACTCTTCTGCATTTCTTCCCCATGACCTTTTAGTCCAGACCATTGGAGATGATGCCAAAATCAGAGGCTCTCTGGCTTGGGGTCTTGGGGCAGACCCATGTCCTAGGACAGGAGTAGGGGTGTCTTAGCCGTCCATTTCTCTTCAGCTGAATCAACTCGGGAATATTCTGTCCTCCTTGTTTATCCTTCCTCTGTCTACAAGCATCTAACAGGGTCTGAACACTACTCTTGCTCCTAGTACTGCTACGGCTGCTGCCACACCTGCTGTCTTCCTGTTGCATGATGCTTTGCTGTCTGTTTCAGCTGTGTGAAGAATCAAATCTTAATCCCAATAGTGTTTCTCTTAGATTCTCCTTGAAAGTTTGGAGAAGTAGTAATAGTACTTCCTGAACATTTTGAATTTGAAGGGCTTGCCTGACAGGCACAGTGGGCATTTAGGGTAATTTTGTAATTGTTGTTATTTTATCCCACTGCTCGGGACTTGGAGGAAACTTTTTATGAGTGTGAGTGGTTGACATTTGCTTGTCTTCATGGCCATGGCTGTTCAGGAAGAAGGGGATTAAAGAAAATCTCACATATAGAGACTGAGGTCAGTGTGTGTATGGGGAAACAGTTGAACAGAGTATTTTGCAGTTTATAATGATGCGCTCGATTAAATTGATGACTTAAGGGAGAGTGGTGGCTCTTGGTTCTGGGGATCGGACGTCCTGAGTGATCTCAGAAGCCGGAAGCATACATACTTCAGCATTTTAAAGGTCAGTTGGCAGAGCTGGCCGCCGAGAGCGGCACCAGCAGTGAGTAGACACTGTGGTATCTGTTCACTGATCAGAACAGGTGCTGCAGAGAATGTCCCTGGGGCAGAGCGCAGGGGTCCCAGACCATCTCCCAGTGGGAGCTGCCATCGGGCACCTGAGCAAACTGAGGTCCAGCTTCAGAATCATTTGCTCTCATGAGACCAGTCCAACAACATTTAAGAATAACAGGCTCTAACAGACTGCTGGAAGCATGCTGCCCTTTCTATTTCTCCCAAATGGGAAAAAAGTGGGATTGCGGTAGAATCTAAAGTCATGGACAGTGATGTTCAGTGGCAAAGCTGGGACTCTAGCATCTGGCGTAACAATTTCAGAATGAGCTTCATTATCCCACACTGTGTGGAATTTTTACTCTTAGAATATGGGGAATGTTAAGTTTTCACATCTAGAGAAGGAGGCTCTTCTCCCTTGCTCAGAAACTTCATTCTATTAAAAACTTTTTGCATTTCCCTTGCATAGAAGATTCTCTTGTAAGATTAACCTTTAAGAAGTTAAATAACCAATCGCTAATAAAAGCTCTCTAAAGTATCAGCTGTGTTACTGGAAGCTCGGTGGTGTTCTGTTTCTGTTTTTGTTAGCTTTTGAAGTTCTTGAGATTATTCTGCAAATACAGCTCTTATTACATTGCCTTAATATTCTTGGTAAATAGCATGGTATCTTACGCTGGTTAAATGACTTTTTCTGACACTTTCAGCCTCTGAGTCCAAGTCTTACCAGTGTTGCTTGGATAATAATCGACATTCTTACAATAATAGATAAGTTAAATGTGACTGTGAAAAGACGTTAAGAAAAAAATCTTTCTAATATGAATGCACATATTAAATAGCTATATAATTTTTGTGATTAACATCACTTAATATTTAAAACCACTTCACACAATCCCTGGGACATAGCTGGGCTTAATTATTGTATAAGTAAACTGCTGTGCATTAAAGTGATAATGCTGACATATTTAAGGAAAAATCAGATACTACTTATTAGTTTTAGTGAGTAGGTTGATTGCCCTGGGAGCCTCAGCACAACATTGAAGGCCTAGATATTGAAGGTTTAAAATTGAATATACCCAATAAGCCACTCTAAAGTGTATTTGTTTTAGTGTGTGTTTGTACGAGGTACTACACGTGGAGCTGAAAACTGTAGATAAAAAGGCATAGACTTATTTTCAGAAGTTTTGATGGGCATCAGATGCAAATGTAGAATTTATATATCACATGCAGTTGTACTGCATATAGACTATAAGTAATTTGATGTATTTGTCAGATTACACATGATTTCTATCTGTTGATCACCCAGAAACATCAGAGATGGGCATGAGAACAGGGAAGTACAGTTTGGAAAGTTCTGTGACACATACATAAGACATTTACACACCATGATTCTGATAATCTGCCTCTAATCCCTCCTGAGGTTGAGAAGGGAAGGACAGTTTGTCTCAGCCATGCAGCTTAGAAGCAGAAGAATCAAGTACTGAATAGAACATGTATGGCTTCAGATTTCCCAAGTTCTACCTCATCCACCCCTTCTCCTGTCTCCATTGCACCACACTGCATCAAATACCACGTATTTCTAATTTGTGTGTTTCATCTGCCTTGATAATGCATTTCAAAGTTTCTTTCTTGGTCCACCATGCTTGCTTTTGCTGAGTGTTGTAGGGGCAAATGGAGATGAAAATAGCCCTTAGAAGGTTAGTGTCTGATTGCCCAAGGCTGACTGGCTGCTAAAAAGACATAATTTACAAAATAAATCTCTAACCATTATCTACTTGAAAGATAAAATGTAGGAACTGAAAAGGACCTTTGAGCCCTCCTCCTTCATTTTACAAATGAAGAGAATGAAGCTCACAGTGGCACAGCTAGTTAAAATCCATCAGGAATCACTTATCAAACAGTGCCCAGAGCATTTTATTTGAGCGTGATGCAAGCGATGAGATGCAAGAAAAGACTCATTATTTGTCACTTGGACTCTTGGCACTATTTTTTTACACCATATTTTGCTAAAATAAATGTGTGCCTTTAGAAGAAATGAATCGCTCGATGTTCTTCTTGCCTGGGATTATGAGTTTCCTACGAGTTGGATGGAATCAAACTCTAAGTAAAACACTAGGGGGAACTAATCTTTGCAGATTAATTTGGTCCTCCCAGCCCAGTTTATGAGGCAGCCATCTTGCCGTGTTTATTGATTATCAGACAAGACTGCTGATCGCCTTAAGGTCATTAAGTGCACTTAATTAAAGAGTAGTTAGCAAGCTTCTCTTTACCAAAGTAATACGGCTGTTAAAAGTGATTTGTACTTTACCAATATGGTAGCCATTAATCTGAAGGTCAATTTGTCATTTATATTTTCCCAAACAAATATATTTGGTAGGTCACAGTGAGCACTGGTATTTATCACATGCTCTCTTGGTGCACTGTATCTGTAATCATCAATTAAAAAAGAGAGCTTTCAACTGCCCTGTCTATAAAAAAAGAGCCGTTCCATAGCTTTTTGAGCTTCACACCCAAGTATTGTTTACTTAACAATCTGATACCTTCCGCTCTTGGCCAAGGGTGTTGTAGGGGAAAGTACTGATTCAAAAAGTAAAATTATTTCTGTGATTTCTGTGTAACCTGCTGCGTTCCCAAAAGAATTTGAACAAGAGTGAAGGAAATAGATAAATTCACATTATGGAGTTGTTCCAGAGATTGTAAAAATCAAAACCGTGTTCACAAAATTCACAGTTGGAAATCATAGGTTTTTGTATTTATTGTATATAATTTCATGGTGTAGTTGTAGAAATATGTGGATGATAGGATTTATTGACTGGCCTTTAGAACATTCTCTATTTGGTCCTGTACTCTTCGTTTCAGGACTGTACATGCAAAATAGCAAATGCTCAAAAATGTTGTACTTGCTAACAAACACCTGTGTGGGTGATTAGGTGTTAAGGGGTTCTTGAGGAAAGGGAAAAGTAGTCACATAAAAGAGTCCTGGTTCTAATAAAAGCCATAGGCCACTGCTGCTGGGTATGTCCCACACTGGGACTGGAGTTCTTACAGGAAAGACTAGAGACGTTCCCAGCACCCAGAGAAGTGATGATAAACTTGGGAGTCTGCATCCAGATTACTTCTTGGGCTATCTCGCTGCCTTTCTCTTTCTTTTAATGTTCATTTATATTTTCCTATTAATTGGAATGTGGCTTCAAAAAGATGACTTTCTCATCTGAGAACTTGTAAGAAAACACTCAACTCCCTGGAGAAACCAAACCAAACCAAACAAGCCAATGACATTTTATTAACAGGTTATTTTTGGTCTGTTTCTTCAAATTACAGTTTGAAAGGTTAGACCATGATAAATGGAGTGAGAAAAGACTGCTGTGATTTTGTGAGGTAAGCAGCAGGGGATAATATATGTAAGTGTATAGTCATTGAATGACAGGTAGGGAGATATTTGACCCTTTCTGACTCCAGATCACTTTAAAATCATTTCCTAGTGATACCTGCCTTCAGAGCTAGACCAAATGTGTAAACCCAGCAACATACTGCCTGGGATTATATCTTTGACATGTTCCTGTTTTGTATTTCCAACCACAGTCAATCTAAGATACATATTTCAAATGCACTGTTGTAGAACCAGGAGAGCAATTGTATGAACCATAGTCCAAATTAGGAGGGTCCCAGGTGACCATCAGTAGAGTATTGAACGTTAGGGTTGAAGCCAGTTAGTAAAGTTTAGGAACTAGGGGTGTTGTGTGAAGAGCCTAACAGCCAATAGTGTTTCCTGAGCTTATCGATCCTACCAGGCACATTTTACGTGCAACCACTTGTGAGGTATTATCGTTACCTCCACTTTTCAAGTTAGGGAATTGAGGCCAAGCAAGACCCCACATTTAGGAAGGTGACTCTAGGGTGAGGTCAAGTCCTTCTCCACGGTACTAACACTTTAAGAAGAGGGAAAGGGAGATGATTGAGCGCTTATGAGGGGGTAGCCAGTATCATCCCAAGCCAAGCCCATCAATACTCAAATATTGAAGGACTAAAGATAATCATTTATTAGAGATCATGTCTCTTTCCATCTGAGTGTGGGTGGGAAAAATGGTGGTAGCTTCAAGTATGGTGTGTTAGATACATTTGCTTAAGCTCTGTCCTATCTAGTGGAAGGACTGATCTGCAATAATACTACCCAAATTCCAGAGAAAAGCCTTTGACCATGTTTGTTGTGTTAAGGTGGTATAATTATGCTTTAAAGCACACTGTATTATTCAGCATTTTTACTAATCTGAGGATTCATGCATCTGAAGTAGCAGAAACCAAGACTTAACTAAATTAACCAGATTCTTAACTTTCAGTCTGTGATTTGTTTTCCTAGCTGTTGTTATGTGCTTTTCTTTAACTTTCTTTATGCGTGTTCATGTTTGCCAATGTCATAGCCATATCCAGGACATCTCTTTAATATTCCTTCAGTGACTATTAAATTTGATTTAAAAATACTTTCATTTTGATATTTTCAAGCTGCTTACCAGTTAGCAGTATTTTTAATGTCCTATTTATCTAATACAGTTGCTTGTGCTGTTTTCATAATCAGATAAGGATCATTAAACCATTTTTGAGATTAAATAGCACAAAACCATTTTTTTCCTGTTTATGTGCCCCATTAATATTAGAGCTTATGCTTACTATGGCTTAATGTTTCAATTTTTAAATATCATTTATGTTAATATGAAAAGGCTCTATTATCTAATTGTGAGGATTATTTCCATTACCTTCCAGCATAATCTCTGCAAATATTGGCCTCCGTATTTCTTTGAACTGACAGATTTTAACCTTGGGTGTTTCTCAGGATATCATTCAAAATACTCATATATCTTTACTTAGTTTTTTTTTAAAGGCTTTATTTTTTGGAGTATTTTTAGGTTTGCAACAAAACTGTAAGGGAGGTGCAGAGACTTCCCATATGCCCCCTTCCCAACACATGCATAGTCATCTTTCACCAGAGGAGTACATTTTTTTTTTACGAAGGATAAGCCTAACACTGATACTGCGTAATCAACTGAAGTCCAAAACTTTGCCTTATGGTTCACTCTTGGTATTGTACATGCTGTGGGTATAAACCAATGTATAATGACATATATCCATCATTATAATTGCATACACAATATTTTTACTGCCATAAAAAGCCTCTGTTCTCTGCTTATTTATGACTCCTCCACCCATCCCACCCCCAGCAACCCTGACAACCACTTATCTTTTTATTGTCTCCATAGCTTTTCCTTTTCCAGGATGTCATATAGTTGGAATCGTACAGTATATAGCATTTTCGATTGGCTTCTCTCACATAGTAATATGTATTTAATGTCGCTCCATGTCTTTTCGTGGTCTGGTAGCTCATTTCTTTTTAGCACTGAATAATATTCCATTTCTGGATGTATCCCTTCTCTTACTGAAGGGCACCTTGATTGCTTCCAAGTTATGGACAGTTATAAAGTGCAGTAAACCTCCATGTGCAAGTTTTTGTATGGACATAAGTTTTCAGCTCCTTTGCACAAATACCAAGGAATGTGATAGCCAAATCATATGGTGAGAATATGTTTAGTTTTTTAAGAAACTGTCTATTTTCCAACGTGGAAATGCCATTTTGCATCCTCACCAGCAATGTGTGAGAGTTCCTGCTGCTCCACGTCCTCACTAGCGTTGTTGTCAATGTTCTGAATTTTGCCCACCCTCATAAGTGTATAGTGCTGTCTCTTTGTTGTTTTAATTTACGTTTCCTGATGACATATGATCAGGAGCACCTTTTCATATGCTTATTTGCCATCTGAATATCTTCTTTGGCCCGGTGTCTGTCAAGTTCCTATTAATAGCTGAAACATAAGATCATTGTAAATTTTATCCAATATCACTTACAACGATCGGAGAGAAGATCTTTCCATGTCTGGATGTTTCTTTTCTCAGCCTTTCAATCTGCAGAAGTGGGATTTCTTTATGCACAGTGCACCTCCTGCACAGGTGTGGCCTCCTGGGGTGGCTCTGCTGGCTTGGATGAATCTTGGTCCCCAAACTGGCCTCTCCTATCAGTGACCCAGGGCACCCATCTCTTCTTCCTGTGCACTTTGTTCTTTCCTAATCTGACACCTATGTCATCAGTGATCAGACTCTACATGTTAGATGTCTCTGGATAAAGTAGTATGCGTTCGCCTTACCTTTATTTTTGTTTTTCTAAAAGGAGAATGATTCATGTCAAGTTTAGCTCAGAACAAATGTTTTGGCAACAGCTTTGGATTTGGATTCAGGTGCCTGGAGTTCAAATCCTTGTTTACTAGATGGATGGCTTAATCTCTCCTAACTTCAGTCTTCTTTCTTAAAAATGGCTATCAGCATCACTTATCAACCCACTTCTCAGGGGTCTTATGAAGATTAAAATAGATGACTGTACATAGATACAGTTTTTAAACTGTTAAATACCATTCCAAGTTTAGATGTCACCACGCTTACTACCAGTAATATATGTAAATATGAATACCTTTGTACCATCTAAAATGTGCCAGACTCTGTTCCAAGTTCTTGATTATGTTATACCTCCTTCACTCCTTCCTACAGCCCTGAGAGGTGGGTAGAGTGAATAGGTCCATTTTAGAGATGGGTAAACTGAGAGGTTAACCAACTTGCTGCAGAGTCACATAGCTAGTGAATGAATGAGCTGGAATTTGACTTTGGAGTCTATGTTCATTGCCACTAGACTATACTGCTTCCTCAGTAACCATAAGGCTGGTGAACATAATATAATAATTATTACATCAAAGTAACGTATAAGTTTTCTTTATGGATCAGTTAAGTTTGACTTTTTTCTGCTCATTCTGCACTCCTTAATCATTGCCCCAGCTCCTGAATAAATATTTTTTGATAACATAAGGGGATGACTCAGTGTGCAGAAATTTAAAATACATGTCCTAATACAGCAGGTCAACATCTCCTTTCCCCTCTTGATGACAGTGTTGTTAGGAACGGCTAAATTTAAATAGTAATATAATGCTTTCATTTGATATAAAATATTAATAATGGTTTTAAACTATATTTTCAAGGAAATCATTGGTCGCATCTGTGTCTACAGTGTATTCTGCCACCTCCTTTCCTTTAGCTGTCTTCAATTTAGATAAAATGCATTAAACTTGTATTTATTTCTTCTCAGGTATTCATGACACTTTAAAGATTGTTTAGTTACACTTATGCTTGTCATCCTCAGCATGTCGCTTGCCAAATGGAGTTTACAATATATTCTAATGGATGTGAATGCTTCCCAGCCGTACAGTGAAACTTTGTCCCCAGTCTCCTTATTGAGTCCCCATTCTCCAGAATTTGTTTTAGTCAGGTCTGGGGTTTATCAGTCATTCTGGATTTTAGCTCAGTGAATTAAAATTTTTCCTTTTTTTATTTTGGCTCCCCATGAGTACCATCCAGTCCCTGGGTCTCCTGTAGCATCATGGCACCATGGAGAAGTGCCTGGCCATGATGCCGTCGGATGAGATGGGCACAGTTCTGCACAGTCTCTGGTCTTTAGTCATGCATGTACTTGGTAGTGTCCTTGTCCTGAACTCAAGACTCCCTTTCTTTACATTGATCAAATCTCAACACTTCCACAGTTCTTTAGGGGAGTATGGAAAGCTTGTGGAGAACGCCATGTGCACTGGGCTTCTGGAGGTTTGTGGGAGTGGAGGGGGAGAGGGGAGGGGATATTGTCTCGTGTCTCCTCTACCTGCCCCCTTTAACACCCTGACTTACACTGCTCCTGCTTGGGGCCTTATTCACTTTATTGGCTCCGTCTAAGTGATCTCAGGAACTTCCTACCTGTGCATAATCAGACTTACCTAGAAATTCTTTTACTCTTTCAACTCTGCTCGCTCTCCTCTCTTATAAGGAAGATCATGTTTTTCCCAGCTTGGGATTGGAGTGGGAATTTGGAGGTGGGAGGAGTACAGTACAAAATTGATTCTGTGAGAAGGCACATCCTTACAGATCTTTCCTTATAGAAAAGGTATTTATACCTGGACTAAGCACTTTGAGTGAAAATCGAGGTGATGATGTTTTGTCCAAGAATCCCAGTGTACCTATTTCCTTGACTTTGAGTGCTTCTGAACTGAGAGAGGATTGAGGTTAGACAGAGTGTGGGACTGGGTGGGAGATGTGTGTCCTGTTAACATCATCTGACCGCAGATATTTAACTGTACTTCCCAAATCTAAGTCTGCAGTTGATAGTGAGGCGCTTTTCCACTTTCTCCTCTTCTTTCTCTTCCCTTTTAAAGGTGAGTGTGAGAGAAGCGTGGCGCAGCTGGCACTGCTGAAGGAGGAATGGTGGCAGCTCTGCCCCAAGAACATCCTTCCGCTGCTGTGTTGTTTGACTGCATGTTTGCAGAGCCCTCGATCTCCATCCCTCTCTCACATTCTCTTTCTTCTCTGTAAGCTCTGGACTGTAGTCTACCTACCTTTTACATTTTCGTTCAAGTATTTATATTTATTTTGTTAGCAATTTCATGTTTCATTCCAAAATTTACTTAACTACTAACACTCTAACAAGACTGTATAAAGGTGGGCTCAAATATTTTAAAAAATGTATATATTCTTCTCAACTTATTTTCAAACATTTATTGACGTGCCTGTGTAATTCTTTGTGCCATCCTTGTTCTAGACAGTGGAGATACAGCAGTGAACAAAGCAGACAAGGGTCTCCATCCTTAATGGAGTTTATATACTCTCTTGGAAGATGATTATTAGATATTAAGAGTACAAGATGGCACATGCCATGAAGGTGGAATAAAAGAGGGTGACTATGGTATGGCCATAGGTTTTCAAAATTTTCATGTGTTATCAAAATAGAAGAAAAGAGAGTCATCTTATGTACCTGGAATCAGACTGAAGTTCAGTCATTCTGTGACTATGCCCTTGTGACTTGGAAGTAGGTGTGGGTGTGTGAATATGAAGATAGGTTCACCATTACTTACAGTGTTATCTCCGAGCAGGTATAATAAACTTGATGCGTCGCAGGTGTTAAAGAGATAAATGCTGACTAAAGAAAGGCACATGATGAACATAAAGTATCTTTTATTACATAAGAAATAGAAAATGTAAATAAATAGATATATTTTATTAGTTTATTTAAACATTTAACAGGCAGGTATGCAGCACGATCTTGATGAGTTTGACAAAAAGATTCTGGAATGACATGCAGCGTGTTCATCTACAGAAATAGTCCTGACTACATCGGAATTCGTTGTTAAAAATAAGCCAGCATGGAAATATGACTCATAAGCAGCTAAAAGGTTTTTGTTGGGGAAACTGCACCAATGCAGCAAACAGAAACACTTAGGAATCAAAAAGTTGCCTGGTATGTTATAGTGGAATATGTACTAATATTTAAACTATCATGAGAAATCCGGTTGGGATTGTACTAGGCAACCAGATATAAGATCCATACCTTGGGAGTCCTGGTCCCAAATTGTATTTGCTTTTATAACACATGTTTCTTTTCACCTCCAGGACTTTTTGTTAAAACACAGATTTCCTTTCACCAGCACAGTGCCTGTAATGTGTAGCCCTATCTCCCTGAACAGTGCTGGCCCTATGTCTAGCCAGATGAATGTGCAATTTGCCTGTTGCTGATTAAAATGGAAGTCTGTAAATGTATATGAATGTCTGGTCACATTTAAAAAGGAAATCTCAGAAGCTAACAAAATACCTTCCCCCTTTCTATACAATCCAGCAGCTTGAGTTCTTGTACACCCGCTAAAGCTTCATGCCGTATCTTTTAACAAAGAATGAACCCGCGTGTGAAAAGCAGCCAGGAAGACTTTGGCTTCATGGATCGGCATGAAATGAACGCCCCATGAGAGCCTCTTCCTGCTCCTCCGCTCCTCTGTTTCAGAATCCCTGGCTGCTGGTATTTGAGTGATGTAGCAATAGGTGCTCGTGGGATTTCTGCTCGGCAGTGAGAAGCAGCCCAGTTTTAGATCATAATAGACCAGCTACTGGGGAGGAACACAGAATGTTATCAGTCAGCTTTTACACTGGTGCCTTGGAAAGGGACCGAGGGTAGGGGGTGGTGAGCAAAGGAAAACTCGGGTAGAAGATGCTGTACCCTGTCAGTTTCCTGAGTTACACTGGGGGACCACCAAGACATTTATTCTAACCTGTGTGGATAGGAACAGTTGGTAAAAATGAATGTTCTTTCAAGATGGAGCAGATTGAGAATAAGTCAGCTACCACTGATATGGTGGGAAGAGGTCATTTTGCATACTTACATCTAAAAGTGTAATAAGAGAGGTGTTCACAAAATCCTTCACTTCCAGGAGTGGAGTATGTGGATGCTCACTGTTTTCCCAGAGCATCTCGAAGTTGCACATGTGAGTAAAACACTGTCTTGTAGTTCTGAAACCACTGAACACATTTGCCTGTATCAGGTTTCTCATTTAGGTCATTTGCTCACCCTTTAACTGGGTCATAAAAATAATAACAATAGTTAAAATGGTCCAGAGGTAACATTTTTTCCCTCCCTTATCCAGAACAGATGGGAGTAGTGTTTATTTAAGAGTAACTTGTTTTGCCTACCCCATTAGAATTAGACAGTGCATTTGACCAACTACTTTACTTTTCATGTTTATTTTATGTTTATTGCTGGAATTTTTTTTTTACCCATTACACATATGTTTGGTGGGCATTGTGTGAGATGCTGGGAATTAAAAAAAACAAGACTAAATAAATAGGAAGCTACTGTCAAACATACAGTCAGTAGCACATAGCTATTGGTTATGCTGTAGGTGTTGATTAAAGACTTGTTAATTGAGGAATGTCTGTCCTAGGAAGAAAGCCCTATTCATAGCTCCACAGGAATGGTCCACCCTGTCTGGAACAACCTGGGATGCTTCTCAGAAGAGGTGACACTTGACTTTGGTTTTTAAATATTATTAGGAGGTCACAATTTAGAGAAAAAAAAGGAGTTCATTTTAAAATAGAAAACCTAGTTTGTGAAAGACATGAAGGACAAAACGCAGAGCATATTTAGGAAACTGAGAAATTTGATGTGAACATAACATAGGGTGCAAGAGTAGGGAGGGAGAACAGAGACGAGGCCGGGAGATGGAGGCCAGGGTTTGGAGATGGCACAGACTTGTCTTTTACTCCCTATGGCATGTTCAGTACCAATAGTGCCTGGTTTTTAATAGGGTTCAAATGAAAACTTGAGTAAATGAATAGAGAGATGAATGGAGAGATGGATGGAATGAATATTATAATGAGGCTGTTAGGCCTCTTACAGACAAGGAGAGGTCACTGAAAACCTAAACAGGAGGCTGACATCAGATGGATGGCTCTGATGGAAGAATCTGTGGGCTGGATGTCAGACTAACGAGAGTCAGGGAGAGCACTGAACTGGCAATACACTTGTCTGGTGATAAGTTCTAAGGGGAATCTTGTCTAAGGTGGGAAAGTACTGAGAGGAAGAGCTAGGCTCAGAGAGAGAGTGAGAAGCAGAATCAATAGATACTGTTGACTCATTGGATATTGGGAGCAGAGGGTTGAGGGTGACTGGCTGAGCAATTGATTCAGACCAGGAGCCTGTAAGAAATTGCATAGGTTTTAGGTAGGCATGTCCTATAGGTTGTAAGAGACACGGGTCTGGAAGTCACATGTGAAAGGTGGGTGATTGGGACATAGAAGTGGGTGTCATTAGACCATGCATGACATTTGAGAAGGAAAAACCATGAGGATAGAATTTTAAGGATCATTAAGTACACAGAAAAGCCCAAAGAGGAACTGAAAAACAGAGTGAAAGGGAGACTCCAGAGGACAACCAATGAGAGAGGACCAGGAGGAAGTGCAGCTGACAGTCTTCCTTGTTCACTGGGACACTGAGTACTGTCATGCGCTAGAGTTAATGTAATTTTCTTTTTTTGATCAGTTTAATTTTTACTTATAACACCTCAACACTCTTGGTAGCTGGTTTAATGTGATTGTACCATTTAACTTGGCTTCATGAATATTTAGGAAACAGTGGTGCTCTGCGATATGTTTCAGAAAGCTGCTTTATTCTTCTCTTATGTTACCCTTATCTTTACTTAGTGATACCTGGTAACTACTTTGCCTCATATTCTAACTTTCAAAGTAATACTAACAGTCCAGGTATTCTGTTAATATCAGACACAGACCTAGAAAAAAAACGGTGGACAAACTTGGGTTAGAATATAAGATGTTTTTCAAAAACAGGAGAAAGGAGGAGTAGAGGTGGGAGGGCATCAGCCGAAATCCTGAGAGATGGAAAATTCTGAAGTTTCCTTTTTATTTTTTTTTAAGACTGTTTTCTCTGTTGGGATTTGTCTACTACTCACAGAGACCAGGTGAGTCACACTGGGTCCCAGGTGGGCCTTCATCCAGATCCCTGAATTTGATACAATTGAGCACAAATCGTCAGTCTGTGCTGAGAATAGCAGGTCTGGGTTTCTGTCGGTCTCCAGCTCGTTTTGACAGAGCTTTGAGGGGAAATTGCAGCACTTACAGGCATGAGGTTGTTAGTCAGCATTTCGGTCACCACCCACCCACTGTGCCTTTCAGGACCAAGAAAGCAGCTGTTACCCCTTCTAGAAAATCTGGGAAAGTATGGAGCAAAAGGGAAGTCAATTAATTTTACCAATAATAACAAGTACTATTAAGGTAAATGAGATCATGGGAACAAATTAAGAAATGCATTGGGCTTTTTTTTTTCCTTACCACACAAATTGGTTTTTATAAATTAGGACATTAATGTATATATAAATCTGGTTGCTGCTTACACCATTAATTTATTATCCCTTTCTGAGACGAATGATAGCTATTTAGATTCGATTAAAAGCTTTAGTTGAATTTTGAGCATGTTTATGAAATGAGGACTAAATGTCCAAGTTTCTCTAGCATAACTGCCCCCTGTCTATTTTTATTCTTTTTTTTTCTTTCTTTCTGAGACTGTTTCGAGAGATGATTTTGCTGTTGCCTTTCAAATCAGAATATGTATTTCCCTATTCATAAACTTAGAGTTGAGATACTGAGATATAGAGGGGGAGATCACTGCATTGTCATGGTACAGAATAATAATCCTGGTTTTGCTTCTCGTGGACCCCAGGAAAGTCTGGTGTATGTAGCCTTGAATTAACCTTAATATCAAGACTAAATGCTTTCATAGTTTTTAGGTAAAGTTCATGAGATTTTTCTTGCCTTTTTCTAAAACTTGAGTGGATTCCTTACTAGTCAAGACAAAAAAATACACAAGACAGTGAGAAATATACTCTTTCACTGAACAATCATTGAGTCTCTTCTGTGCTTTGGGATCTGTGATAAAGATGACAGATACAATAGTGATTAAGACATGTCCCTTGAGGAGTTTGTGAACTTCCTAGTTCCAAGTCCACTGTGTAGATAACACAAAGCTGATGAGATAACCACAATTATTTATACTAGATAGAATTTTTGAAATGCATCTATTTGTTTACTTATTTACATACTTTATTCCACAGAAGATATGAGATAATACAAACACACACAAACACACACTTTTGAAAAAGTAGAAGTAGATATCTAAGATAGTTGAAGAGAAAGAAAAATGTGGGCAGTAAAATAACAAATAAAACCAGGGATAAAATTGCACCCAGAAATGTATACCCTTTGAATCCATACAGTTGTGGTTACTAGAGATGGTCAGAAAAATTGTTCTGTAAGCTTCCCAGGGGCCAAAGCAAAGAGGAAAGCAGAGTCATTTACAAGATTAAATGCCCCAAAGAAAAAAAGCACCTTTTCAGTGCTGTCATCTGTGCTCACCATTTAGAGGGCCCTTATATTTCTCAATTGATCCTCCCAATAACGGTGAAAAAAACTGAAGGACAGAAGGGGTAAGGAACTTGCTCAAGGATCTACATCTAGTAAGCTGAAGGATCTACATCTAGTAAACAGTAGAGCTGAGATCAGAGATCAAGGTTGTTGGACATTAGAGTCTGACCCCACATAACCTGCTCTATTGTCCCCTGCTCTCAGGCCCATTGTCTCACAAGACCCATGGGAGAAGCCATGCCTGGAGTCACAATAAGGTGATGTTTTAGAGGCTTTTCCAAAATGCTAAGGAAACATTGAGGAGGACATATTTCTGCCTGTCTACAAGAGAGGAGGCAGTGAATTCTTAGAAACATTAGCCTATATGTACCTTTAATAATTTGGTGATTTTGGAAAACAGTTTTTACCATCACGTGGTTTTCCTTCCTATTTATTTTCTCCTAGACATGCAACCACATCACCCTACATTTTATCTTTTTTTTTCTCCCTAAGTCATTTAACAATTCTAGAAGGTATACTGTTGGTTATTGAGATTGGCTCACAAATCTCATATTGAAAAATTGTCTATGATGCTCACAAAATGTTTTGAAACATACCAACATTTGGTTGCGACATGTCACATTTCTTCAATCAATAGGCCAAGGAGAAAGATGCTATTTCAGAGCTGTGTTTGAAGGCTGGGAATCAGTAAAATGGTACTTTTTTATGAGTTGCATAAATGCTTTGCAGTGTTACTGAAATATCTTAATTGCTTTTATGAATGTATTTAATGAGTTCTGTTTAAAATGTGAGGTTATTTACCTTATGGGACTAAATGACACTGCATCCAGACACTGTGCAAACCCAAAGGAACGTTGCTTTTTGCCTGCGGTGCAGGGTGAACCAGAAAGCTCTCAATCCAACTGTTAGTCGCTCTGCTCTGCCTGTGTGAGCTGTGTGCTGTGCCCACAGGAGATCTGGGCTGGGGACTCTCTGTCTGGGAGCCTCTGGTCTGGAATCCAGGCTTAATTGAATAACAGCAGGGGCTTCAGCTGGAAGAGATGAGATGGCCAGTCAAGATGGCTACAAGGTCAAGAAACAGCCTCAGAGGAAGCAATGTTTATGTCACTGAGTTGGTGGAAGATCAATTTCCAACCGTTAGTGAGTTGCTGAGAAGAGTTCTGCTTTCTTGTGGAGTGAGAAAGAGTGGAGGCAAGGGGACACCTACTATGCTGGAACCCTGATAATCAGCGTAGCTCAGAGCTGTCCTTTTTCTTTTACATCTTTTTCACATGATTTTATACTTCATTCATAATACGTGGAGCTCAGTAATAATGACAGCTGATTCTAATGAACACCTACCATGTGCCAGGCCCAGTACGAACACTTTTATGTGCATGATCTCATTTTGTCTTCCCAGCAACTCTATGCAGTCGGTCTTGCTATTATTATTACTCTAGTTTTACATATGAAGAAACAAAACCTTGGTGGCTTTGCTCAAGGTTACGCAGGTATTGGCTGCAACAGGGAGAATCTGAGTCTAGCTGTTGGCCACTAAGGTTGTCTTGTCAATTGCGTATTTATTGATTGTTGTGAGTCCCTGGTATTGTTACACTTTACATATAGTAAAACTCACTGTTTTTTAAATGTACAGTCCACATTTTAGCAAATCTTCACAATTGTGCGAACTGTACGTCAATCAACATGTGGATCAGAACAGTTCTATAAACTCAGAACAAGCCCCCGTGCCCCTTCCAGTTAATCCCCTTCCAGTCAGCGGTAATCACTGATTTCTGTCTCTGTAGTCTCGCCTTTTCCAGAATGTCATAATAATGAAATAATCAGGTTTTAGTTGTTTGTTTCCGGATTCTTTCGCTTAGCGTAATGGTTTTTAGATTTATCCACATTGCATGTATTGTACACTTTGTACATTTCCATAGCTGATACTCTTCCAACGTATGGAGGCGCCACCACTTATTCATTCACCACTTGAAGGACACTTGGGTGGCTTCCAGTTCTGTGTTACTATGAGTGAAGCTTCTATTAGCGTTTGTGGACAGGTCTTTGTATGGACATAGGTTTCATTGATTTTGAGTAAATACCTAGAAGTGAGATTGCTGAGTTGTGTTGGTAGGTACCTAACTTTATTAGAAGCTGCTAAACTGTTTTCAAAAGTGATAGCACCATTTTGTATGAGTTCCCAGTGTTCCACATTATCCACATTTAGTATTGTCTGTCTTTTAAACTTGAACCATTCTTATGGGTATGTAGTGATATCTTACTGCAATTTTCTTTTGTATTTTCCTAATGACCAGTGATATAATGTCTTTTTATGTCCTTATTTACCATCTGTATGTTTTCTTTGTTGAAATGTCTGTTTAGCTCTTTTGTCCGTTTCAAAAATTGAATTGGACTCTGGTTTCTGGCTCCCCACGTAAGGAGCTTAGAAGTTGCCACTCCAGCCTAACAACTAGTACAAAGCTGAATAGACCGAAAAACCAACAACTCTTCTTAAGTCCATAAGGGAAGGGATGAAAAAGTAAACCGCCAAGATTGGAGAGGCAGACAGGCTAATACAGGTCATCACAGCTCACCAGAGCAGAGACTCACCAGCAGAAACCACAATAGGAATCGTGCTGAGGTAGCAAAACCTGAACTGTAATTGACAAATTGCCAGAGGCTCAATATGGACAGCTCTGAGTGTTAAGAACTCCAGGGAGATTTAGTCATAAGGGATGCCCACGATACTGTGAGATTTACCTCCAGGAGCTCCACCAGGTTCCCAGAATATTCAGCAGAGAAAAATACTCTCATGCTGCTGGCAGGGGAAGGGGAAAAGAATCATTTTTAAATACACCAGAGAATTCAGTCAGTAAAAGGCCTGCCCTCAGGGGACACTCTTTAACCAGAGCCTAACCTGCTGGGATATTATCAGAGCCTAACTGACCTGGGGAAGGAAGATATCTAACTTCAGCCTACTCTAGCCACCCTGCGCCATCTGAGGGCAGTGGAGAGGTGAGGAACCTGAGAAATGCTGGTGGAGTTCACAGTCCAAAGGCACTGGCTCAGTAAAAGACCAAGGCGTAATCCCAGGACTGCAGGACACTCCCCTCTCCTCATGCCTCACCACCACATTGCCAGCACCTGTTACAGTAGTGCCTTTTACTTAATACATCATGTCTGGTTTTTAAGAAGAAAATTAATTACAAGGCATATCCAAGACAAAAAATACAGTCAGAACACCAGTCATTGGATTCAGAGCCCACTTTATATGGAGAATGACTTCATCTCGAGGTCCTTAATGAGTCACCTCTGCAAGTAATCTATTTCCAAATATCATCATGTTCTGAGGTTGGAGGTGGACTTGAATTTTTGGAGGGACACTATTTAACTTACTAAAGTATCTAATAAGAAAGAATCAATACTTTTTTTATTGATTGGTAGGTAGGAAGAATGAATGACAGATGAATGAAAGATAAAAATGGTAAGATAAAAAATCAGATTTTTTAAACTCTTTTTCTTTTTTAAAAAACACCTTATTTTTAAAGCAGTTTTAGGTTTAAGAGGGAGGTGCAAATGTTTTCAGTACCCCCTCTGCCCCCACACAGGCATAGACAGCCTCCTTCATTGTATCAACATCACTCACCAGAATAGTACATTTTTAAATATATAGTTTTTATTGAAGTACTGTCTGTTTACAATGTTGTGTCAATTAGAGTGGCACATTTTTAACAAGGAAAAATCCTGCATTGACACGTCATCATCAACCAAAGTCCATAGCTCCTATTACAGTTCTCTCTTGGTGGTGTACGTTCTGTGGGTTTGGACAAGTGTATAATAATATATATTCATAATTATAATATCATACAGAATATTTTCACTGGCCTAGAAACTTCTCTGCTCTGGCTATTCATCTGCTGACTGGTGTCCTGATAGGAAGAGGCGAGGACATAGGAACATACAGAAGGTTGTGTGACGACTAAGGCTGAGACTGGAGTTATTATGCACCACAACCCAAAACACCAGAATGTGGAAAAGGCCAAGAAAAATTCTCCCCAGAACCTTCAGAGGAAGTACGGCCCTGCTTTCCTAATTTTGGCTTCCAAAACTGTAAAAGAATAAATGTTTATTGTTGGAAGCCACCAGACTCGTGTTAATTTGTTGTAACAGCTCTAGGGAATGAATACAGACTATTCCAGGAAACTTTGGCTCCTAAAATAAAACATATGTACCATCCATAAGAAGTTCAAAGAGTGATGATGCAAAAATAAACTGAGAGCTATTTACTGAAAGCATCTGCGACATTTCTAAAGGCTTAGTGATATTTGGAATTGTTTTTAAAAGGATGATTCAGCATTGCCTGGTCTGATGTAGGGTGGGAGGAAGTTGCAGACAGTCAGGATAAGCAGAGCTGTGAAGCCACGTTGTTGGGCCTGAGGGACTTGGCTAGGGTGGAAGTGCTGTGACTCACTGTGGCCAGAACAAAACTGGGGCAGGAGAGTGTGCGGTCAGGCCATCCAAGATGGCTGTTCTTTTGCTCTCTGTGCATCCACCACTCCACCAGGCCCTGCTTCACTCACAGGACTCGCCAATCCTCTTAATTACAGGGCTTTAGTCAGTAGCTGCCTTGTGCTTGCCCCCAGCTGCTGGTTTCCCTGGTAACTGATGAGCCAACCTGACGTCAGTTCCTCCTATAAAGGGTGGGCTCCTCCCCCAGTTGCACACGGGTCTGCTGTGATGCGGGGTCAGTTGGACCCTTTGGCTTCGGACGTTTAAGATTTCCCCCGTCCAACAAACCGTTGATGTCTGTGTCACTGTTTCCAGGCATTTTGAACTCTCAGTTTGGCAACAACTATGCTTGCAGGCCTAGCCAGGTGCATCCTAACAGGTAGTAAATAAGGTGGAGAAGTTGGGAAGTGGAAATAATCTGAAATGACTTGTATGCTGTTCTAGAGTCTTTGTTTTATTTTGTACACAGTTTAGAAGAAGCCAAGATCTTCAGGATGGAAAGCAACGTAATCCGACATTAGTGTATGGGAGTTAGGAAGGGCACGTGTGCTTGGACCTGAATCCTGGCTCTGGGTCTTATTAGGTATGTAAACTTAGGCAAGTTTTTTACCATTTGCCTTTTGTCTGTAAATGGAGTTACTGAAGGCAAAGTGCTGATGTGAGAAGTAAATGAATTTAACAGGAATAATTCTTCGAGCAGTGTCTGGCATAGAATAGGCCCTTAACTGAATATTACTTCATTATTTTCTAGTGTGCATTTTATTAATATTATTAATTAAAAATTAATTCTATTAAGTTCACTCTGGCAACAGTGTGGAGGAGCTGAGTCAGAGGAAACAGTTGTGAAGTAGTAGCATTCATTTCAGGAAAAGTCTGATCAATGAAGTGAGGATGGAGAAGAGGTTTTTGGAGATATTTTTTAGACTTAAGGGGTTGATCATTGTGATGTGAAGAACTGAGGGAAAAAGGAAAGATGGTGGGTCAAAGATTTTCTGCCTTGACACAGAGGAGATACGTCAGTAGCAGAGAGCAGTGGCATTTGGGAGGGGCATGGCAGGGAGTGGGGACGACATAGTATTGTAGACATTGTAAATTTAAGGAGACTGGCACGCAGGTAGGGAAGCTTAGAAGGCATGCGAGAGGAAAGGGAGTGGGTGATAATACTTGAAGCAAATCAGCTGGTGCTTTTGTTAAACATCCAAACCTGCAGATTATGTTCAGATCCTTCTGAGTTGAAACACCTGGCAAGCAGGTCTGGAGGACTGTGTTTTAAAAACTCTTCCTAGGTGATGCTTATGCATGTAAGAATCAGTGGCTTCTAGAAAATGCCAATCCTGGCTGTTCATTAGAATCACCTTGGAAACTTTTAAAAATGCTGACACCTGATCTCCCATCTCCTAGAGAGTCTGACTTCACTGGTCTTGGCTAGAGCCACAGGTTCAGCCTGTCGTATAAAGTACCCCAGGTGATTCTAACTGGCAGCGAGGCACTAAAAGGGGAAAAAAATATTGAGAAGGCGGGAGAGAAAAAATGAAGGTCTGGAACGAATTCACATAAGACGGAAAGGAAGATATCTCAAAGGCAGGTGAGGAAAAGTTTTTTTAAAAAGTAGGAATAGATAATATTAGTAAACTTGATGGATATTGACAAAGGAGAAACAGGACTGGAAAACAGGCCAGTGGATTTGACCAGTAAGAGTTCAGTGATTTAGGGAGCGCATCTTCAACGGAGTGGTATAGGTCCAGGAACAAAAGAAAGGTTGAGGACGTGGAGACAAAGAATAAACTCTTCTTTCACCAAGTTTGAAGAGATGGAACAGCTTACAGCAAGAGCAAGTTTAGTATTTTCTCTATATAATATATAAATGAAGGAATATGAAAAAAAACTTAGAATATTTGTAGTTGAGAAGAGTACCAGAGGTGATATTGAAGCCGTAAGAAAGTATATTTCAAGGATCAAAATCAGAAGAAGGTGAGAGTTTTCGGTGTAGAGAGTAAAAACAAAGTTCTCTCCCTGAGAATGAGAGGTAAGGGGGAAAGAAGGGCTAGTCCTCGAGGGCGGGAGCACACGTACCATCATTTGCTGTGAAAGGGGTTTGGGGGGTGTTGGAGGGCTTGAGGGAATGTGAATTGTCTTCATGGGGAATGCAAGAGGACACTGACAAATGACCAGTACAGACACTACTGGATGGTGTTCCAGAGTGCTACTGGGATGCGAAGTCCTAGATTTATAGTAGCAACAGATACAGCTGAAGCTGGTGTGTAGAGTAGGCTGTCCAGCCTAAGGGCTGGCATCCCGATCACGAGCTGCGTTACAGATTTGGGTTGTTTGTTTGCTCATTCATTCATTTAGCAAGTTAGTAATTACCAGGTATGTAATCAGACAAGATGCAAACATGCATAGTGGCCCATCTCTTTGAGAGCTGCTGGAACAGTAAATCTCATGATCAGCCTTCAAGTAAGGCTTACCTGTAGCCCATTTTCTTCTCTATTAAATGTCTCATTGGGCCTTTGCCCATCCTGCTCACCTCTGTTGGACTCTACCCTGCTTTTGATTATTTGCAGATTGTATTCTAGCCCCATTTCAGTTCTGGTGGCCAGTCCTACAGCTGCCTAACAAACAGCTCCTTTTTTGTGGTCATAGTGTCTTGTCAAGTCAGGTTACTCTTTATTACATTCTCACTGCAAGGTGCAATTCAAATAGAGAGTATTTATCCAAGTAGAAAGAATTTTACAACCCCCTACAGTGGTACTTTAGGTTAAAATTATAGTCGATTCATTTGCCCCTACATAAAGTGACTCCCTTATTGCCAATAACTTCAATCTTACCAAGTACTCATTCAAAACTGCTTTATTCATTTTTTTCATCTTCATGGCTTTTTCTCAGATGATCCTTCTGAACGTGTTTTCTCAGTGTAGGTCTGTAATAGCAGCATCGGAGGCATCTGAACACACTGCAGCCACAATGGGCTGCTTCTGTGGATCTCAAACTAAGGGCCTTCCATTCCCCCCTAAAATAAAATCCTCTATTTCTTCTTCTTTTTTTTTTAAAGCAAAAGGCCAATCCCTAATTTCAAGAGTTTTCTTAGAGTTGGTATCCATTCCTTAGTGTGGCACAGTGCCTGGTAGACCGTAGATGTTCAGTATCACCCAAATTGCTTTTAGAGGTACATTTAGAATATAAGAAAATGTCTAATATTAGAATATTCTGAGATCATTGCTTTAAATGACAATCTGGCATTTGGTAAAAATTTAGTTGGAGCTAGAGTTGATTCTTGTTTTTCTTCCTAAATATTGTCTATCTGTAGTAAATTATATAATATCCAGGTCTCAGCATCTTGATATCTAAAATAGTGGTAGTAGTCATTATTGCTGGAGGCGTTTATATAGATTAGATGAGATAGTATTTCCAACATGATGCCCGAGACATCCTGTGCATTCAGTTAACATTTATAGTATTAGTATTATTACTATTTCAAAGGGATTGCTCACATACTCATGTTCCTTAATTTCTTCATAAGCAATTTGATTTTACATGTATAAAAAAATCGAATGTAATCAGATAAATTCATGGGTGTGTAATGAGGTAGAACTCTTGCTGGTCTGGTCATCAGGAGACCTGCGGTTTGGTTCAAGCACTGACAATAATTAGCCCTATCAGAATTGAGCCTGACTTCACTTCTCT